>NC_056732.1:358622252-358692252 GCF_019279795.1 Protopterus annectens | reverse complement strand
CCATCTCAATTCACTTGCATCCAAGTGCAAGTCTACTATTTTACCCCGAGGGTCCTTTACTATATGATCAATAGCCAAAAACTTAAGTGTGTCCCATTGTCTTTAATATATCTAAATAAAGCATTAGTAATTTTTTTTTTCTTTGTCATAAAGATGTTCACTGATGCGAGTCTTAAATGCTCTGGAGGTCTTTCCTACATAAAATGCCAAACATGTTTGACATGTAGCCAAATAAACCACATTAACACTACTACAATTGTAGTATCCTTTTGTAGAGATAGAATTGTTTTTATTCAATTTAAACTGCTCTCCCGTTTCAAAGATGTGGCAACAATAATTGCACTTTCCACATTTTGTATTACCTTTAGCTTTATTTGAAAGGCCATGTGCATTTTCATTAAGCTCAAACATGTTTTTAAGGGACCTATCCTTCCTATATACAATACCAGGGGGACACTTTCCAAATTTTGCCCCTACATTCAGGTCAAAAGCCAGGATTTCCCAGTTACTGACAACCACCTGGGTGATACCCCCAGAATCCAGGTTAAACGTAGTTATAAACCCGAATCCTGCTTCATTTCCCCTGAGTCTGTGATTAACAACCAGTTCACTTTGCAGCCTATGAGACCCTCCCAAAATAGGTACATAAATACTTTTGTAACTTCTACCTATCACTTCCTTGGATAATTCTCCCAACAAATCTAGGGGATAGCCCCCTTTAACAAACACGTTGACTATAAAACTAATTTCATCATGAAAATGCTCATCATGACTAACCATCCTGGCAGCCCTTACCAGTTGGCCTTTGATCATTGCTCTTTTTTTGATGTAAAGGGTATCAACTTTTAAATTCTAAATAGGAATTTGAAAAAGTTGGCTTTCTATATAGCTTAGAATATAGGAGACCATTAATCTTATCAACATTCAGCTCTATGTCTAAATATGTGATTTGTTCTTCACTAAAACAGTAGGTGAATTTTAAGAACTCCACTGTGTTGTTAATGTAACAAAAAAAATCATCTAATTCTTGTTGACTACCCCTCCACAACAAAAAAAGATCATCCAGGAATGTAGTATAATGTAATTTTTTTGTCTAATAACTACGTTTCATTAAAAATTCCTGTTTCCAGTATGACATTACAAAATCTGCAAATATGGGAGCACAGGCAGCCCCCATGGCTACCCCAGTGGCTTGTTTAAAATATTGCCCTTCAAAATATATATCATTATTGTTTAATATGAATTAGGGCAATAATCTTATTAATGGTGTCCTGGTCATACATTCTAGTTTTTGCTAACTGAACCTCCAGCCATTTTATACCTTCAAAATGTGGTATAATACTGAACAAATTAACAACGTGCACAGTCACCATGATCAACCCAGGCTCCCATTTTATTTCATTTAATTTCTTTAAGAAATGCTACGAATCCTTTGTAATATATTCAAATATTTGTAAGCCTTTCTGTAAACAATGATCAATATACTTGCTCATATATCAAGTTTTTTATCTATTACCATCCACAATAGTCCTAAAACTTAAATTAGTAAGACCCTTGTGGATCTTCTTTATTCCGAAAATATTCGGAATCATGGGATAGTCATTTTTTATATAATTATATTCATCAAGGCTGATTTGACCTTGGAACAACATATCATCCAATGCTAGGTCTATCTTTCTATAAGCAATGTGTATCTCATTTAAGGAGCTTTCCTCATATGTACTATCCATAAGCAGCACATTCATTTTGTTTAAATATTCCACCCTATTCATTAAAACCACTCCACTCCCTTTATCGGGTTTCATTATGCGCACTGTTTTGTCTGTAACAAAATCATTTAATAAGGCTAATTCACCACTGTTCAAATTACAATAATTCTCCCCATGGGACTGTTTAAAGTGCTGCCTTATTTGTTTTTCACACATTCTTTCATAAACCCGAATGGAATTATTCAAAGGGGGATTGAAAGTACTTGGTTTTCTTAATAAAACACTTTCATTATCATTTCCATTCATATTTAATTCATTACCCCCTTTACCAAACCATACTTTGAGGTTCACTTTACGGGTAAAACATTTTAAATCAATTAAAGCATTTACAATATCTCCCCTTCTTGCAGGCACAAAAGTGAACCCCTTGGCCAAATAAATCAGCATGTGCTGTTTGTACTACTTTAGTGGAATAGTTATATATTTTAAAATCCTTATTACTGTTATTGACTATTTTACATATTTCACCCAGTGCAGCAGTACCACTTCTCTCGTTTACATTTAGTAATGGGCCTTCAGTTTTATCATTAGAATTCATTAAAAAGTTAAAATCATCCACTAAAACATTAGAAACAGTCTCATTTTCCACATTTAAATTAGTACCATCAACCATTTGTGCCCCAGAAAAGGCCACCAAACCTTTGTGTTGTTGTTGTCTTTTGGCTTTTCCCGGTTAGGGGTCGCCACAGCGGAACTCCGGTCCACTAATGATTGGCAGTTGATTTTCACGAATGGCAAGGTGCCAGCTCGACGTTCAACCTTCAACTAAGGCACGCCCATCTACGCATGTCTTTTGAAAGCCCACCCAACCATGGGGAGGATATATGCAGACTCCACACAGAAGGCACTCCCCGCACTCCAGCCAGGAATCGAACCGTCATGTAATGGTGTAAATACAGTATTAATGTTTTGACCTGCAAATCTGAAAATGATTCTGTCATTATTTAAGTGTTTAATACACTCAAATTCATCACCCTTTTCACCTTCAGATGAAACACTAAAATGCAAGCAACAATTCATATTTTCATTAACAGTAGTATTGAAGTTTGATGAACCAAATAAACTGTCATGGAAATTTACCCGAACATTCCCCATATCAACATTTGATTCCATGAAATGAATTAAATTAACATCATATGCACTAACCATATTTTCATTCATCATTTCAATAATACAGTCTAAATTTCTTTCGGCATTTTCATCAGTTTCAGGTGCTAAGCATTGCAAATTGTTCGCACATTGTCCATGCATTATATCTGAAGTTAAATTGGAATTAAAACAGGAGCTTTGAACTTTATCAGTGCTGAAAGTCACTTTGTCAAGCACTGCTTCAGTATTCAAGCTGCTTAAAATGTTAGAATACACAACACCTGCTTCACAATTCACGTTCTCATGGTCAACAAAAAAACTTGTCACATTATTGTTAACCACAATTCTACACAAAGTACTCACTTTGCCATTACAGTGTCTGTTCACCATACGACCAGGAAACTGCCAAAGTCAATTCCTACTCTTCCTAGGCCTTGCCCCTTGCCTCGAATATTCGTGGAAAACTGAGAATATTGGTTCTTCCCCCGAAGCCTTTTCAAACGCCGTATACCCTCGGAATAATCCGCTTGATTAACAGACCCCAGACGCCATTGCTTTTGTAATCTCTGGTTTGTCGTCACCGGCACTTTAACATCTCGCTCCTGATTGGCCTCACCACTACTATCTCTCATTTGGTTACCTAATGAAAATGGATAAACCTTGTTAAGGGCATATTCTTGAATATCCCTTTTCAGTTTATTTTGCTTTTGCAAAAATATTGTACTGCAAACATTTTAAACTTCAAAGTAGCTACCTCGAAATTTATTATACTCACAATCAGTCAATATGGCTTTGTTTAACAAATCCAAGTTCCCACAACGGATTGCTAAAGCCTGGTTGTTATATTTTATCATTAAACGCATCATATGTAGGCCAATCCAAGCAACCAAAGCATGTAAATCATTAAGGAAATCTTCATTTTTATCAGCCCCATTGGGATATCTCCACAAGCGCAGATCCTGGGGCACATGTCCCAATTCTATATTTCCTTCCAAATAGGAATTTTCCATTTGCAATTTTTTTATATGCCAGCAAATCATTTTCAAAAGTTTTTAACTTCTCAGCAAAGGAAATAAGTCTGCCTAGAATCTGAAATAGCACCATCCACACCTATTTTAAAGTTAAAACAATTGTTTTTCCAAGTGTCATTAACTTCCCTATTCTGGCTGGGGTTTGTACTTGCCATTCTTCCATTTCCTTGTGGGGAACCTTCCACACCAATCTCTTGGTTGTCTTCTACTCCAAAATTTCCTTGCCTGTCTGAGTGGGCTGGGTTAAAGAGAGCCCCAGACTTCCAAAGATATTTGCCCCCATTTGTGGCACATTTTTCTCCATTAAATTCTGTATTTGCTCGGTATGCTTTGCCAACTGCTGATTAATTTTCTGCAGTAAATCCAATACCTCACCATTGGTAGCCGTGGAATCCATTGGGTCGTAGTCAAACCAACACCACCACAAATTGAAACTTCAGAACCTTCAAACCACAACAGCTCACATCTCCAAATCAGGTGAGACAAAAGGATTTGCAAATAAATGTCAAACGTTATTGGTAATGGTTAAGCGCTTTCTTCTCCTTCAAGAGACTTCATCAGAACAAATTCCATTACAAACCCAGCCCTTAAATACCCTTGCTTAATGATGTCACATGAATCACTTAATTACACCTTAAAAACACTACATAATTTATCAAAAAATAAGTAAGTAAATAAATAAAAGAATGAAACTCACTCATATTGTGTTTGACTGACATTGAAAAACATTTAAAACATTAAAACACATCTCATATTTAATTTAATTGTGCCTTATAGGACACTTTAAACCATAATATGTTTTAATTTTAATACACATGCAATATTAACTGCCTCATTTAATCCAGGAAATTGGGTGGCATCCAACCTTAACTGCCATCTCAATTCACTTGCATCCAAGTGCAAGTCTACTGTTTTACCCTGAGGGTCCTTTACTATATGATCAATTGGCAAAAACTTAAATGAGTGTGTCCCATTGTCTTTAATATGTCTAAATAAAGCGTTAGTAATTTTTCTTTTCTTTATGTCATAAAGATGTTCACTGATGCGTGTCTTAAATGCTCTGGAGGTCTTTCCTGCATAAAATGCCAAACATTTTTGACATTTAGTCAAATAAACCACATTAACACTACTACAATTGTAGTGTCCTTTTATAGAGATAGAATTGTTTTTATTCAATTTAAACTGCTCTCCCGTTTCAAAGATGTGGCAACAATAATTGCACTTTCCACATTTTGTATTACCTTTAGCTCTATTTGAAAGGCCATGTACATTTTCGTTATGCTCAAACATGTTTTTAAGGGACCTATCTTTCCTATATACAATACTTACTTATTTTTTGATAAATTATGTAGTGTGTTTTTAAGGTGTAATTAAGTGATTCATGTGACATCATTAAGCAAGGGTATTTAAGGGCTGGGTTTGTAATGAAATTTGTTCTGATAAAGTCTCTTGAAGGAGAAGAAAGCGCTTAACCATTACCAATAAAGTTTGGCATTTATTTGCAACTCCTTTTGTCTCACCTGATTTGGAGCTGTGAGCTGTTGTGGTTTGAAAATGCTAATTTATGTTGTTTTAAAAGGTTCTGATTTAAATTAAGGGCATATACTGGATTTTTTGTCACTATTTAGACAAGTGAGTTTTACTCTGAATTGTGACTCTGTGTGTTGTTGTTTACTACACTGGGCAGGTTACAGAAGAAGGTTTAGCACAACTTAAACTGTTTCTGGTATATTTTATGTAGCTTATCCGTATTTGCTGTGTGGCAACGTTGTTTATATTTCTTATTGTTTCTGCCCATAGTCAGCCCTTAATAGCATCAGTGTATTATTCTGGCTAGTGTTTTTTCCTTGACTTGATAGATCGTGATATGGCTCCCCCCTCATCAAATACAGTTGCAATTATAAAGAAAGAAACTCAGTCTATGGTTTGTGATTCTATTGTTGCCATAAACTGGCCTGTAGACCACTTTTTCTCCATCACCCTCTGGTGTAGCTCACTATGATATGGGGTCAGGCATATCTTCTAGGGCTTTTCAAATATATGGTATGGGAGAACCAAACACTTTAGTTACAGGAGAGGTCCAGGTTAAGGGACCCCTTGTCAGACATACTCTGTCACCAGATATTTTCTCCACCAGTGTAGTTCATAGAAGAAACAAAAACTTCAACACTCACCAATCAGGTTATTACCATGTATGTGGCTGATGCTGTTTCCGTAGTTGAGTGTTTTACAATCCGCTAATCTTGGAGACTGTACTGTTATTTAGAATTACTACAGGGCTACCTTCTCTAGAGATCGGTCTTGCACCACAGATTTTGATGGGGGCTCTGATGCAGACTGTAGTGCCACACTGAGTCTGCCTAGTCTAATTTTTCTGAAGGTAAACAGGTTCAAAAACCCAAACAAGTGTTCACTTTTTCACAAATGCTAGAAAGCTTTAGAGTGAGTTGAATGGAAAGAATATGGAGCTAACTTTTTCAATACAACAAAGCATGTTTCAAGGATGAGCTTCTAAATATTTTGACTATTCCTCCACTGTTACCAGCATTAGAAGATGTCTGTAAAACTGCATGTAAAACCACTTTGGCTAGTGAATCAGTTCCTAAAAAAAGCTATGAGGAAATACAAGATGTACTGAGATCTTGCAGCTCTCCTTGCTCCTTTGTCAGCTGCAGTTTCTCCAGCTTCCAACGCTAACACGAGAACTTTCTTCTAACTCTTCACTGCTGGATAAAATTGGCAAGTGGTTAGAATCTCAGAGGAAAACATTGGCTTAAATTATCAGGGCTTCATGTGAACATTTATTTTGCATTGTGCTTACTATTTAGATGACTACGTTGAATCTTTGCCTGCTGAACATGCTTTGACGGGTGTCTTGGAAGGTGTGATCACTAATATCTAGAAATGCAGCCGTTTCTGTTGTATTGAAAAAGTTGGCTTGATTACATAATCAGAATCTTTCTGAGGATTTAAATATGAGACTTTGAATGCTCCTTTACGTTCTGAATTTGTGTTTGATCCTTCTGCTACCCAAATTCTCAAACAATGGGATGATAGAGGTAAATTGATGCATGAAGTATCTAAAATGTTTCCTATTACCAAGTTCTCTCCTAGCAAGGCATCCAACTTCAAAGGGCAAAACAAACAAGAATCCCAGCCTGACAAGAGTCTCATGGTACCATGAGGAAATAGTTGGAGGATCATGTTTCTAAACCAAATAAATGGGGTTCCTTTCCAAAAGTGATCATTCCACTGCTAAAGAATAACTATGCCAAGACCCAGGGTGTGCACTTCCTTCCTCCTGTCCCTATTACTCCTTTCCCCTTCCTCTAGGCTTTACCTAAACCCAGCAGCCAGGCCACACATAGTCTCTGACAAGTGGGTGCTGAGAATAAATTAGTGAAGATAGTCTTGGCAGTGAACAGAAAATCCCTTTCCCTTCTGGGAAATCCCCCTGCACCTAAAAGACGAGATACATCTGTTATCTCCAGTACTCCTTAGCATGTTGCAAGCAGGGATTATAGAACCAGTTCCTGCACCAGAATCTTTTTGGTACCCAAGAAGACACTATCATGGAGACCAGTGTTAGATTTATCATACCTAAATACTTTTCTGAAAGTACCCAAATTCAAAATGCTCACTCTGCAGGTACTTACCTCTTCATCCAGACCACTGTTCCTGTTCACTGTACATTTTCAAGTTGAACCTGCAAATACCCTGTCTCACACCATTACAAAAATTGTCTTCCTGGGGTGCATGATGGACACACAAAAGTATGGCCTTTCTACAAGAAGACAAAGTCCTGACTGTCCAGAAGATTTCCAGGAATTTCTTCAAGAAGCTGTCTTTGCACGAGATTTTCTCAAAATTCTAGGCCTCATGGCATCAGTGAACCTCATGATACCACTATCCAGACACCATATGAAAAATAGTCAATGGTACTTAAAAAAAAAAATTTTGGTCCCAGCATCTGTTTCCCTTGGAGTTCCAAGAACCAATGTTGGATTTTGTGAAAGGAGAGTTACAGTGGTCGAGGGAGCTCTATTAAATTACTCTATCAGAGGCAGATGAACACTGTTTTATGTAAAACAGTGCTCATCCACCTCTAATAAAGAATGATTTGAAAAAGTTTCTGCATTTACTTCATTTAAACTTTTATCCTCGAGATTACAACCATTTTTCATGGGAATTTTACTTCATACCTGATCATTCCCACTGCAAAAGAGGCATTCCAATCAATATTAAATGATGGCTATTATGGATACCACCTCAGTGAAAGAATGTCTTCTAGTAGCACAAACCCTTAAAGGGCAAGTGGTTATATCGACGTTTCCTATGTTCTGAGCTGACCACTGTTGGCACTTCTTCACCCTCCTGTTTTCTGGCAGGGCAGGCCATTATATTATCTTCAACCTTTCAGAATTGTGGAATAAGTTTCCCATTGTAGACACACAAGTCCTCCATCTGCTTTCCTTCAAGTATAGTTTTGGCATGCATGTTATGGGGTGTAAAAATATTGAACTTCCTGATGTTTTGCAAAAAAAAAAAAAAAAAGTGAACCCAACAGTTGAGTTGGAGTTGAGGTATTTACCTCACAGACAAAGGTACAGGGTTTGATTCTCAACTTTGGGGGGAAAATGGCTAGGCTTAAAATGGCCCACAAAGGCAGCTAGCCTAGTACTTACCTGAACCTATAATATGCTTTTTCTAGTCTTTCTGTTCTATAAACAGCAGTTGTGGGTGAAATAAGGCAAGTTACAGATGACCAAACTTGATTTCCCATGACTATATGATCTATGTGCAACTTTTTCACCACTTTTACATTAAAATATGATTTTAGGCAGCCAGCTCAGTGATTCAGAGCAATGCTAGTTGACTATTGACCTGGGTCTGGCTAGTGAACCTAGTTGCTAGATCCATCGGGGGGAGTAGAGTGAAGTGGAGATTATTTATTTATTTATTTATTTTATTTATTTTACATTTGTTGACCGGGATGGTCCGACTGGATACATGTCCATTTTCAGCGGAGGCCCGGGGAGAAAAGCTCCACAGAGAAAAAAGTTACACTTTCATTTATATACAGATAAGTACACTACCTAATGCAAATACATAAAAATTCGAGGTTCACATAAACAGAATCAGTGATACACATAAATACTTCACAATTGTATTTAGATACATTATAGTTGATATTCTAGGTTGATATCCCATTGCTTATAGAGTCAAGTCAGGCAATGGGGAGCTTGACTTCATAGGTACCCATGATGGTGGAATTAGGGGGTGTGCGCTTACAAATTATTTGGATTAAGGGGACGAAAAAAACACCTAGTCAAACAGGTGGAGAATACTACTAGTTGTGTGTCAGAGAGAACTAGTCTGGGTTGTTACATGGGCACAGCCAGTGTTCTTTAAAAAATTGTTTAAGATTGTTTTTGAAAAGATATTGGGATGTAGTAAGTCTTAAATTATTGGGGAGGGAATTCCAGACTTTCCCTATAGAGTTAGCAAAGAGGGCTTCTCCGGCTGAGTTGTTGGATTTGATGGTTTGGACCAGGACTCTATGTGAGGAGCGAAGACAGGTAAGATTAGAGTATGGTGTAAGAAGATTTTGCAAGGAGGCGGTTTTATCTGGTTGCTTAATTTTAAACGCTTCTGTGAGTTGGTTTAGTTTGAGAAGATTAGATAATTCTAGCCAGTCAAGTTTCCTTAGGTTAATGCAGTGATGAGTTCTGTAAGGACCACCTACTACAAATCTGGCGATGTGATTATAGGCAGCAGAGAGTTTATTGATCTCACTTTTGTTAAGGAATGAAAGCACAGGAGAGGCATACAGTAATGTGGAAAGTAGATGCGTACGGGAGATGGTTAGTTTGGCAGTAGGGGTTAGAAAGTTTTTAATTCTATACAAGGAACCAAGTTTCTTATTTACAGTCTTTACGGTTTGACTGATATGCATATCAATTCTAAGCCTACTATCAATGGTGACTCCTAATAGTTTAGTGTTGGTAACAGGCTCAATCATGATACCATTAATAGATTGCACGAAGAATGGACAATTATTGAATTGGGCTGTGGTTTGGACTGATGGACTAACTGAGGTGGGATGAAATACTAGTAGCTTGGTTTTTTTTGGATTTAGAATGAGTTTCCGTTCTGAGAGCCACTTTTCAACTATGGTAAAACAGTTTTGGGTTGTTACTTGTAGGTCAGGGAGGGAGATATCCGAGCAAATCAATGTGGAATCATCTGCATACTGGATGCAGTTGGCCTTAGGGATGACTGAGTAAAGGTCGTTTATGAATACAGAGAAGAGAAGAGGACCAAGTATAGAGCCTTGGGGGACCCCTATGGTATTTGGCAATGGTTGAGAAATCTTATTTTCCCATCAAACTGCCTGTTGTCTTCCAGAGAGGTAAGCTTTGAACCAGTTAAGAGCCGGGTAATCAAGGTAAAAGGTTTCAAGAGTGTGAAGTAGTAGTTGGTGGTTGACCATGTCAAAGGCTTTTGACAAGTCAAGAAAGAGGGCTGAGGAAATTTTTTTGTTATTACGGTTTTTATTGATTGAGTCGGTAAATGAGAGTAAGGCGGTGGTCGTACTATGGTGGGGTCTGAAACCATGCTGAGATTTGGACAGTAGATTATTTAGGGTGAGATGGTTAAGGAGTTGTTTATGAACACATCTTTCCAAGATTTTGGCTATTGGCGACAGTATTGCTATAGGTCTATAGTTTGATGGGTCAGTAGAGGTGCCACCCTTATGAAGTGGGATGACATGGGCTACCTTCCAAATGGAGGGGATAGTGGCCTCAGTTATAGTTCGGTTAATTAGAATTGAGACGGGATATGCTATGACATCTGCTGCTATTTGTAGATATTCAGCTGGAAGTCGGTCGGCCGACAGGGTGGTTGGCTTAAGTTTCTTCAGTAGTGATCTAATATAGGAGGTGGGAGCTGGCTGGATAGTAAAGAGGGTTAGGGATTCATCATTAACCTTGGTCGGAGGGGAGGAAGGATGGGGAAGTTGATTAGCCAGGGCCTGAATGGTCTCAGTGAAAAAGGAGTTAAAAGTATTCGCAATCTCTACTGGGTTTTTTCCAATAAGTGTTTCTGGGGTGGGAGTAGTTGCTTTCCCTGGGTGGAGGAGGGTGTTTAAGCCTGCCCAAAACTTCTTTGGATTGTTCTGGTGTTTCTCTTGAAGGTGACAGAAGTAGTTCTTTTTATCTAGGGTGGAGTCTTTTTTTGTTGAATTTCTAAGTTCCTGGAATTTAATGCGATCTAGAGGTGCTTTAGTAGTTCGCCATTTGTTCCAGGCCTGATCTCTTAGTTTGATTTTAGATTTGGTTTCACTAGTTAGCCATGGTGCTATCCGAGTCTTGGTACGGATGCGTCTGTTAGGTGCGTGGGAGTCAAGAATGTTGAGGAATGTGTCAGTAAAGTAAGACACGCTCTCTTCAAGGGGCAGGGTTTTTAGCTTGGACCAGTTACAGGATCTAAGTTCAGTTAGGAATAGTGCTGGTACAAATTTCTTCTTATTTCTAACAAGTCTATATAAAGGGGGATTTATGCTGGTCAATTTGTTTCTTATTACGTAGGTGATGTGATGGTCACTGAGATCATTCGGGAGGGTCCCAGTTGTATATTTGTGTCCTTCTTTATTAGTAAGTATCCAATCAATTATACTTTCTTTTTGGAGAGCAGTTCCTATTCTTGTAGGTGAGACAATATTTTGGGAGAAGCCGTGTAGATTAATAGGCATGGGGTTGGTCTGTGCGAGCATTGGGCCCAGTCAATGTTAACATCTCCTAGTACAATGGTCTCCTGAGGGTAATTTATCCAATTTAGTATTATCCCCATAGTTTCTAAATTATTCCCTGGCGGAATGTAAACTACAAAAAGATTGATACTTTTTTGGTTATTTAAGCATATTTTTAGGGCAATTAATTCTGCATTCACTATTTTAGGTGGCTGGATAGGATTCAGGATGATATTAAGGGTACTTTTAAACATGACAGCTATGCCCCCACCCCTTTTCCCCCGGTCTATCCTGAGAATATTATACCCAGGTGGAAGGATCTCTTCATCCTTTGTGACTGGTTTGAGCCAGGTTTCTGTAAGACACATAATGTCGGGGAGATGCATGGCTAACAAGGCATGAAGATTATGAACCTTGTTGTTAAGGCTTCTAAGGTTAAGATGGAAGATAAGGAGGGAGCTAGCTGATCTTTGGGCTAACATTGAAGAGGCTGAGTCAGGATGAGTGGATGGGCCTGGGTTCGGATGTATATCACCATCTTTGGTGATACATTTCTTCAAATGGAATAGGAGTCTTTGGAGCTTGTAATAGTACCTTTAGTCCACGTTTAGATATTGTTGCCTTTGTGTATGGTTGGGTAAGATATAGGCTTTTTTTGCTTAGGGTATCTATGTAGGATACAGAAGAGGTCTCTTTCAAGGGATATTGTAGGACATTACAGGTTTGGTCCTTTGGGTAGTGGGATCCCTTGAGTTTTTGGTCTTCATACATTGACAAGTGGTAAAGAGTGATTAAAAGAGGCAATAGAAGTGGAATAACAAGATTCACTACTTTACCCATTTTAAGTGTAGGATTAATCTAACAGGGTATATAGGACCTGGAAGTGGTACTGTAATAGAGGCAGTTAGGTGAAGTTGAGGGAGGAGATAGGTTAGATAATTGAATGATTGCTATTGGCTTAGGGCTAAGAGGGGAGTGGTTTATGGTCAAATAAAAGTAGAGATAGTGGGGGCGGGTGGGATAAGGGGGCAGGGAGGGGAGCGAAGCGGAGCGGGGATACACCAACTAAGAGCTTTCAGGGTCCTAGAGATCCTATGCTTAAGGTGAGTAATAGAGACTACTTTTACTTAATTCTCTTGCCTAAATTTTAAGAAAAAGGCAAGGATTCAGTTTGGGTGGGATAGTACTTTTACCTATATGCAAGTACTGCTATTCTGCCTGCCCAGAAACGTCTATCATAGGCATGAAGCCAAAGAAAACAACGACCAGGGTATAGTTATTACCCTCTCTTCCTTGGGATGTTATTTAATAGGGCTGAGAACCAGGAGCAGGATGTGCCAATTATATTCTTCCTCTTTCGGTTTCTAGCACTATTGGGCTACTCTCTTTCATGTGTAAGGGACAGACACCTAGGAGATAAATTAATACACTTGGTATTAGCTAAGCAGTGTCAGTTTTAACAGAAAATCTATCACAGCTTATAGTTCGAACAAACAACTTCAAGCACCAGGGCTACTTCTTCAAAGGTACATTTCTTAACTACATGCACAACCCTCAGCCTGCTTTATTTAATTAACATGCAGGAATGAGTTTATATTCAGATTATTTAACAGCGTTACTATAAACACAGGTATGAGTACAAGAGGTACGCTTGAACAGATGTAAAGCACGCTAACGCTAGTATAATACACAATGTACGTTTCTACAAGCAAGTTTAACCAAGCGTTTCCAAGAGACACCACTATGATTACAGATGTAAGATGTAAAGCACGCTAACGCTAGTATAATGCACAATGTACGTTTCTACAAGCAAGTTTAACTAAGCGCTTCCAAGAAACACCACTATGATTACAGATGTAAGCTTATTCTAATCTAAAACACGCTAACGCTAGAGTGATACACATTGCGCGTTTCTTACTAACAAGTTTAAACTAAGCACAGGATTATAATGATACACAATGCACGTGTCATATAAACAAGTTCAAACTAAGCACAGTATTATAGATTAAAGTCTTTTGCAGTAATTTTCATCTAGACAAGTTTCTCAGTAAAAAACAGCACAATAACAATAACCCTGTTGGCATACCTCGAGGCAGGAGAAGGCGACTGGGCAGGAGACGCAGCAGTACTGTTTGTTGTTCTGTCCTCCTCTTTTTTCTTTTTTTAAAAAATGGCGGAAACCCGCCAGGGCTATGAAAACTTTCCTGCGTCACCAGACAGAGGGAGGTACACCAACTAAGAGCTTTCAGGTAGGGGTGCCCACCTGTTAGATGGCCAGGTAGAGATGCATTAGAACAATCATTGGTTGGTAAACACCATACACATGCCAACTAAGGCCAGCCTTAGAGAAATTGGCAAACTAGGCAGTTGCCTAGAATGCTATCAGTCCAGGGGAGCACCTTTTCAAATCAAAGCTGTTTCTCGTTTTATTTTCAGTACAGTTCTTCAGTTTAGAAGCAAATCCTATCAGCTTTATTGTTTTGGCAAGTCTTTGCCCCACTGTTTACTCACTGAATGGTTCATTTGAAATGCAGCTCTGACCCAGTCTGTGTTTGCTTTATGTAGTACTGCAAAGGTGAAATTTCTGTGCTGCAAAAATTATCATGGAGATGCTTGTAACAACTTCATTGCAGGAAACAAAAACAGTAGATGGGGGGTAAAAAGAGTCAGAAACTTTGAGTGACTGATCAGCAGTAGTAGCCATAGTAATATGGTAGTCACTGATGACATAACCAAAAGGCACTATAGCACCAGTAGTGCACAGAATGGCATGTTAGTCACTAAAGGCATGAGACGCCAGGGCACCAGTAGTACACAGAATGGTATGCTGGTCACTAAAGACATGAGGCATTAGAACACCAGTAATACACATAACCATGAATGTGAAAAGCAGGAGCCTAAAGACGTTTGTAAGTTAAACTTAAGTTGAAAAGGGTTTGCATTTCTTCACTCCCAGAATGTCTTTAATGGCCTGTTTCATGTGCTGTAGCTTATCATGCAGTAGCCTGAATGTTGTTTCCGTAGCATCAACTTCGGTGTCCTAAAATGTAAGCTGCTGACTTGGCCCCTCCATCTTACCTGCCACTAGTGTTATGGCTGTCTTCTGGCAAAGGCTAATAAAGCTCTCCACACCATATTTGGACCCTTGCTCCTCATGCCCAGCAATGAGGAAATCTTATTGAACAGCTACTTGGTGTGGAGAACTTCCAAGTCCGGCACCAGTGGAGGGCAAAATTAAAAACCTCAAAGGTAGAGGACACTGTGTTACAGCATTTGGGCTGTGCTTTATTGAAATGAAACTCACCATTGAAAGCTCTACCAAACAGAGGCTAATCTTCCTCCTGTGTAGGCAGTAACTGAAAGGAAAACTCTGGTAAATTCTTCAGCCATGGAATTGAAAAACATCTGATAATCTTGGAGGATGCATCCAGAGAAGCATATTGAACATGTACTTTGTCTCTGCCAATATAATCATTCACTAAGGGCCCAGGCAGATAGGACAGATGATAGCTGAGCCAAAGTCACCTTTTCTCTTTTTTCAGAACTAAACCTATTGGCGAGATTCTGAAAGAATCTCAAGGTGGGGACTTGATGGGGCCAGCTATTGTACTTGCAGCTATCTCTGACTTAGTGAGTCTCAAAACCACCTCTTCTTTGCCAGCTACAGATTACATATATTTTTGTGATTTTATTATTAGTTAAAGCCATTAATTTTTAGGGTAAACCAGAAAAAAACTTGCAACAGAAAAGAAGCTGCTCAAATATTTGGGATTTTCAAGAGGTTTTGTCACTAGTTCTCCAGCTTTTATGGATGTATGAGTAGCATTACTGGTGTGAGAAGCCCAAAAAAGAAAGTGATTCACTAGAGCCTTGAAGAGAACTTTCCCCTCTACTGGAGAAATAAGGCCTGTAAAACTGACCAACTTGATTCTCAATGGGACCGGTCTGGACATTCTTTGACCAACACCTAATGGTGGAATGATTCTTACCGCAATATGTACAGACAAAAGAAGTACCATGTGGCCAAGTGCACTTAATGCTATTAAAATCCCGGCAAATCTGGTTTTGATTGATGCTTGAAACTGGAAGCTGAGACTGCACTGCCCCTCCCAATGTAATGCTTCATTTGTAGCTCTAAGCTTGCAGTAATGCTGGTCATGCCACAACCATGCTGATCATCCTCAAATGTGATGTGCTTCTTAAATTGTTAAACAAATAGAACAAGAACAGTAAATTTCCATAATAATGGTTTTATAAAGAGCAAACCCTTTTCAACAAACTGGTCCAATTCTTTGTTGTGGGGTTTTTACCCATGGCTGCAAGAGATGCTAAGTCATTGGACCCTGTGTTATCACTTTCCAAAAGAAGCTGAATGCCGTCTGTATATAATAAATCAAAAAACCTCAGTGTAGTCTCTACTTCTTAACTTGTCCTTGATGATATTGTGGATATGGGCCATGATATGGCCCGTGGGAACAAGATTTGCTAGGGATCATTTGCCAGACCTCAAAGAATCACTGCCCATTGGCGCAAGTAGTTGCTGCAACCTCAAGTCAGACCTCTGCCCTCCTGCTGTAGCCTGATTGGCATGCCTCCCCCAAATGCCAGTGATGAGTCTTGGATGACAGCTCTGACTGGGACTATATCATATGTTCGAAGTTTTATAACTTTGAACGTTAAAATATCGAATTTAAATGTTTGAAGTTATAAAACTTCGAACATATGTAAAAAAAAACCCCCCAAAACTAACAGCTGTAGGCAGGGGGGCAAGCCCCCTGCACTCCACACGTGGGGGGCTGAGCCCACCCACACTTCCTTCTCATTAAATATACCAACTCTGAGACCACACTACAGTGCAGTAAGGGAAATCTTCTCTTTACCAGACTATAGTGCGGTCTCGGAGTCGGTATATTTAAAGAGTGGGGGGGTGTGGGGGGTGCAGGGGTGCTTGCCCCCTGCCTACACTAGTCAGGTAAGTTCCGTTTGTTTTTATTTTTGTTTTTTTTTAATTATATGTTCAATGTTTGAAACTTAGAGCATTTAAATTTGATGATTTAACATTCAAAGTTTTCAAACTTCGAACATATAATATAGATCCCTCTGACTAGACTGTCCTCTCATTGATGAATGTTATAGGCTCACAAAATACCAGGCTGAAGAGAACCAAATGGTTTCTCTAAAACCATGTTTAATAACCTTGACTTACCAGCTTTGTATTAGTGAGTTGTTGAAAAAGTGGCAAACTTTGAACATACAACTGGGTGTTGATTATTTAAGATTGCTTATTGACTTTTTTCTTCCTGTGTAACTTTCCCTAGTGACAGACATTAAGATCTTGCAACAAAATTTACTTCAGTTTCCTTCTGAATTCTGTCAAGTAGTTTGAAGTTTTAGGTAATGTGGCCGGGTAAGAGAAAACACTTCAGAGTACTAAGCTGAAGAAGTTACAACGTGATTTGAATGATTTTAAACAAGACCATGTCTTTTCCTGGCCCTGACAGCATACACAGGATAGAACAGCAAGATCTGACAAGGATGTAGTTAATACTAGCAATGATGTGACGGAGAATAGTGCTACTTTGATAGACAATGCTGCTATAAAAGCTAGGTCTGTTGACAACAGTTCTAACATATGTTCTATTGTCTCTGCTGTGAGCAGTGCACCTACAACCAGCACAGCTCACACCTCTTACACCACAGAATCCAGCATCCCCCCTTTTTCGCTTGCTTCCCTTTTACCAATAATGATGGACCCCAGAGAGAACCGTTCACGCAGCCTAGTGAGAAGGGGGCGTGCACAACATCTGAATGATGTCAGCACAAAGTGAACGAGGAGCAGACAGTAAATAACTTTGTTTTTAATATGTCTTCATATTCCCTTACTGATGATCAGCTTTTCCTGTTGAATAAAGGACTGTCCTTCATTCCTTCTCAAGCTTCAGATCTTACAGATGTCCTATTTGATTTAAAACTTTTTGCAAGCAATATATCTTTATCATTGATGAATACTGATCAGCAACACATTTACACTGTGTTTAGAAACCCAGTACTTTTACTGCAGGTATCCACCCCTTGGTAGAAGATTTTGCAGAAATATGTGACAGAGATCCAGGGGCGGCCACGGTGATGCAGCGGTTAGCGTTGTTGCCTCACAGCAAGAGGTTCTCCGGTTCGATCCTCGGCTGGGGTGTCTTCTGTGAGGAGTCTGCATGTCCTACCTGTGGTTGCGTGGGTTTCCTCCCACATCCCAAAGACATGCTGAAGGTGGATTGGACACTCTAAATTGGCCCTAGGCATGAGTGCATGCATGTGTGTGCTTTCCGTGGAAGGTTGGACGCCGGGCTGGCAACTCAACACCATAAAACTCCACTGTCAATCATAAGCGGACAGGTGATCCACTGTGGCTACCCCTAACTGGGAAAAAGCCAAAAGAAGAAGAAGAAGATGTGACAAAGAGACGTTATTTAACTGAAAAACACAAGCACAGTCATTTTTACTTGACACCAAAGCCCTACGTGAACTATGGATAGCTCGACAGTTAGAAATACACCCTGCCAGTAATGGTGAGAGCATTGTGGTGCTCAACAGAGATCTTTATATAGACTGATTTTTCATGTCGAGTGATGAGACTACATATGTGAATATAGCCAAGTACAGAGTGGTTGACTTTATCCAGAGTTCATTTTTTAGTATATGATCTATTCATGATTGGATTGATCAATCAAGAGCTCTGATTATTTTACAGTTGAAAATCCAATTATTCCAGTTCTGTATGGACTCCCTAAGATACGCAAAACACCTGTGGAACCCCCGATGAGACCTGTTTTATCCAGCTGAGGATGGGTAACAGAACCCTTATCGATTTATGTTGAGAAGACCATTAGACCTGTTTTAAATGAGACTGACACAGTTTTGAAAGACTCTAAAAGTTTTTTGGAAGATTTATATATGTGGGCTGAGTTGAATCTCTGTAGATATGACTACATCGTTGTGACCCTTGATGTGTCATCTTTGTTTACAGTTATCCCAAACGATGTTGGGGAGGAATATGTCAGACAGTATTTGACATCCTATACAGCACTTTCTATCAATAAAATTGAGTTGATATGTTTGTTGCTTGAGATTATACTTGAAAATAATGTTTCTGTATTTGGCGATAATTTTTATCTACAGAAAGCTGGCGGTTGCGATGGACACCGCATGCACTAACAACTATGCAAATTCAATGCTTGCATACTGGGAGAAAAATGTTGTTCTAGCAGGTAATGTGTATGCTCCTTCTGTATGTTCCTACAGGCATTTCGTGGATGTTATATTTATCCTCTGGAAAGATGATGAACATGACCTTAGTGCTTTCACTGATTTTCTGCATGGAACAATGACTTTTCTTAAGTTTAGTTACACATCTTCAAGAGATGGTATTGATTTTGTTGGACGTCTCTGTCTGCAGAAATGATCTGCATGAGCTGGTTACATGCATTGACAAGAAACCTTATAAGAAAAATACTATCATTTTGAGAAGTGGTATGCACCTGGGTTATGTTGCTCTCAATATTTTGAAAGGACACTACCTTAGGAACATGAAGGTACATAACAAAGGAGATGATGTGGTTACAGCCTTTCAACTTAAGAAAGATTTTATGGATAGAGGCTACAGTAAGTTTGTGGTAGATAAATGTGAAGTGGAGACACTAGATTTGAGAGACACTCTAGGGTAACCTTATTTTTCCAGGAGAAAGGAATATAGACGCCCTGTTTCCTTACCTCCATGTAATTGTGCTAAGAACAGACCCTTGTTTACATATTCCAGTAATGTCAACTTAGTCTGTGATGTTTTATGGAAAAACTGGCCTAGACTCTTAGACTCTGATGTCAGGAAAGTAGTTGATCTTTAACCCAAGTTTTATTTTTAAGAGCAATTTATCGCTGAAAAGACAGCTGTGCTACAAGAGTTTAAGTGGTTTTGGTATGCCCGTTTCTAACAGGAAGTTGACTTTTAGGTGTCATAACTGCAAACCTGCAATGGTATCTATACTTGTTTATTCGTTTGTTCATCAAATTTCTGGTACCACTATCAATTTGAATTTTTGTGCTGATTGTAGGAGTAGAGACCTGGTTTATTTTGCTATGTGTTGTGCATGCAGTATCTTCTATATAGGCAAGACCAATAGGATGTTCAAAGACAGGATTCTTGAACATCTAAATGACATGAATGTCCTGTTCCGTTCTGGATTGCATGTTTAGCAGGAATATTTCCTGCTAAACATGCAATCCAGAACCGAACAGGACATTCATTCAAGAGCGTATGAGGAGTAATTTAAGGGAACTTGATATTAGGAAACAAGACAGAGTAGTCTACAGAAATGGATACTTTTGTAAGCATATATAGAACCAGGCTTGAATGAAAAGGTCTCACTCAAACCTGTATTGAGAAAGAGACCTCTGCGACATTGATTGTCTTTTTTTAGTGAATATATGATGTATTTTATTTTGGTGCCATTGTAATCACTTTTTATAAGCATTTCTGTAAAGCATAGATGCATTTTTCTGCTCATTGTTTTTCCCTGTTTTGTAGAGTCTGTGCTATGCTAGATATAAGTGTTGTCTCTGCACGTTTGTTTCATTGCTTCATTACAAAAGATGTAAGGTTTTCATGCACAATGCTGTGTAAACTGCAACTTTTAATTCTTTATTCTGCATTGGGTAGATGTAGTCAAATGCTAGTGGCTTCATTGATTATATATTGAGTTAAAAATATGTTTTTTTTCATTATAATAACCATGTTGTGTCTGACAGATTTCTTGTTTTAGAATCAAGATCTTTATCCTATAGGTTTGCTTAAGCTCTAACTTGTATTATTCTGTCATGTTGCCTAGGATATGCGTTGTTAATAGCAAGTGGTTAGAGTAAATACACTTCTTATATTTTCTTTTACTACATAATGAGTATGCATGTATTGCTAGTTTACCACTTACATTTTTAATCAGGAATTCTTTCTTGGGAAGCTTTTTGCTTATATGTGTGTGTGTGTGTTACTACTCAAGCTGGGACAGCAGTTATATCTCATACTTATTTTTATATTTGGCAACTTGCAACCTCTAATTGATGTATTCAACAATATTTGTGCTTTGGTATATGTAAGTGCCATTTCTACACAAGTATACATCTATGCCTTAGATAGGTCCCATTATTTTATTTTGGATAATTTTGTGTCTTTACATTCTTTAGTCACTACATTATAATAGTTGAAGATAGGCTTTTATTTTTATGTTTTGAAAACTGTAGCCTTTAGTAGTCCGTTTCCTTCATTGGCTATGTTTAGTCATGTGAGGTTAGTCATATGATTGATGTACCTCTGAATGTACATGGAGTTGGATGCGTTGTTTATCTTGACTACTTGATTGTGTCTGACAGATTTTGTTTGAATAACTTTTGTGCAGGTTTATACTAATTTTAATTTGGACTATTTTTACTCTGTCTTTGAAGATGTGGTTCATTTTGCAAGTTGCTAATGTATATACGTTCCATATATTTTTTTACATGTTTAATATGTGACTACACTGTGTATGTGTCTTTCTCTGAATAGTTTTTCAAAATAGTTACTAATTCTAACTAGAGATTTTGTTCTGTGAAGTTTTTTTGCCTTCTGTTATTGCATATGCAAAGATAAGTTACGGTTCTTAAGCTGATTTAGCAGTTTTAAGGTATATTGTTTACATCAGACGATTAGAGTTGCTAAAGTAAATACCTTCCATATATATTTCCTTTTGGATGTTTAACATATGCGCTTTATGTATGCATTCCTATTTCCACTATTGTTCAAATTAGTTACTGCTTCCGTAACCAGGAATTCTGTTCTGAGGAATTTTTTGCTCTTGCACTGTATAAGATAAGTTACTGTTTTTAAACTGACTTAATTTGAATGAATGTATATTGTTTACATAGTGATGTCCATAGAAAGTGCTATATAATATATGCAGTTTTATTGTACTAGTGGCTTAGAATTTAGTTACTTTTATAATGTGTATTTAGTTAATAATGAATGATGTGAAAGCAATAATATAGAGCTGTTTTTCTAGTGATCTTTAATATGCACTTTTAATACACTTTTAAGTAGTTTCATTTTTAGGTAGGTTGTCATCTCTTTACATGAGTTTTATTGCTTAATTGATTAGATGACGTGACTGTTTTAAGCTATTATGATTGGCTGTGTCTTACTTTTTAAATGTCTTGGTTTATTAGTTGTCAGTTAATGGTCTGAAGAAGCAGAATACTTTCTGTGAAAGTACTTACCTGTTTTATTCAGTAAAAGCTTTTTGGACTCTGAGTGTGAATAGGTTCATAGGTTAGTACTAGGCTACCTGCCCTTTCAGGCCATTTTAAGCCTAGCCAGTTACCCCATGTGAGAATCAAACCCTGCACTTTGTGTGTGTAAGGTAAACACCTTAACCATTAGGCCAATCTCCCACCATCGTTTGTACAGCGTGTTTGTAAAGGGGTCTTTTATTCTTTTGAAAGTTTTAGTTAACACTGAAACCAGTACATGAACTAAGAAATAGTATATGCCTACTGCTCTGCATAGTTAAAATGTTAACCATAATTGTGCAGTACTACTTCTACTTACTGTTAACAAATTGACATACACTCTGATAATCATATGATTTCCCTCAAAAAAGGGGTGATGAATGTTTTAACATTGTTTCTAAGGAAGTGCAGGGAATTCCTCGCAGCCCTTACAAACCAGTCAGTCCTAAAGACCCCTTGTCACCTGATATTAATTATTTATTTATTGACATTTGATTACTGGTAAAGTCCAACTAGGTAGGTGCCCATTTTCAGCAGAGACCTGGGGAGAAAAGCTCCAAAGTATTACAAAAACATTTTAAAAACAACAGTTTTACACTATTCAAAAATACATAAACATCTGCAGTTTAATTTCTACCATATTAGACAAATTGAGAAAACACTGGTTAAGAATAGATGTAACTTGATGTAATATTCAGAGAAGTTTTAACCAGTTTATAAAGAAATTAAAGGTAAATTAGTAAAGTTCAAAAAGAGGAATTGCAACATGAAGTGGGAAGAAAACCAGGGCTATGACATGAGTCAGAGGAGAGAAACTTATTTCAAGTAAGGAAATGAGTGAAGGGAGAGTGAGGAGGTGTAAGGTATGAACAGGTACTTGTTGATATTTAGGGATATAGTTTATCCTGGGATTCAGCAAGAACAGAACCAGGTTTTGGCTAGGAAGTTTTTCTAAAGTTTTAAAGGACTGGAGGGAAGGTATTGACCTGATGGATACAGGTAAGGAGTTCCA
The DNA here is from genome assembly GCF_019279795.1 of Protopterus annectens. Taxonomy (NCBI): domain Eukaryota; kingdom Metazoa; phylum Chordata; order Ceratodontiformes; family Protopteridae; genus Protopterus; species Protopterus annectens. The sequence goes on along the minus strand of NC_056732.1, from coordinate 358,669,293 downwards.
GGCCTTAGCAACATGGTTTGAGAAGAGACCATGCCTGGCAGATTTGATAAGTTGCCGGACAGAGAGGAGTCTTTGATCACTGGATTGTAATGACAGATTGGGAACATAGTTGTGTAGAATGTTTTTTAGTGCTGGACAAACAGATGGATGCTAGATAATTTTATAGGTGTTAAGAAGCTGTGTATATGCCAGTTGATATGGTAGTTCTAACCAATTTAGGCATTTTAGTGCTATACAGTGGTGTAGCCACTTTATTATAGCATTGTTCAAGTTTTGATTTTTGTGATACCTGGAGGTTAGTAAGGATGAGAATGCCATAAAGTAGTGAGGAGAAGAGGTAAGTTGTGGCAAGTGTGCAGCTGAGACCAGAAACTATTCCACGTAATCTACACAACATTCTGGCAATTTGACCACCCAACAGAGAAGCCAAATTTGCTTCAACTTCAGCCAAAGCTCTGAAATAACAAAGGAAGCCCTGATAGACCAGAGTCCCGATAATCAGCTTAGCCTATTCACCAGATCATAAACTGAAAACCTCTCCTGTCCACTTGAACTAAGAATTGTTTTACACAAAATGCCCCAAATTGCATATCCTTTCCCCTGATGAGTCATATTCTAGTAGAGAGGAGGATGGTAAAACAAAACCTCCTGACAAAAAAACTTTCTATGCAAGACTAGTGAGCCTGCTCTGCCAAACCTAAGGTGTACGTACAATTAATATACTAGTGTTAATACCTCAAAATTAGGAGAATGACCACTTCTTAAACCCACCACAGGCATGAACTTTGTTTAACCTGACCTCATAATCAAGAAATCAGAACCATATTGCCTGCACTTTCTATTATTTTAAAATGACAAAGATGAAAGGGATTTTTTTCTGTAGGCTGAGAAGTGACTGGGCCTCAGGATGCATTCCCTCTTCACAATAACTAATGACTTAATGCAGAGCTGCTAATGTGACTGCACTGTAACTTCAGTACTTAGCCAAAAATCCAGCAAATGTGCTACCAACCCAGCAAACCGCTCTGTTTACTCAATCAGCTATACTGATGCTTGTAAGGTCACTGGTGGATGGCTCCTCCTACATCTCATCACCAGACTGAAAAAAGATACTGTCATTGTCAAAACCCCAGTCGTTCCACTGAAGTTGACAACTGACTGTAACAAGGGCAGTTTTATCATCTTAAGTCACACCTTGCCTGGTGTGGAAAAAAAACATTTTGAAGCAAAATCCACATGTCATGGGACTCACCCTAGTGCTGTGAACTTGAAGATTTTGGTCTGTGGTAAAAAGTACTTCTGACATTCTTGAAAAGGAAAGGACTGCCTTAGGTTTTGAACACAGAAACACTTGAGCCAGACTTGTAATAGCTGAACTGTGGCTTGTGCTGTCTGATATTCAAGTACTGAAGCAGACTCTGAGACAGTAGGTGGTCAGCTGTGAAGGGTAAATTCACCTTGAATGTTGCATTTTCCCTTTGTGGGAAAACTGGAGAAAGTTTGTAATAAGTTAATTCAAAGCAAGTGGGGCATTTGTAGGAAATGAAAATAAGTGATATTTGCTGTTTACAGACACGTAAAGTATACAGTAGCATTTCACACACTGCTCCTACAGACCAAGGCAAAAAGAGACAGGTTAATACATCTTAAATCAGTGTACAGATTATATCCTTGTATAACCATCTCATTCCTAATTTAGTATGCAAAGATTGCCATTTAGTTTGATTTACAGTATGCAAGTTTTAATCAGCCAGAAAGAAAGAACATTTTCTTAGTTCTCAAAATGATTTGTGTACCATTTACAACACTTAAAACATGACTGATTTAGATTTTATATTAATTTTCTAGTTAATGTCTTGATAAAACATGCCAACATTCCTCCCTGGTTAGATCCGACCACAAACTAATCACCATCGAAATTTACATATCATCCACACCTCCCGTAAAGGTAACCATCATGAAAAACATCTCCAAAGCTGACTTTGGGCTCCTAAAAACAGAGCTGGCTAACTTCACGGCACCCATGTCAATGGAAAATAGATGCATGACTGCCGAATCATACACCAACCCACTGTACGGACACATAAATAAATACATGGAACTAGCCATACCAAACAGAACCATACCAAACAGAACCAAGACGCTCTCCTCCAAAAAAATGAAAGCCAATCTGGTGATCCCCTGCCATTAATAAACTCTACAATAGAAGGAAGAAACTATTGCAGAAAAAGGTGAAGTCCCAAGACTGGAAAAACTCCCATATTAGCCTCAACAAATAGTTGAGATCCCTCATCAAAACCTCTAAAGCCAACTATGAAAGCAGAATTGTGGCAGACACTAAAAACAACCACAAAGCCTTCTATAGTTGTATCAAGAATATCCATGGCAATACCCAAATTTGCTCTGAGTTACTGCACAATGGTATCTCCTGTACTGAGCCAACAGATATTGCCAACATACTGGCTGACAAATTCCGTGCCAACTTTAATCCTCTCTCCTGCCATAAAGGACCAATCACAATACCGGAGGAATGCCAGGCACTCAGCATTACTGCAGCACAGGTTAAAGCTGCATTGTCCAAAGCCAAGAATACAGCTTCCATGGGACCCAACAATATCCCTGGATGTGTTCTACATGAACTACAAAGTGAACTGGCACAACATCTGTGTGCCCTGCTCAGTCACAGCCTCACCTCAAGCTTTGTCCCTACCGAATGGTGCACTGCTACAATCATCCCTCTCCATAAATGGGGAGCGACTACAGACCCTGGGAATTATCACCCCATTAGCCTGACGAGCCTGATATGTAAGGCTATGGAGTGCATCATCATGGACCTAATTAACAAGGATATAGGGAATCTCCAAACTCTAGATCAGGAGTGTCCAACCCCCTCAGAGCTCTTCCATGCAGCCCCTTAAATTGAAATTTAATTGAAATTTAAGTTTTTTCCGTGTGTTTACACGTCCGCGATTTCAGCTGTTCTGCGATGCGCCAACTTACGTTTTTCACAGCGTCTTTCCGCTGGTATGCGCAGAGAGAGGATTTATTTTCACAGACTACACTACAACATCTCCAGCAGTAAAAGGTAAGCCAAGTAATTTATACTTGGTCAGGTGCGTGACAAAGGCTAATTAGGCGCTTAATAAGCTCTTTCCCATGGCATTTCGGATAGTAATGGCAGTGCTTTGTGCACTAACTTACTTTCGTTGCTGCAGTAGATGTGGTTGCAGTATAATCTGAAAAAGATGTTTGTATACATTTTAACTGGGGAATGGGTGCACCGGTGCGACATTTGAGTGATGTGTATTTTTTTTAAAAATGTAAGGCGGGCTACGTGTAATTTGAGTACGAAGTGGAAGACTACATACATTCCTGAGGTCTTTCTCTTACAAAGCACTTTATGTCTTGAACTCCTACACGAGAATATTTTTGTAATGTAGTCCACAATTAATTTTAAGGGTCTAAAAATGTGTTGATGTACAACGTCAAATTATGTATCTTGTTTACGTGATGCTCTGCAGGAGTTAGTGATTTGTAGTGTCTTTTAGTGGTCGTTGGCTATTTATACTATATGTCCGTTATCTACAGTCCTTATGTCTTCTTAATCTGTTTAACAGCGTTTTCCAGCGGTTGCAATTGCAAACATGAAGTAGTCTTAAAACACAAAGATAATACTTTCCGCTTCAAAATGTATATTTTAAATTTCAACCTCGGAGTATTGACTTGTTGATCGGTTAGTTAAGAGAACTGCAACTCGGATAAACAGCTGGGAAAGGAAGTGATGAAAATCCAAACTATTTGTTATTTCATTAGTTTGTGTATGCATGTATGTTCGTTTACCGGGGTAGTGCGTTGATCACAACAGACCAGTTTTAGGCACATCTTTGCTGAATGCAGTCAGTCATAAACGTATGCATAACTATAAGAATTGTAGAGAAATATTTCGTGAGATGTGAAGTTACCAATATTTTGTACTCCATGACTTGCATAGCATATGCTGAAAATGTTTGCTGTCCTCTGTGTAGCCCTGTAGTACAGTGCACCTGTCTTGAATACACGTAGACCTACATACTACTCCGAGGTTGAAATTTAAAATATACATTTTGAAGCGGAAAGTATTATCTCTAGGCTAGGGATGCCTGACCTGCTGTGAATGTGAGTGGGAAGCAATGTAAATGCTGCAGAAATCCTTAAGCGCCTATCAGGAGCCACCATACTCGGTGCAGCCAGCGGTTGCAATTGCAAACATGTAGGATAAGTAGTCTTAAAACACAAAGAAGGCAGAAAATCAAGTCTTTATATTTAAATTAAAACAACCAGGATTCTTAAGTCACATGCATAATGCTTTAGTTTTGGGTATAGGAATACATAAGAGGTAGGAGAAAGCAGAGGTAATATAGTTAGATTGCCTCTGGAATAATTTAAAGAAGGTAAGGAGACATAGGAAACAAAAAGTAATAAAAGAAAGCTGAATTGCAGGTTTGACAAAAAGGGTAGGAATAATGGATCTGAAAGATCAGAGTAATATCAGCAGGAAGAGAAGAGGGGATTGGTCAGTATGCAGATTAGTGAAGAAAGTGAGTTAACATAGATTAAGAGAAAGATTCAGCAGAAGACAAGCAGCCAGTCAGGTGAAGTGAATTAAGAATCCCAGAGGGTTAATAACTTAAGAGTAATATGTAAAGTCATGACATCTTTTGTACAGTCAGTTAGGGTTTGTATGGTACAGTATGACTGATGCTAAGGGGATTGTAGAATCGCAAGATGAAGGCAGCATTAATTGGGATGTAAGTAAGGAATTATGATCTGTGAGAATGTACTGACAGGATGCATACCACAGGGGAAGAGTTGAATGGTGCACAGCGGTCACTGTGTAACTGGGTAAGCACACTGGGCAGAAGTGTCCCTTTACTCTGTAGTTAAGACACTTGCTCAGAAGTGCTGTTACTTTCTGAGCTAAACTGTCCAACACTAGACTTGTGTACCAAGTAGTTGACCATTATCTAGCACTGTTCTATGTCTAGTAGTACATATTTATCATTTGTGAGGGACCATGCTTAGCCTCTTAAGTGATCCAAAGGTCATAGTTTTCTTTTGACAGAAGCAATTAAATTAAAATGTTGTTTTGGTACACATATGAACATAATGGTAGAAAGAGGTTGCTAGTTTGTCATGTCTGCCCAGATGCTGAATCTAACTGTAAGCAGCTGCCCTCACTCCACCCTTTTCTTCCTTCTACCACCTGTAAACCAAATAATTGGTTCTCACTGTGGTAATTGCATTACATTTGCTTAATGGCAGAAGGAGTCAATAAGTCTATCTAGTCTGCCCTTTTAAGTGCATTGAACATTACTAGATTAGAATGTTAGACATCTGCATTTGCTTCCTTGGTATATTAAACAGAAGAAGCTTGAACTATAAATTACTTTCTGTCAAGCCATCCTTGTTTGGAAACCAAATACTTTTACATTACAAGTGCTTTAATTTCTACTTTAGATGTAAATGTCTTATATATGTGTTTGTTAGTAAGCAATGCAGTTTCTTATTAGTTTAGTGTGCACCTTGCATGTATTATAGCAGCCTTAGCTGAATTTGTGGTTTGTCAAACTTACCTGTTTTTGTTTATTGGATGTGTGCCTGCTATCTCACAGTCCCAGTGATGCTGGCAGAGTTATAATGCAGTGCATTGCTTGAGTTCTGCTCCTCTTGTAAGGGTCGTACCTGTTAATTTTTTTTACAAATAAACTTTGATGTTAAAGTAGATGTTAGATTTAACAGTTTTTTTAACAATTAGAATGAGATATTGAATTTTAGGGCAAATATTATGCATTTATTAATTTATTTATTGTTCAAATTCACCTACAAAACAGCCAGTGGGTCGACTTTGTATTAGTCCGCATATACTGGCATTTTGCTCATTAGTTTACGACGTGCCCTTTTTTTTTTTTTTTTGCTCTTCAGTTTGTGAGAGACCTTTTTTTTTTTTTTTTTGGCCCTCACTTGCTGTTTGCCCCCAGACCATTTCTGTTGACTCAATGCGGCCCTTGCAACTGAAAAGGTTGGACACCCCTGCTCTAGATCCTACTCAGTTTGGTTCTGTGAAAGGTTGATCATGCCTGCTCAACCTGTCTGACTTCTTTGAGTCAGTCACCAGAGCTGTGGATGAGGGCAAGGCAGTTCATACAGCCTACCTCGATCTGACCAAGGCTTTTGATACCATTCCCCACTCAGGAGTCATTGATAAACTCACCAAACTAGGCATCAACCCCTATATCACTAGGTGAGTAGGAAATTGGCTCACAGGTAGAACCCACAGTGTGAAATTAGCGGACTCCAAGTCAGATTGCCAACCAGTCACGAGTGGAGTTCCACAGGAATCTGTCGTAGGTCCTCTCCTGTTTGGCATCTACTTCTCAGAAGTCCAGACTAACACAAAGGGACTCTGGCTGACCAAATTTGCAGACGACTGCAAGTTGGGAGCCATTATTAACTATCCAAGTGATGAAGACATCCTACAGAAAGGCCTCACTGAGACCAATGACTGGTGTCCAGACAATGGTCTTAAGCTTAATGCCAAAAAATGTGCTGCCAACTACTTTGGGAAAAACTCAGTTCCCACTAATTACCACATCGATGGGAGCCCACTGAACACTGAAGGCTTTATAAGAGATCTGGAGGCACAGGTTGACAGCAACCTCTCCTTCGACCACCACATTGCCACTGTGGTCAGAAAGTCCTTCTATGTGGCACATATCATTATCAAGAGTTTTGCATCCAGGAAGAGAGGTCATTATCTCTCTCTCTACCCTTCCCTCATTAGGCCAGTCATCGAGTATAATGCCCCATTTGGCATGTACCTCACTAGACACATGCAACAGCTGGAAAGACCACAAAAGTACCTCACGAAGAGGATCCTAGGCCTTAAACACATGTCCTACATGGGCAGACTCAAAAAAACACCAGCTATTCTCTGTCTCATATCGTCTACTAAGAGGTGATCTCTGCTTGACTTACAAAGCCATGTCTGACCCAGCTCTATTAGAAATGCTACATCTAAAGAAATCCAAATCCCTCCGCACCACACGATCCAGATACCTCAACCTCATTACCACAATCAACAGAACATGCAGGAGGGACAGGTTCATAACCCAGAGACTGCCCATGCTATGGAATAGACTTCCCATACATGTCAAGCAGATCACCTCACTGGCCCTCTTCAAGAGAAATCTTGATGAGTGGATGGGAAATAGAAAGTTCACCCCGGGGATCACTCCAGTAGTTCTACTTGATAGAGGCACTGGGAGCTAACGGGTGGCACAATGCCAGGGCATTTCTATGGGCTAGGCTTGTAAAGGCTCCAGGGCCATTAGCCTACTACACACCTATGAATCTGTTTTTAGTGACTTGCAGTATGTGGGTTTTGTGGTAAAAGTAGGGTATTTAATGGTGAGCAATATTCTAAGCTTAACAAAAGAATACTATAGTTTGATAGGACCTCCAAAAGGCATTCTTCATGGCCTACTGATCAATGGCATAGCTAGAGTTTGTGCCGCCTGGAGCTGACTGTGCCGCCTTTCTCCCCTCACAAAATCATGGTCATATGGGGCACCCCATACACACTCCTCCACCCTGCAGCCATTCCAATGTCCCATTACTTGGTTATTTCACCCCATTTATCATAAACACTGTAATGTGCATACTGCTTTACTTCTACAATGATTGTTTGGATTTCATTTAAAGCTTTTATTTTACATTTTATAGCACAAACACTAAAATACATCTGATAAACAAAGCAATACAGTCTCACAGTGAAAATAGACTTTGCATTAAAACTTCTCTGCCCTTGAAAGCAAACTCACAGTCATTGAAACAGCATTGAGGGGAGGGAGGTGTGACACAGATCTCCACAGCAAAATACACACATGTGGCAGGAATATGCAGACTCTTTACAGATGGATTCTCAGTCAAGAAGCAAAACTGGGTCAAGTCACTGACAGACAAGTTGTACTAACTGTTGTGCCCCCATATCCCCACCTCAGAATGTTCTGTTACACATTTTGAGCAGGATACATTTGTTTTTAGCATTGCATTGAGGTTTCTTGTATAATTTTGGCTATTAATACTTCTCATTAAAAGTAATGGTAACATTTGAAATGTTTCTAGTGTGTGCCATACTGATGTCTATGTAAACCTTTACCTTTCTATTTCAGAGTATGCTCACAAGTGTAACTATTTGTTTGGTCTTATGTAGACACCACTACTAGAAAAAGTCAGAATTGTTTTGAGTGTTTTTCCTACTTTGTTTATTATAGTAATATCTGGAGATGTAAGGTGGTGGCCTTGTATTCATTAAAATGCTTTGAAACTAACTGGGGTATTGTCTAGAAGAGTGGATTAATGGCAGTACAGGAAAATGAAGAGAAACAGGGTTGGTTATCATACCTTGAATGTGCCAGGGCTTGACATTTTGTTTTGTTCAGCATGGCATTACTGTTTGCTATTTCTTTGCCAAGTCTGAGACACACAAACATGTAGTATAGCTGTTAGTGTCTTACCAAACCAGCTGTCAGAGTATTTAAACATCTCAAACCTCATTTCAGGACTGGAATTAAGTACATGTGTTACTACTATGCCTGTGGTAACTGTGGTATGAGGGCAGTTTGTATACCACTGCTTTAAAAACTGTAGTCTAAGTTTGAAATAATTATTGGCATCCATAATATCTAAGACTTATCAACAGCTTCCGAGTCTGATATAGGTTTAAAAACAAGAATAATGGGGATAGTTAAACTTCCAGAGTTTTGTGTCTTTAAGTAAGTACAGAGCTAGCTTTCACTCATTGTAGTGGTAAATATATAGGGGCAAAACAAGTGTGGAAGAAACATCATAATGGATTATTTGTTCAAGCATAAGAAAAGTAATGTGTGAATTAATTATACAGTGTTAGTGGCTCCACAGGTAGTGCATTTGTTTTTGGTGCTAAAGATGAGATGGCTGTGAGTTCTACTCCTATACCAGGTATTTAGTATTTTTCCAGTACTGAGACTTCAGTGCAACATAAGGGTGCTGCACTTCTGAGTGTACCAACCTTCTGATGAGACAGTAAATCATGGCCCCCATCTGTCTGAGCTGGTGCTATCTCAGGTGGATGTAAAAGATTCCACTGCACTTATTTAAAAGGATAGTGAAAGTTTCCGTGTCTTGGGCAAATTTCCCTTAGCTAGTATGAGTGCCACCTCTGGTATCCCCTGAAAAAAAGGTCATTGGCCTAATGGGACTAACCCAGTCAACAAAATGTAAATAAAATAAAATTAAAAATGCAAGAAAGTGAATTCAAGAATGCAGGCAGAAATTTCTGTTGTGTGCTGACATCTTTATATTGTTGCCCTGCACTTTAAAAAAAATGCTCTTTGTATGTTGCCTGCGCAATTAATAAGTGAATACATCTTTTACAAATCTCACCTGCAGCTATAAATGTGTTTTTAAATTAACATTTCTATCTCCAGGTAAGTAAATTACCATATCTATATTGTAGGGTTAAACATAAGCTAGTTGTAAACTTACAGTCTGTGTAAGTAATTTCATTTCTGAAAGTTGTTCAGAAAAAGTATGTATCCATTTGAGCTACATTCTTGACTGACTCGCCTATCATCCTAGCTGAAAAATCCACTTGTTGTCACCTTGTTGTACAGTGATAGACTTTGTTAGGAAGAAAACAAGTGAGGTCAACAGTCAGTAATATAACATCCCTTGCTGCTTTCTGGATAATGTGTGCATCTACCCCTTTTAGCACTGATACAGAACATATGCAATATTTGGCATACTAGCTGCAACCCACTTGACTTGTATGCTTTTAACCACGTTCTTGCCTTTGTTGTAATGTAAGAAAAACTCAAAATTCCTCAGTTCAGGGCCTTTCCTTATATTAAATTTGTTAGCTTGTATTATAAGCAAAGTTATCCCCCCTCCAAAAATGGTTTAATTGGAAAGAATATTAAAAGTTGACATAACAACAGGGTAAAATATTTGAATCCTGGCTTCTTATTTTTTGTGCTTTCTTTTTTTCAGTCTTATGCAGGGAAGTATGTTCCTGCCATTGGCTACTATATCCATACCCACAATTCTGCAGCTAAAGTTAAGATAAACTTCAAGGGAGTTGCCATTGGTGATGGCCTGTGCGATCCGGAAGAGGTAGGTAACCTGCTTTCCCTCTAGAAAGGCTGTGCACATTATATTGTTTTACAGACCTGCGATTTCCTAATGACGTTAAACATTTTAAGTCATACCACATGTTTAAGACCATGGATAAGGTTAGCCTGTAGTGTGCATTGCTTTGTTGATTCCAGCCACTGATTAGAAAAACATCACCAAACACTTTTCTGATTTTTTTTTTCCCGCTCATGTACTTTACATGCTGAGCATACTGTTGTGATATAAACATATTTCTTTGTATTTTTTTTTTCTGTTTGGCAGATGCTGGGTGGCTATGCAGAGTTTTTGTACCAGACTGGCATGGTGGATGAGAACCAGAAACAGTATGTCCAAGAGCAGACTGATCTGGGAGTAATGTACATCCAGCAGAAGAAATGGATTGAAGCCTTTGAAGTACGTGCTGGAGGCCTATAATATAGCCTTAAAATTCAAACCATCTGAGCAGAGCAGAGGTCATGTGGAAAAAAAAAAAGTGGTGGAGGGAGGGGGAGACTTCAGTTCTGGGTGAAATGATTCAGTAACTTTCAAGCTATCCACATTTCTTGGGGTTTTCTTTGGCTACGTTTCAGACTTTGATTGCTTCGGTGTGCTTTTTCTTGTTTGTATGTTGCTGTCTTCTTTCCTTTACAGAAAGACTCCAACTTCCATGACAGAGTGAAGGGAAGTGTAATTAAGGGCTGAAATGCATCTGGCAAATTGTCTGAGAAAAGAACCAAACCCAGGGCCTCATACTTTTTTCTGCTTTTTTTGTTATTTTTGCCTTCCCCCTTCCTTAAAAATGAACTCCCATACATTTTCCTTCTAGGTATATATTTGTAATAAATATGAATATATTTTATTTAGAAATATGTATATATTTGTTTAAAGTTAACACATGGTCACATTCTTGTGCAGTAGCATATCACTTTATATATTTTATTTTAATTTCTAGCTTGAGTAATATGATTTTCTAATTCTTTTCTGCTTTTTAAATATATGGCTGCTTTTAGGCTTAAAATAGTGGGCTGCCTTCATATTGCTCTTCATTATGACATAGTTTTATATTCACGTGTTTTAAAAACTGTACTGTCCTGTTTACTTCATTTAGCCGTACTGTCTCTTACTTTGTGCATCATCTCCTTGTCTCACATATTGCTTAATAATTTTTGCTACTAGCCTTCCACTGCCAGCAAGACTTATCTCATCATTTGCTTTGATGCAGTCCGCCCCTTCATAATGGAATCCTCTGCAATATCACATTTACCTCATTAAGAATAGAATTTCTGTCTAAAAGCTGAATGCAAGTGTTTTTCCAGATAGATTATCTCATTTCCGTATAACCTCTTCTCATTAATATCTGCTACATCTGTACAGTATACATTTCACCTACCCCATTGTATGTTCAGCAGTCTTTTATTTTTTCACTTGTCCAAAAATTATAGAGACTAATAGATTATAGTTGTTAGTTTGAAAAAGAAAATAAATACACATTCCTGCATTTTTGCCCTAGCCAAACTTTGCTGGAGGTATGCAGATTTACTATGAATAAGATGTAAGAAAAATTTACACACTTGAAGGCTTATGTAATGTAGTGCATAACCAATAATCTGTATGTTACTTAGCTCAGAAATAGTTATAGGAGTAGATGTGTTTCATTGTGTTTATTGTGTTTACAGCTTTTCAGTGTGCCGTAAATAATTCTGATTTGAATGCAGAAATTACCATGACATATGTGGATATTGTCAAGCACATCATGGGTAATATCACAAAAAATTTCCTTTCAGATAATGGAAAAGACAAACAACTTCCAAATGTCATAACCATATCAATTAGAAAAAAATGATCAGATAGTTTGCTAATATAAATACCTGTATTGATCTTTTTTTGCAAGGTATCCTGGAAGAAAAATGCTTTTAGACAGTATTTTGCTAAATCGCACTAATCATAATGACTGCTTAATTTTTTTTTTTTTTTTTTTTTTGCCTTTATTAGGTTAAAAAGCCCTCCTCTTTTTCCCTCTGTTATTTACTTCTCCCTCTCTATCCAAATAATTTCCTTTATTCTGCACATTCTCAGTCCATCTTAGATAGGTACTAGGCTATCGACCCAAGGGCCTAAGTAAGCCTAGCCAACAAGGTTCCCTGGCTTACGCCACCCAAGAAAGTTAATTTCCTGTGCTCCTGTCAAGCAGAGCCACAGAAGTGATCCCCGGGGTGTATTTCCTATTCCCCATCCCCTCATCAAGATTTTTCTTGGAGTGCTAATGAGGAACCTTGCTTGACATAGACGGGTAGCTTGTTGCAGAGAATAGGAAGTCTGTGGGACAGGAATCTGTCCCTCCAGCATGTCCTTTGTATTGTGGTGACAGGGTTTAGGTCCCTAGAGCTTGTAGCTCAGAAGAATTGGGATTTCAGCTCTGGGCTTGACATGGCTTTAAATGATAGGCAATGATCTCCTCGGAGTAGGTGATATGCCACAAAGTAAAGCTGGAGTTTTCTGAGACGGTCAGTGTAGGGCATCTGTTTGAGGCCAGTAATCCTCTTTGTGAGGTACTCCTGTGGCCTTTCCAGCTGCTGCAGATGTCTTGTGAGGTACATTCCAAAAGGGACATTGTACTCTATAATTGGTCTGAGTGCCGAGTAGAGGGGAACAATGACCTCTTTTTACCTGGATGAGAACCCTTTTGTGATGAGGTGTGCCACATAGAAGGATTTCATGACTACTGTGGCGATGTGATTATCAAAGGAGAGACTACTGTCCACCTGGGTCCCAAGGTCTCTTATCACGCATTCAGCATTAAGTTGACTGCCATTTATGTGGTAGTTCATGGGTACAGAGTTTTTACCAAAGGGGATGACAATGCACTTTTTGGCATTGAGCTTGAGGCCATGCCTCTGACACCAGGCATCTGTCTCACTGAGGCCCTTAGGATGCCCACATAATTTGGGGACTCTACTATGGCTCCTAGTTTGCAGTCATCTGCAAACTTCATTAGCAGAGGCCTTCTGTGTTAGCCTGTACTTCAGACAAGTAGATACCAAACAGGAGAGGTCCCAGGACTGAACCCTGTGGTACTCCACTTGTCACTGGTTTGAAGTCAGATTTGGAGTCTGCAACTTTTACAGTGTGGGTTCTGTCAGTGAGCTAGTTGCCAACCTATCTTGTGATGTAGGGATTTATACCTAGTTTAGTGAGTTTAGCTATAATTCCAGAATGGGGGATGGTGTTGAAAGCCTTGGCGAGGTCAAGATAGGCTGTGTGAACCACCTTACCCTCGTCTACAGCTTTGGTGACTGGCTCAAAGAAGTCGATCAGGTTCAGAAGGCATGATCTGCCTTTCACAAACATGAACTGGGTGGGTCCAGAGTTTGGAGGTTACCAATGTCTTTGTTTATGAGTTCCATGATGATACTTTCCATGGCCTTGCAGACCAGGCTCATCAGGCTAATAGGACGATAGTTCCCAGGATCAGTGGTGGCTCTCCCTTTGTGGAGGGATAACTGTTGCTGCGTGCCATTCAGTAGGCACAAAGCCTGATAGACTATGATTGAACATGATTCTTAGATGGGGAGCCAGTTTGTTCTGAAGTTCGTGTAAAACACACCCTGGGATGTTGTCTGGTCCCATGGATACTGTGTTTTTGGTTTTAGAGAGTGCAGCTTTTACCTGCATAGATGTGGTTACAGGGACTTTGCATTCTTCCTATATAGATAATGGCCCTTTAGGGAGTTAGAGGGGGGGGGGGTAAAGTTAGCACTGAACCTATCTGCCAGGATGTTGGCAATATTAGTTGGTTCTGTAATTTTTGTGCCGTTGTGTGTAACTCAGCATATCTGGGTGTTACCATTGAGATTCTTGATATAGCTGTAGAATGCTTTGTGGTTGCCCTTAGAAACAGTGGTGATTTTGTTTTTGTAGCTAGCTTTGGAGGAACTTATAAGGGATCTCAGCTTCTTACTGAGGCTGACCAGGGAGCTCCTCTACTCATGGGATTTTATTCTCTTTTGCAACAGTTTATTCCTTCTGTTGTAGAGTGTTTATGGCAGGGGATCACAGGATTAGCTTCCTTTTTTTGGAGGATAGTGTCTTGGTTCTGTTTGGGATAGAACGATCCATGCACTCGTGTAAGTGCTTATAGAGTGCATTTGTGTAGGATTCAGCAGTTGTAACTGTATTGCCCATATGCATGGGTGTCATGAAGTTCTCCACTTCTGTCTTAAGAAGCATGAAGTTGGCTTTGGAGAAATTTTTTACCGTGGTTTCCTTAATGGTGGGTGGGGGTGGGATGCAGATATCTAGGGTGATTAGCTTATGGTCAGATCTGACCAACGAGGAGTTGACTTCAGGTGTGGAACACCGGTCACTCATGTTGGTAATGACTAGGTCTTGGATATTGTTACCCCTGGTGAGGGTTTGGATAAGTTGATCCAGGGCATTTTACTTGACAAATTCCAGAAAGCATTGAGCGAAGGAGTTGGTACATGAGTAGTTTTCCCAGTTAAAGGTGGGGTATTTGAAATCACCCATTATTAGGGTGTTTGGTTGAACCCTAATATTCTCCAGTGTATCAAGAAAAGAGGAGTGGGAATCCTGGGACATTGTGGGGGATCTGTCGCAAGTTACAATTTGGATTGCAGTTTTGCCCAGAGTTAGTTGCACTTGGATAACCTCGGATGAATTATGCTGTACAACTCGTCTGGAGGTGTGGATAGTCTTAATGAATATGGACACACCTCCGCCTTTGGTGTTCTGGTCCAGGTTAGATGGCCGAAAAGTGTGGTATGAGTTATAGCCTGGTAATGCAGGGGTACTGTCTAGAGTCACTGCACAGATATCAGTGTTCTCCATTTTAAGGAGTGCCTCGAGTGAGTGCATTTTGAGATTTAGACTTCTAGCATTGAGTAGCATTACCCTCAGTTTTTGCTTGCCTGTTCCTGTTATGGTGATGAATTTGTCATTTGAACCTTGCCTAAAGAAGGCATTATAGGGGCATCAAGACCCTTAGCCAGTATCCGGAATCCCAGGGGCGACAGGTGCAGGCCATCTCTGGCAAAGCATCGTGGTCTGTCGACCGTGTCGTCCCAGGCAGACAGATACTGGATCCCCTTAGAATGACACTAGAAGCTTAGCCAGTTGTTGAAATCAATCATTTTGTCCTTGTACTGCGGTGTCATTCTGGGCGATGGCAGGATGCTACTCAGGGCTAGGGTCATACCTGCCTGGGCTACAAGATCAGAGAGCTCTTCCATGTCTCTGTTAATGTAGTCCAGGGAGGTATGTCTCAGGTCGTTCACACCAACATGGACAATGACGGAGTCATATTTGTACTTGTTGTGGAGTGACCTGATTGTGTGGGTTATGTGGCGGATCCTGGCACCCGACAGGCAGCTGACAGTAACCTTCTCCTTGTTTAGCCTGTTGAGTGGGACATCAATGTGCCTGACTATAGTCACCTATGACTAGTGTGTTGGGTACGTTGTTTTGCCTTATGGGCTGTGGTTTATTGGCACACTGAGTCTGTGGGCCATGTGTCATTTGGGTTGTGTTGCTGGGTGGAGGTTGCTTGCGTTTCTACTTTGGAGGTATCTGTTGCTTGTGCAGATTATTATTGAGAGCCTCCACAAATGTTTTTGTGTTTTTACGTGTGGATTTTGGTGGTGTAGGTTTAGTGGGGCTATGTGATGAGTGTGGTGTGGTGCAAGTGTTTACCTTCTCCTCTTGACTGTCAAGTTCAGTCTTGGTTGGAGAGAGCTTTACCTCCAGTTTGGTTAGATAAGTGCATCTCTCACAGGTTGTGGTGTTGGGTGGTATGAGGCAAGGGTTTTCTGTGTATATGAGGCAATTGCTACATTGCCCCAAGATGCCCAGATTATTCAGGTAGGAGAGAACACTGTGAGCTGACCCTTGGACATGCCTTAATAGAAAACTACTTTCCTCTAGACAAGTGAGGAAAGTGAGTATAAGAGCTGTTTTTCTCTAAGCAAGTGAGGAAACTAAGTACAAAAACTGTTTTCCTCTAGGAGAAGAGGAAGGTTGAGTGCTGTAGTAATTTGTAGCTTATTTAGTGCTAACAAGAAGTTTTAAACAAGTGCTGAGCACAAATAAGCAAATTCAAGTGCTAAAACTAAGAATCTGTACCTGGATCTTGTGATAGATGGGCTAACTAGTACTTACCACTCCCACTGATAAGTTAGAAGGCTTCCTTCCAACACAGAAAGGCTTGGGGGGCCCAGAAGCTTACAAGCAGTTCTGGATACAGGAAATCTGTATCTGGACTAGACTGGTTACAGGAAAGTTGGGAAGCAAGCGCAATTGCAGGCTTTTAAACCAGTAAGTTGAAAGATGGAAAAACTGCCAAACAACTAATAAATTTCAATTTCTGGGCCAGAAACCACTCTTGTGGTAGATAGGCTACCTAGTGCTTACCACTCCCACTGATAAGCTAGAAGGCTTCCCTCCAGCACAGAAAGGTTTTGCGGGGCACAGAACCTTACATACAGTCCTGGTTATAGCAAATCTGTATCTGGACTAGACTAGTTACAGGAAAGGCAGGAAACAAGCTTAGAAAATTTTTTTTTGTAAAGGGAGAAAGGAGAAACAGAAGATAATTCAAAATTAAGGCTTGCCCTTCACAAATGTTCTCTCTGTACTAGGTAGAATGAGCTAGTGACACTAAACTGGAATAGAGCTGGGATAGAGCTGAACAGATGGGACTGGAAGGAGTGTCTGAAGTCAAAATATGATCTCAATGTACTCGATTGAGTGAGCAAATGAAATAGACCCAGGAGGAATGTTCAAACACAAATTTACAGGAGGGGTGGGCAATTCCAAAGCCACCAAGATTAATACCACAAGAAGAACAGGGAGGGTAGGTGGGAAGCTAACTGCCGAGAGAGAGAGAGACCACAGTATTCTATGAAACAATTAAACAGAAAAATAAATAACTACAGAGAGACACAGACTGCAATATTAAATTAAACAATTAAATAGACAGAAAAATAAAATGCAGTACAATATTTAACACTGCAAGTTTGTACTTAACTCAGCTAGTAATGCAGTTGATTGTAGTTATGTAGCAGAAGCCAAGCCACTCAGATATTGAGCAGTAATAAATTCAAAAATATGTGGCTAACACTTATAAGTACAGAGAAACCCTCTAGGCTAAGAGTTTAACACTGAATATCAATGAAGTGAAACACAATAGCCCCCACTTATTGCAGAGAGAGAGAGAGAGAGAGAGAGAGAGATCACAGTATTCTATGAAACAATTAAATAGAAAAATAAATAACTGTAGAGACACAGACCACAATATTCAGTGAAACAATTAAATAAACGAAAAATAAAATCGTGTACAGTCTTTAACACTGCAAGTTTGTACGTAACTCAGCTAGTAATGCAGCTGATTGTAGGTATGTAGCAGAAGCCAAACAACTCAGATATTGAGCAGTAATCATATATTGCTCTATTTTCTTTGCTTTCCATTTATTTTTCTTGCATGTTAATAAGCTTGCATTTATTTTGTGTGTAGTGAAAGGACCAGATCACTTACCCTGTCAACAAATGTTAAATAAGTAAATCTGGAAGAACACCACATACCTCTAACTGGGCAAAGCTTTTGACACAATTCCCCACTCAGGCATAGTAGAAAAGCTAAATAAACTGGAAATAAATAAATGTGTTACCCACTAGATTGACAGCTGGCTCACATATAGGATACATTAAATCAAAATAGAGGAAGTTACCTTCACAAAGAGACCAGTTACCAGTGGAGTCCCCCAGTAATCTGTGCTGGGGCCTCTCCTGTTTGGCATCTACTTTTCTGATGTAAAAGCTAATACCAAAGGGCTCTGGCTTGACTAAATTGGCAGATGACTGCAAGCTAGGTGTAGTCGTTGGATCCCCAAATGACTTGGCCATCTTGCACAACGGTTTGCACCAAAGAAATAAATAAATAACTCAGTCCATGATTTTGGCGCCAAACTAAATGTTAAACAGTGCATTATTGCGTCCTTTGAGAAGTCATCTCAGCTCAAGCTACTTAATAGTTTCTGCTCGTGAAGAGATATAACACCTGCCCAGCTTCCAAAAGCTTCAGGGCACTTTCCACATGACCAAAATGTCAAGCAGCTTGAGCTGAGCTTACTAAAAGGTGAATTTGAATATGAAACCCGTCAGAACTTTCCTGCCAGCAGAGAGAGGGAGGCTAAGTCTTGGAAGGACAAACCTAGGAATAACAAAAAATAAATGTCCACACCTTGGCATAAAAAAAAAAAACACAAAACAACAAGGGGGAATGCAGGGAGGGTGCAGCTACTGCAGCAGTGACCATTCAAACATCTGCTCTTATGGTTTAGTTCAACTTAGTAAACAAGATGTCGGTGCTCATTACAGTCTACTATAGCCCTAGACTACGTGGATCCATTGTTGGCTATTTAGTAAGTTTAACTTACACAACTGTACCATGTTCTTCATATTGATCACTGCTGCAGTAGCCTTAGCTGTATGGGTAGATTGCCATAGCTGACTATATTAGAGCGATGGAAGGAGAAGAGTCCAAGAGCTCACAAGCCCCTGGAGAATGATCATAGCAAAGCATGATTTAAACCTAGAGAAGAAGTCCAGCTTACAGTGCTTTGTAAAAGTTTTGTAAAACTGCTTACAGAGGACCAAGCAGCAACTTCTAAAATCCATCCCTTTCCAAAAAGCCATAGAAGCCAAGTCCCTAGTAGAGTGGGAACTTGATCCTGCCTGGAATAGATTTGTCATGGTGAGCATAACAATAGGTGTTATGTAGTCCAATCTCGCCTACATTCTTACCCGTGGGTTCGGAGCCGAATGTCGGCTCCGACTCGGCCAACTTTTTTAGCTCAAAGTCTTTCTATTGGCTGGGCTAAGATGGTATCCCATGCTGCATTGCTCTCTATCCCCAGATCTCGTTTGCCGCTCGTGTAGCTCGGACTTGGTCTCGCTCTTGGCTGCGGCTAAGTACCCTTTTTCTTCCTTATCAGAGAAATTTATTGCAAGCAAAAAGCTATTTTAATAGCTATTGTGTGTTCTTGTCTTTTGGAAAAATTGTGTTTTGGATCTTTTTTCTGTGGTATCCCACTAGCTGTTTCCAACGGGCTAGGCCCATTTTCAGTTAGAGGACCTAATCTGTCCCCTTGCTTTCCTTGTACCATTAAAGTTTACCGGGACTAAAAATCGTTTACATTAGAGGTATTGGTCCTTTCTCCCTTGTGTTTGTGTCTAAAGATCGTTTAACTTAGAGATCTTGTGGTATTTGTGTGTTGTAGGTTTTTCCCGCCCTGTGACTGTTTGACCATTGGTCCATTTATTCAGTGTTTTATTGTCTTGGTGCTTTATTATTGTTGGTTAACTATGTCCAAAGATACTAAGGAGCTCAGTCTCCTCGGAGCCACCGGAGAAAATAGCAAAGTCTGCTTCGACATCCTCGGCTCCATTGTCCTTGGGGCCGCAGGAAGTGTCAGTTGTTATGGAACCTGCTTCGGCTCCAATTTTCTTGGAACCTGTTTGGAGCCGATCGCCTAGCATTGGGCCAGTATCCCCTCCTTGCAGGGCCCCTTCGGAGAGGAGGTCTCGATTTCCTCCTCTATCCTCCAAATCTTCCAGGACCTTATCAGATGTGAACGTCGATAGAGTAGTGCAGAGAATCCTTCAGTCACCGGTTCTGGCAAAATTGTTCTCGGCTCTGACCCAGTCAGCTCCGGAGCTGGTCCCTCAACCTGCTTCGATACTTCCTCCTCCAAGCACACCTCAGCTTTCGGAGCTGGCTCCCTCTGAGAAGCATGTTGGCCAGGTCGTCAGCGGCATCATGCGGGTCGGTCTTTCTGTCCCCTACTACACCGGTGCAGGTCTCTGTTCACCATCTATCTCTAGACAGCAGAGCCCCAAGGCCTCAGGGTACCCCCATGAGTGGTCCCCACATTTCTGAGGGCCCCTCAGTGTTTTTGCTTGAGGAGCCACCCAGAAAGCAGACGTGCAAGAGGAAGAACATAGATTCCCAGGATGAGTCTCTCATCAGACACCGACCTCGAGGAATCGGAGGGGTCCCCCCAAGTCATCCTCTGAGGATGTTTCTTTCTCTGACATCCTAGAGATTTTGAAACAAAGAGGTGACTGGCCATCCATAGCCCCCTCCGAGAAGGAGTCGGTCTTCCTGAAGGCCTTTGGTGCTCAACCCTCCACCTCCTGGGTATCTCCACCCTTCGAGCTTATGGATTTGGTTTGTCGAAGGGTGTGGGAAACCCCTGACTCTGTGGAACCAGTCTCCAGGAGACCCAATAAATTTTTGCCTGCTCCTCCTGATAAGGAATTTCTGTCCAAGGGAGTCCCTGTGGATGCCATGGTGGCGGCAGCTGCCACTCAGAAGGAATTAGCAGAGACTTCTTCCACCGTCCATCCCCCTAACAAGGAGTCTAGGACCATGGACCGGTACGGGAAGCGTACTTTTTCTTCAGCGACCATTACCTTATGGTCACCGAATTATTTATCTCACTTTGCACGGCTCCAGAGAGATCTCCTCAAGGAGCTTTGAGATACTGTTACGGGTAACGTTTCTGAGGCGGTGGCCCAGACAGTCAATGCTCAGATGTCTGCCCACAGTTCCATTGCGAACTCCTCCATGAGGCTAATCTCATATGCAGCTGAAGGAGCGAGTAGGGCAGCAAGTTCAGGAGTTGCTCTTAGGAGGCAGGCCTGGATGCGTCTTTGTCATTTCGTGGAGGCCTTCAATTCTTCATTCACCGATGCCCCTTTTGATGGTTCCTCTTTGTTCGGAACCAAGGTGAAAGACACCCTCACCAGGTCCGAGCAGGAGAGAAAAACTCTGCCTGCTGTAGGAGTCTGTTTTTCCCTTCCCTCTAGGCCTTATCCCAAGGTCCAGAGGGGGGGGGGGCAAAATGTGGTTCAAGAAATCACAGAGGTTTTTTTCACGGTACACAAGGTGAGTCCCCCTTCAGAGGCAGGGGAGGGGGTGGTTATTCAGGGAGACACCGCCCTAGGGGCAGAGGAGGGCCCCGCAACTCAGGAGACCGAGATTCCTTTCTTGGTTCTCCCTACCGCTGTTCCTGATGGGAGGCCCGACTGTGCTTTTCCGGAGCCAGTCGGGGGTCGAATCTCGTTACACCCAGAGGCCTGGCAAGACATCACCCAGGACCAATGGGTTCTACAAATAATTTCTGGAGGATATGTCATCCCCTTCTCATCAAATCCCCCTCCAATCAAGAAAATCCCGGATGTTCCACCCAGTCAAAGGGATTATGCAGCTTCAGAAGTTTCAAAGCTGCTAGAAAAAGGAGCCATCCAACATGTCCCCTCAGACCAGATCTGATTAGGGACTTACTCTAGATTCTTTTTGGTGCTGAAAAGGACAGAGCACCTGAGACCCATATTGGATCTCAGCTGATTGAACACCCACGTGCAAAAGTCCAAGTTCCGAATGGTCACATTGCAGTCTATTCTCCCATTGTTGGGAAAAGAAGTGCGGATATGCTCCATCGATCTCAAGAATGCTTACTACCACATAAAGATGGACAGGGCATCCAGAAGTCACCTACGTTTCTGGCTGGGAGCCAGTCATTTTCAGTTTTGAGCCCTGCCCTTTGGTCTCACCACAGCCCCCAGGGTGTTTACCAAATGCATGCAAGTGGTGACTGCTCACTTGAGACGTCAGGGATTCCAAGTGTTTCCGTATCTGGATGACTGGCTCCTTACTGCCACCACCAGGCATCTACTACTTCAAACCAGGGACACTACTATCAACCTATGTCGACAGTTGGGCATCACAATGAACTGGGAAAAATCTGCCTTGTTGCCCTCACAGCATGTCCCTTTTATAGGCGCCGAACTAGACACCATCCTCATGTGGGCGTTTCTACCACAGGAAAGAATCAGGGTCCTACAACAAGTTCACACCTTGCTCCCTCTGAGAAGAGCGAAGGCAAGATGGGTCCTCCAACTGTTGGGGACAATGGCTGCTACGATTATGTTAGTCCCTCTGGCAAGGTTACATATGAGGCTCCTTCAGTGGCTTCTCTTTGCCCAGTGGTCTCTTCAATGTCTTCCACTTTCTCACCCTATTCTACTCAGACAGGTGCAAACAGGATCTCAGTTGGTGGCTTCACACCGACAACCTGAATGCAGGAAATCCCTTCGTTCCTGTGTCCCCGATTGCCATGGTGACCACGGATGCCTCCCAGATGGGGTGGGGGTATTATCTAGGCAGGACAGTCCAAGGCACGTGGCAAGAGCACGAGATGCATCTGTATATCAGTGTCCTGGAGATGAGAGCTGTGCTACTAGCGTTGCAAGCACTTCAGAGTTTTCTTCCTCTCGGGACTATTGCAATCCACTCAATGTCAGTGGTGTGGTATCTGAACAAGCAGGGAGGAACCAAGTCTTATCCCCTTTGCAGAGAGGCTATGCGAGTGTGGCAGTGGGCAGTGTCTTCCCAACGTTTTCTGGTGGCAACGCACATTCCGGGGAAGTCCATTGTGATCGCAGACAGGCTAAGCAGAGCTATTCTGATGCCTTACGAGTGGTCCCTGAACTGTCAAGTTGTGGAACAGATCTTCCGCAGGTGGGGTCAGCCTTGCTGCGACCTTTTTGCCAAATGCAGCAGCTACTTCACATTGATCCCCCCTCAAGGGGAGTCACCCAGGGACACTCTAGTCCACGATTGGCCCTCCGGTCTACTATATGCCTTCCCTCCGGTTCCCTTGCTGTCAAAGATTAATCAGAAAGCACAATCCTTGGGAAGCAAAATGATTCTGAATGCCCCACACTGGCCTCATCAAATTTGGTTCCCCTTTCTCTATCCCTGTCTCATGGATGCTCCTTGGATTCTGGACTCACAACCAGACTTACTGACACACAGGTCAGGGCAGCTCCATCCCTCTCTTCGGACCCTCTTGTTGACAGCCTGGCTACTCCACTTCCATCATTAGTTAGGCTTCATCATTTTTCGCCGGAGGTGGTTCATATTTTATCTTCCTCTCATAAGCTCTCGACCAGGAAGATTTATTTCAGCAAATGGAAGAGGTTTTCAATCTGGGCGCATACCAAAAAGATTAACCCTTACACAGCTCCAATTTAGTCTGTATTGGAGTTCTTGTCTATGCTCTTTAACCAGGGTTCAGCTGCTGCAACCATTAAAGTCCAATTGGTGGCGATTTCTACTTTTCATGTCACAGATGAGCCTAGCCTGATGGCACATAGACTCTATAAGGCTTTCCTGAAGGGCACTTTGTTTCTTCGTCCTCCGGTATCAGAACCGGTTATGCCTTGGGACTTAAACTTTGTTCTACAGGGTCTTACTTCACCCCCCTTTGAGCCTGCAGCCACTTGCAATTTAAAATTCTTAACTTGGAAGAATGTCTTTTTAGTAGCCATCACATCAGCCAGACGCGTTTCGGAGCTTCAAGCTTTATCAATCAAGCCCCCTTATTTGATTTTTCATAAGGACAGGGTTTCTCTCAGACCGAACCCCTCTTTTGTTCCCAAAGTGGCGTCAGTCAGTAATCTTAGCCAATCTGTTGACTTGCCAGTGTTCTTTCTCCAGTTCTCAAACAAGGCAGAATTCAAATTTCGTCAATTGGATGTGCACAGACAATTACGTTTTTATTTGCACAGAACGAAAGGCCTCAGAAAATCTGATCAGTTGTTTGTTTCCTTTTCGGCAAACAAAATTGGGTCTCCTGTCTCCAAAGTCACGTTGTCCAGGTGGATTTCCAGCTGTATTTCTTTAATTTATTCCTCAGGGGGTAAAGATTTACCGTTCTGGGTGAAGGCTCACTCTACTCGGTCTCTATGTACATTTACAGCTTTTCAGGCCAGATTGTCTATGGATGATATTTGTGCTACGGCTACTTGGGCATCTCCTTACACCTTTGTTACTCATTACAAGTTGGATGTGGTATCTAGAGGCAGGTCTTCCTTTGGTTCCACAGTGCTCAGGAGTATTTTCCACTGAGCCTCCCAGGATTTAGGTGCTAGGGACACTGTCCCACGGGTAAGAATGTAGGCGAGATTGGACTACATAACATCAAGAAGTTATGTACTTACCATAACGTTCGATGTATGTAGTCCATCTCGCCTCACATTCTTACTTGGCCCCCCCCTCCTTCCCCCGTCCTGGAGGATCTGGAGGTTAGGTCTGGTTTTAGAGCTCCCTTCATTCTTGGTTTGTTCTTCCTTGCCTTACGTGTTGTTATGCATGGAGAATGAGTGCAGGGGCTCGCAGCAAACTAGATCTGGGGATAGAGAGCAGTGCAGCATGGGATACCATCTTAGCCTAGGCAATAGAAAGACTTAGAGCAAAAAAAGTTGGCAGAATCTGAGCCGACATTCGGCTCCGAACCCATGGGTAAGAATGTGAGGCGAGATGCACTACATACATCGAACGTTATGGTGAGTACATAACTTCTTGGTAACAGCATTAGACAACCATTTAAAAGTAATCTGTTTTGACACCATTTGACTCTTCTTACCATCACAGGAATTGAACAATTCATCCAATGATCTGAAAGATGTAGTTCTGTCAAGGTGGTACCCAAGTTGTCTGTTATACTCCAAGGTATGGGATATCCTTCTTCCCTCATTTTTAGGTTCAGGAAATAAAACAGGGAGGTGGACAGTTTGACTTTGGATACCACTTTAGGCATAAAAGAAGGATTCATTCTTAAAATAACCTTGTCTTTGTGGAACATGAGTTAAGGTTGACTCACCATAAAAGTCTTCAACTCTGATACCCTTCTTGCAGAGGTCAGGCCAATCAATAAAACTGTTTTCCATGTTACGAACCTCAAGTCAGCCAGATTAGCTGGTTCAGATGGAGCAAGTATTAGTTTTGCTAACACAAAATTAAGATGCCAAGGAGGGACCACCAGTTTACTTGGAGTTTACTTGGTGGCCTCTTATGCAAAACCCCTGTCAAGAACATTTTGACATGCAACTGCCTTGATACAGGAGGAGACATAGGCAGATATGCTGAAATGGCTGATAAATGAACCTTGATAGTGGAATAAGAAAGACTACACGATAGTAAGTCTCACAAATATTGAAAAAACAGAGAGCAACAAAGCTTGAATGGGTGCAGGTTATGTTGTTTGTACCAACTAGAAAACCTTTTCCTTTTGCTAATATGATTTTCTATCAGAAGGCTTTCTCTCCTCCATTAGTTCCTGCTGCACATCCTCAGAAAATAGGTGCCTAAAAGGAATTAAGACACCATCGTCCAGGCAGTCAGTTGAATATTAATATCGGAGTGTGTCAAACACCCCTGTTCTTGTGTGAGTAGATCCATTCTGTGAGGAAGCTTGTGGTAATTGCCCTTACTCTTGTGTCTTTTATGATGGCATCTTACTCTATGCAGGTTTGCCTGTGTTGCCTCTCTCCTTATTCATTGCAAGTGAAGTTAGTAATACATATTAGTCCTGGTTTGATAAAAAAAATGAGGAGGCAGTATAATAAGCTTGTTTACTTGGGTCTATCAGGGGAAATGGTTGAACTGCCATTACATAGAAGATCCTCTTCCTTTACTCTATCAAGTTCATGAGTGGGCCATTTTACTCTCATATCCCACAGAGACTATGTACTGAGTATGTTACGTTAGCCTTGTTCATGCAAAGTTTCATCACATTTATTTCCTGCAGTCAGTATCTTAGTATATCTACTGCCAGCTAACTCTGTAATACAGAAACTGTCATTCACTGTGTGGTCCTGCTAGCTTAGCCAACAATTTACCATTCCAGACTGAGATTAGGAACATAAATAGCTTTTATAATTCATGCATTATAAGTGAACCCTCAGTATGTGGTTACACCATGTTGTCATCTTTGATCCCTATTTATTTATTGATTTATTTATTGCTTTTGTTTACCAGGAAAGTCAGACTTGGCACACTTCCAAACATGAAACCCAAAAATGAAAACCCCTGTAAGAAAATAGGGATCTTTAAACAAGTGTTCTTTCGAGGGGGGACTGCTACCCCCTATATGGAGTTTTGCCTCCATGCCACATACTTCTAAGAATGCCACCTGCTGAAAGATTCCAGTACCTTGATGAAAGGGGCAAATGAAGTCCCCGTTTTCTCAGATGATCATCGTGTTACACTGCTGCAGTCATTACACTTGGGTTATCCTGCCATCAGGCAGTCCTTCAGTCGGCCTGAGTTCCAAAGTCTTGGTCCGGCGTCGGTTGCTGTTGCCTCTTCCCTGATGTCAGTGCGACAGGATAAGATGCAGCTGACGCCATTTTCTTCAGTCTTTCTTGCCGCGTGGTGCCCGAAGCAAAAGCAGTTCGCAGGTGCCTGTCGGCCTACTCCTGAGATTTTCATTCTGAATCCAGAACCAAAGTCTTCTACAAAGCTAAGTACCCCGTTGGGGAAACTTTTTCTTGCCTTGGACCGATGTCAGTAAAAGTTAGTAACTGTATTTCTTGTGGGAAGCAAATACCTCATAAGGATTTCCATTCTTATTGTATCCCATGCCTAGGCCCAGACCACGTCGTCACTGGTTGTTGGTTTTGTGCTAGTTTTAACAAGCGCACTATTAAAAGTCGGTTTGATTTTGCCCGACATTATTTTGGCAGAAAATTCAATTACACCATGCCGTCGGAACTACCGACGACTGGAATGCATAAAAAGCGCAAAGACAAGGGCAGGCATCCGAGGCCCAAAACTGACGACAAAGCCTCTTCTAGGTCAGTCGCCGGTTCTCCAGTTTTCAGCAAGGTGCCTTCGCAGCCCCTGATGACCGCTTCTTTAGAACCACAGGCCGCCTCTGACTCCCACGTGGAGAAGGCTGGGCCTTCGGACGCACCAGATTTTCAGCCTACCGAGACAAATCCCTCAGAGGGATCTGGAGTAGCTGAACAACCCGTAGCTTCAGAGGGTGTTTTCAGACCTACTCAGTTAACCATTAAATCTTCTGCTAAGTCTAAACCTCCTTTAAAAACAAAGAAACAAATTCAATATTCACCAGGACAGGCCTCTATGCCTAAGAAACAAATGCTCAAAATGGCCGAAGACCTAATCACTCTGATCAAGGGGTCCCATCCCCCTCCCGATAAAAGGCCTAGACAGGATACAGACTATGACTCATCCGACCAGGAATCCATCTCTTCAGATTCATCCTCAGACCTGGTATACTCTTTACCCCCTTATGAGGATTCTGATGCTGAGGAATCAATTCCTTCAGCTTCTCCACCTGAGGACTACTCCTTTGGGGAAACCTTACATACCATGAGGGAGCATTTCCATTGGGAGGGCCAGGATTACTCAGAATCCAAGAAAAGGCTCAGAGATTTCCTTTTATTACCTCAGCACAGACCCCTTGCTATTCCGCCAGTGTTAGATATTGTGGATGATGTGTATACTGAATCCAGTTTGAATCCTGATTCTTTACCTCCTGCTCCAGTTAAGCCAGACAGATACTACAGAGTCCCTGGCTCTCACAAATTTCTTTATAAAAGCCCTGTTGCTAACCCTGAAACTATTTCTCAGGGCCCCAGAGGGGTAAAGGCCTCTTCAGCAAAGAATCCAGTCCCCTATGACAGAGATCCCAGAGCATTAGACAGATGGGGGAAGAAAGTATATACATCTGCAACTTTAGCAATGAGGGCCTTAAAGTGCCTGTTTCACATGCTAAAATATCAGCAATATTTGATGTCTCAGTTGAAACAAAAAATGCTTCCAAACTCAGATCCTCCTAATAATAAAGAAATGCAAGATTTATTGTATGCAGCTGAACAAGTGGGAAAACATACTTTGCAATGTGGTTTTGATTCATTAGAGGCCTCCTATAGAGCAGCAGTTACAGGATCTGTCATTAGAAGACATGCTTGGATAAAAGAACATACGTTACCAGATCATGTTAAAGCAAAACTATTGAATGCACCTTTGCAACAGGATGTGTTATTTGATGTTAAGGCAGAAGAGGTATTAAATGGAGGATAAGGCAAAATGTATGCAAATGGTGAAGGATTTCTTACAGGTTCAGCCTCCTCGATTTAGCAGAAATTGGCCAACAAAGAATTGGTCCTTTCCAGTTACAGACAGACCTCAAAGGGGCAGATACAGACGTCCAAGAGGTAGAGGTCAACCACAAGGTCCTGACAGGCCTCGACAATGGAGTGCATCAACCCAGAAAGAAGGGGAAGACAGGCCCGAACCTTATAAAAAACAGCCCCAATAACTTCCCACTACAGCTACCAAACAGTTCTCTCTTGGCAGCCCCCTTGGGAGGAAAACTGGCACTTTTCTATCACAATTGGCATATGATCACCAAAGACAAATGGGTTCTCAACATTGTATCTCAAGGTTACAGGTTCCACTTTCACACTCTGCCAAGGTTAAAAGGAATGCCAAATCAGCCACCAAATCAGTGGGCAGAGGCTCAAAGATAAATTACAGCACTCATGGACATGAGAGCTATTCAAAAGGTACCAACACAGGAGCAAGGACAAGGATTTTACTCAAGACTCTTTCTGGTTCCCAGAAAGGACAACGTCTGGAGGTCCATTCTGGATCTTTCTTCTCTAAACACTTACCTGGATGTTCCAAAATTCAAAATGTTGACACTACAGCAGCTTCTTCCCATGCTGGGCAAGAAAGCTTGGCTCGTAACTTTGGACCTCAAGGAGGCACACCTGCATGTCGCTATCAGACAAAACTGCAGAAGATACCTCAGATTCATAGCTGGTTCAATGCACTACCAATTCTCTGCACTGCCCTTTGGCTTATCTACTGTGCCAAGGGTCTTCACAAAGTGCCTGGCACCAGTAATTGCATTTTGCAGACAGAAAGGAATTCAAATTTATTCGTACCTGGACGACTGCCTGATTCAATCAGAGAGCAAGGACATTCTTCTAAAGCATCTGGCGTTTGTAAAAAAGTTATTAAGTTGCCTAGGGTACACAGTAAACGAAAAGAAGTCAAAACTAGTGCCCTCACAAGAGATAATATTCCTGGGTGCCAGCTTGAATACAACAGCCCAGATGGCTTATCTCACGCCAGACAAGCACGGACAACTGACTCAATATTTTCAATTGATGGCAACAAAGACCCAACTCCCTTCAAGAAAAATTCTGCAGGCCTTGGGTTACATGGCATCTTGCATTCTACTAATTCCATATGCCAGACTGCATATGAGGAAACTACAATGGTACCTAAAGAGTGTCTGGTCTCAACACTGTCAAAGTTTGGAAACAGTAATACCACTAATTCCTTGCCTTCAACAGGAGTTTTGATGGTGGGCTCAAGCTTGTCACCCCAACAAGGGACAGCCTTTCACTCAACCCACAGCCAGGCAAACAATGACAACAGATGCATCTGATTACGACTGGGGAGCACACATGGCAGGAAAATGTATTCAGGGCAAGTGGACCGCAGAACAAAGGCATCTTCACATCAATCAAAAAGAGATGCTAGCTGTGCAAAATGCCCTTATAGCTTTCAAGGACCTTCTGCATCCAGGACAACTACTACTAAAGACAGACAACACCACAGTTATGTGGTACATAAACAAGCAAGGGGGCACTCATTCTTATCCCCTCTGCAGACAAGCCATGACCTTGTGGAACACAGCTCTAACCTATCAAGTTCATCTGCAAGCACAATTCCTGCCAGGAGAGAAAAACACACTGGCAGACGACTTAAGCAGAAACATCATGGATCCGCACCAGTGGAAATTACATCCACAAATATTCAGAATGATAACACAAAAATGGTGGAGCCTGGACATAGATCTGTTTGCATCCCCAATGAACTGCCAGTTACAGAAATTCTGCACAAGGACTTACCACCCACAAGCATGGAAAGTGGATGCCCTCTCATTCAGCTGGAAAAACCTACAAGTATATGCTTTCCCACCACTACCTCTCCTTCCAAATGTACTCATAAAAGCCAGGCAAGAAGGGCCAAAGATGATCCTGATTGCCCCAGACTGGCCACGCCAGCACTGGTATCCAATCTTAAAGAACTTAGCACATCTTCTGACTCAGCACAACAATCAGATACTTCACAGCCAGCTAAAGACTTTAAACCTGGCTGCATGGAAGATTCCTTAGTCAAGCAAGCAATGCCTCTCTCTAAAGCTGTTATGGATGTCATTCTGGAGGCCAGAAGGCCTAGCACCAGGAAAGCCTATTTGGATAAATGGAAGAGATTCTGTGCCTGGAACCAGGCTCACAGCCTTGACCCTCTTGTCCCAAATATTCCTCAGATACTACAATATTTAACTGAGATGCTGGACAAAGGCCTCTCCTTTTCATCCATCAAGATCCACGTCTCTGCCATCTCTGCTCATTACAACACGGACCCACCAATTTTTTCTAATCCTTTGCTAAAACAGTACCTCAGAGGGGCTAAAAACATAAGACCGCCCCGTAGAGCACCTACTCCAACTTGGGACCTCAACTTCGCGTTGGAAAAATTAACTTTACCTCCTTTTGAGCCAGCTAACACAGCAGATTTAAAATATGTCTCTTGGAAAACTGCTGTGCTCCTGGCAATAACCTCAGCATGAAGAGTTTCAGAATTATGGGCACTAATGGCAGTGGAACCTTTCATCATTTTCCACCAAGATAGGGTGTCTTTAAGAACAAACCCTACTTTTATGCCAAAGGTGGTATCAAGTGTGGCTCTAAACCAAACTATTCACTTGCCAACTTTTTATCCAAATCCGCAGAATAAAGGGGAGAGACTTCTGCATTATTTGGACATACACAGGCAGTTATGCTTCTACTTGGACAAAACAAAAGCTTTCAGGAAAACTGAGCAATTGTTTGTAGCATATGCTGCAGGAGCACAGGGAAAATCCATTTCAAAACAGACCATTTCAAACTGGATAGGACACTGTATACATTTCTACTATTCACACCATGGGAAACCTGTACCTAACAGCATTAGGTCTCATTCCACCAGGGCAACAGCCACTTCAACTGCCTACCTCAGAGGAGTACCTACCAAGGACATTTTGGAAGCAGCAACTTGGGAGTTCTGTACATACCTTCACCAAGCATTACCATCTGCCTCTTTACCCTAACTCCAGAGCTGGCTTTGCCACTGCAGTGCTGCAGGGCCTTATAGCCACCCCTAATGCCTTATCAAACCAGCCACCCTACCTCAGCTTTGGGATTCTACCCAAGTGTAATGACTGCAGCAGTGTAAAACACGATGAACATAGTACAGTTTTGTACCTACCATAAATGTAGATGTTCGAGTGTATACACTGCTGCAGTCCAGGTTACCCTCCCTCCTTCCCCTTTTACTTGCTGGTACGTACCTAAGTTTTCTACCCTTTACTACCTATGTGGAGTATTTGCTGGTAACTGAAAGTTGTTGATTGCTTTTCTTATGTATATTGTATTAGCAATTTGCTTTGCCTACCTTTTCTGGGGGCACCTGACATCTGAGGCAAGAAAAGCTGAAGAAAATGGCGTCGGCTGCATTTATATACCCCTGTCGCACTGACGTCAGGGAAGAGGCGACAGCAACCGATGCCAGACCAAGACTTTGGAACTCAGGCCGACTGAGGGACCGCCTGACGGCAGGATAACCCAAGTGTAATGACTGCAGCAGTGTATACACTCGAACATCTACATTTATGGTAGGTACAAAACTGTACTTTGAGGATTTGCACAATCAGAATTTAAGCCAATAGGCACCTCTTGTACTGCTGGGCAGATGCCAAGCTTCTCCTAGTCTTCCCCTTAAACACATTTAGAGATTTGCGTGCTTTTACATAAGACTCTTGAGTAGCTTGCTTTCTCATTCATCCCATATCATCTGTAGGTCACCTGACCCCCCCCCCCCTCCACACACACACACACACACACACACACACACACACACACACTCTGAAATCTATAAAACCATACAATAGCCTGGTTGGAGAGGACTATATTGACTGTAAGGGCACCTCCCGATATGAAGACAGGTAACAGAAGTTACTCTTAAAGTATCTTCCTCTGCATCATTGTTTTCTAAATTACTGAGCCCCAGTGTACCATTACACCTTTCTGCATGTTTGGGCAGTGAAGTGGTGTGCACTTTGTCATTACTCCTTCTGCACTTCTTCAACAAACCACTTCAGCTGTGATGACAAGAAAAAACTCCTTTGTCAATGATAAACTATCTGATGAAATATCTGTTAAGGCATCACCATCTTGTCTATCTTCACGGAGAACATGACATGACAAATGTTCCTGGATCTGGTGGCGTAATTCATCACTCAAACTGCACTTTTCAGCTAATGAATTAGGATACCCAACAGTATCATTAGTACCCATTATTACCTTCTGAAATGATTCCTTCACTGTTGATGAGGAAATTAAGGGAGCCTTTCTTCTGTTGGCTACACCTTAATATGCTGACAATACATCAATAACTAAATCTCACAAAACAGCCCAAAGCTTAAAACAGAATCATTTTAAATTATCTCAGTATGCACTGAAATTGGTTAACTAATAACAGGTTAAATATTAAGCCATAAAAATGCAGTAGGTATCTCATAAAGACTTGTCTCTGCACAAACACTAATAATTAAGGACTTAATAGGATATACCTTTCCCCAACATTACAGAGAAAAAATACCTTTTGAATAACACTAAATCAGAATGTTTCCCAACACATTCAGTAATACAAATGGACACTGTTAAATCAATGTTGTCTCACACATAATTGCTCAACAAGCAGTTGCTTTTAATGTACTCCCACCCAGATGTGATTACAGGCTGACAGTCACTGCATTACTTTTCCCTCAAAATACTCTTCTTGGGATAACTGAAAATATTAGGTGCACTGATATAGCACACAAAAGATAAAATGAACTGGCTGCCAGTAATGGCCAAAGCAACTTTATTTTTAAAATCCATGATGAAATTCTGTGATCCACACTACTGTACCCACAATAGATAGAAAACAACCCCACGGCAAAGTAAAAATATATATAAATATAAACCACTGTGAACAACTAAATCAAGCTGATGCTAATTGTGTGTAGTAAATATGCACCTCTGCCTTGGGTTAAGGGCCCACACCCAACTGAACAACCATAGGGCAGAGTTGTAGAATCTGGCTTCCCAGCCCCTTCCCCTACTTCACCCTGAATTCTTTGTCTTACAGTGCCAGATTGTACACAGTAACTGTAACTTGACTAAACTGTTGAATTCACACACATACACGCACAGTAATTTCCAGAAGAAGCCAGTAATACGTTTAATGCTGTAACCCTTTCCTGTTTCCACAGTGAATGCTAACATCACTCAGATTAGTGTCACACAAAGTTTTAACAGCTACTGTGCTAATCTTAGAAGCAAGCACAATAAAATATAAAAACTGATGGTAGTTTTAGTTGAGCATTCTTTATCAAAAGTAGATTCCAGTAGTCTTATACAAGCAGACCAGACTGCTTGTATCAGTAAAAGATAGCCAACCACAAGCTTTTACAAGTAAATAAATAGTTGTTTATAAAAAGTTGGATAATGTATTTTGACTAGTTAAATATACAGAGAGGGTATAGTTTTGCACAAAAAATATATAGTGCTTTAACAGACAAATGGCTTTATAGCAGAACGCTGACAATCCAGCTTACTATTTTCTACCTACCTTCTGGCTAAAGTAGTTACTAGATCTTATTTATCACTATTTGAGACTGCCAAAGACACGACCAACCAGTAAAGCACAAACAGCAGAAAACTAAGCTTCCAACACGCAGTTCCAAAAACGGAAGAATTATTCCAAAAACTGTTCCAAAAACAAGAAAACAGATTTATTAAGCGCTTTCGGAAGGGTTAATACCCCTCCTTCCTCAGAATGAAAAAGATACAAACACAGAATGCAAACTGCACTACTATTTAAATTAATTAATATCAGGTGATTGCTCTCATTCGTAAGTTCAATGAGACAACCGTTGCCTAGCAACCAAATACATACTTGTTTCAATAAAATAATACTAAATGGAATGCAAAAAACTGTGAATTGCATAGGAAAAAGTATATATATGTGTATATGATATAAAAATATACAAACATTAAATAAACCTACAATCTTAATATATAATAAAAACTTAATATATAATAAAAACTAAATATATAATAAAAACTAAATATATAATAAAAACTCATGTAAGCATAATATATGCTCATGCTACTACTCCAAACATTAAAATGTTACACAAAATGTTACACATTTTAATGTTTGGAGTAGTAGCACGAGCATATATTATGCTTACATGAGTTTTTATTATATATTAAGTTTGTAGGTTTATTTAATGTTTGTTTTCTTGTTTTTGGAACAGTTTTTGGAATAATTCTTCCGTTTTTGGAACTGCGTGTTGGAAGCTTAGTTTTCTGCTGTTTGTGCTTTATCACTATTTGAGATTGGTTGCCATGGAGAAAGGTTGACTGGGTGTAGTATGCTCAAGTCTTTCAAATTAAGTCCCCTTCAGTGAATCAGAGTCTGTGATACATTGTCAACCAAAAATTTAATTTAAACATTAGACCCCAGCTAAGTGAGACATAATGCCATAAGAAACTGAAAAGGGACTTGGCTGAGTTACATGACTAAATGCCTCAAGTAAAATGAAGTAGCCATAGAGCTTGTCTAAATGTGTGTGTATTTCTTTCTTTCAAAGTTTACACTTTACAATTAACTGCAACTTCAGAAAATAATTATTTGCCACATACAGTCCTTTCCATAGCATTTTTATTTACAGATGTGCTGCATATTATAGGATTTCACAGTTGCAAGTTGTGCACAATTTTTTACATCTTTGTTGTAGACATAAAAAATAATCTGTTTCATATTCGTATGCAGTCTTAATACCCCTCGAAAAACAATAAATTCCAAATAAGCAACTCCCATTTTGTACATATCCAAGATGTAGCAAGTTTTACACACCCCTAGACTCTCATCTGTATGTGAAAAGGCTTTCACAAAAACAGCCTAAACAAGCTGGATCTCTTCTCCATCAGACCCCCCCCCCAGAAAAAAAAGTTTGGTATATAGTCCCCTGGAGTATATCATTGTATAATCTATACAGAATGCTAAGGACCTCCTTTATGTCGCAAATGTTATAGAAGCAGATTACATTGTGTCTTTAACTGTTCTGCAAACATAACTACACATTTACTAATGTGATATACAGTGCTGTCTACCACAAAAGTTATATTTAATGTCTTGGCCAAGTGGCATTGGTTATGGCTGAAAAAGGTCCTAAGGACAAATGCACTCAGCTAGTTATCAAGTAATAGGATGCACAATACTCTTTTGCCTCCTGGATGACTTTAGGTCAGCAGCGGTTTTAGTTTAATGAGTGCTGGCACTGTGGCATAGAATGATGATGCCCTGATTATGAAACAGATGCCCTGAGTTTTAATGAATGGTCATTTTGCTAGAGGAACCTACTTGGGAGTGAGACAAGAGGAATGAGACATATGCCTACTCACCTGTGACAGGGAGTAGGTTGAGGAGATGTGTGTGGGTGCTCCTGAGATTAAAGCTCTCTGGTGAGTGGGACTAATGATAGAAGGCATTAGCAAGTCAAAGGGTGGACAATGCAATTACAGAATGTGCCACCATGGACTTGAGACAGCTCCCTTCTGTCTAGAACCACCATGGTGAGCACAGAGGCAGATGTAGATTATAGCACAAAAAAGTCTATTTGAGCTAGATCACTTGTACTGCACCAGGAGCCACCTTTTCTCTGCATTCCAGTGCCCCACCCATGATGATCTCACCTATCAGTATGGTAGGCTGTTGGCTCATAATCTTGGTAGAGGTATCTGAGATGTGGGAGACTTTGAGATCAAGGAGGAGCACTTATCATCATCTGATTGGTGTTCCTGCCCGGAACCAAATAAAAGTTATTTATTCCTCACTCGCCTTCAAGTGGCACTGTTGGAGGGCTTCATTTCTTTCACCCAGGTGGCCTATTTGCTCCACAGAGACAGGATCCAGATGTCCCCTGGTTAGGAAAGAGCACTGCAGCACATTCATTCCTGCCAGGTAAACTCTGGTGGCCCATCCTTTCCCCCATTTGTGAGCCTAGTGTCATAGGAAGCATGTCATCCAGCTTGCCCATCAGAACTGCCTATCCAAACACTGCCTACAGATGTGCCATAGCCACCCAGCTGGGGGAGGAGGCAATTCTCACATGTACTTCCTTTTCCCAGCTCTGCAGGAAAGTACAGCCCTGTTGTAGGGCAAGCCAGTGTGGGTAGTGCAAGGAGGTCATATATCCAGCTATTGCTAACACAATTAAAAAATGAAACATGGTACCCACTCAGTAGGCTAGACAATTCCTATATGCTCATCCTTTTTTTTTTTTTTTTTTTTTTTTTTGTTACCTCCAGGACTTTGAGCAGTGGCTATTCTACCTTCACTCTATTGGCCTATTCATTAGGGAGAACAGGAACCAGGTACTCCTGGGTTAGGTGAGAACCCTGTGGCCCATTTATTCCTGTCAGGAACCCCATCCACTTTCTGTTCCCCAGCAAGAGTAGTGTACTGGACCTGGGAGCACCACCCTCAACAGCTCCTTTGAGTCCACAGTTTCTTCCTCTTGAGTGGAAGGGTGCAGAGGGGTGCTAATTTCCCTGCAGCTACGTAGTGTGAAGGCACTATGATAGGGCAAGCTTGGCTGGCTTGGAACTCCACTAGATGAACACCTAGTATTCCTACTAGGCATCACCTGTGTGGCACATTAGAACAGCCTTCCTCCATGATGATGCTGATTTATTTACAGACATATAGGGTACCTGCTCTTTCCACTGGGAAACAAGTCTTTGATAAAACATCTGTTCACCAGAGCCAATGCTCTGGCCTCTTATTCTGTCTCAGCAAGTTGACACTCCTTTGGTTCTTCTTTGACATGTTAATTTGGGCTTTTCAGGTACATAACTATATACAGTGTTCCATGACCCCTCTGGCTAATTGTTAGGTGACACTTGATGTTCCTTTAATTGGTTACTTGGTACACAAAGGCAAAGCAGAGAATACTATTGCAACTCATGAATGCAGAAATGTATTCATTTTATTGGTGAAAACCACAATCTTGTTGCATGTTGATACGTGTGCATGTGTATGAATATTAAATCTTTAGACAGACACATTTGTGCTATTCACATCAACGCTTGTAAACACACATGCTTTCACAAGTATATTAGCAAGGTTGTGGAATTTCTAACAAGATGCCATTTTCAGGATTTAGTGCATTCATTTGGACATTGGTTTATTTACAGAAGAAATGTAAGTTCTTGTATACTTGGAATGGAATGAGAAACAAAAGGAAAGAAATAAGTTATTCTGTATGAATATTCTCCATCGCACAGGCTCCATAGTATTCAAAATGCTTTCTCAAGTTGTAATAGAGTATAACTTTAGAAATGCCTTTGTACTTAAAGTGAATTTTTGGCTCTTGTACAGTAATATATTGCATCTTTCAGGCAATAGTACTCTTCTTTACAGACTACTTCCTGGAGATTCCTCCCTGGTTCTTTCCTTTTTTGTCACGCCCTTGCCTCATCACTTGACAAGGTTCTATTCCCAGGTTGTCTGCCTTGAGCCCTCCTCTGAGCTCTGCTTCGGGCTGATTTCTCTGTCTCTCATTATGTCTCTGTCATGAGGGACTCCCTCTTCTGTGTTTTTTTTTTTTTTTTTTTTTTTTTGAGGCAAACCTGAAAAAGTATCCTTAACGTCCATCTCCATTTATTGCCTTGATTCCATCTCCATTTTGAATATTCATCATGATTTACTTTAGCTCCACCTGTACTTCCAACTGGTATTTCACAAATGGATTACTGCATCACAGTATATATCTTGGAGAGAAACTCCTGTATATACTTATAGATATGTACATATATTTACATTAGGTGTATCTGTTGTGTACAGAGAGAGCATTTGGGAAGGACAACCCCTGTAGTCTCTTAATCTTGCTCTGTTTCCTCCCTCTCCACTAAAAACAAGTATACTTTATTCAGCTGTTCTTACTGTAAATGCCTTCTCCCGTCTTTATTACCTTTGTTTGCTGTTTTGTGTGCTAATAAGTGTTCAAGTGCTCTTATTCTGCACTTATTACTGTTTGTTAGTAGCCTGATTAAATTTGTCTACTATTCTAAGCATCTTAGTTTTGGTTTTAGCACTTGTGCTCCAGGCCAGTTATTTTACACTTAGAGTTTTTGTGGATAAACCCTTATCAAACCCTAATAACCAAGCCCAGCAGTGAAACGTGACACTGCAAGAAGAAACGCTGCTCCAAAGTCACAAAATGTTATTTTAATAAACAAATGTAAGCACTTTCATTTCCAGTGCTACAGAAACATTATCAGACAAACAGATACACTACCTCGCATCCTTTAAATACCATAAAAACATCACTTCCTTAAGGGATGAACCTCACTTCCTTGCGGGATTGGGGCCCAAGTGCAAGGCATGTTATACATTTTATGCAACATCTCACTTTCTAAGAAAGGTGGCGCCAAAATGCGAGATATAAAGTTACAAAACATTTTGTTACCTTCATAAAATCCTAGTGCATTTTGAATACTAAAAGCTAAAAAACATATGTACAAACAGAAGTTAATACCAATAATAAAATTGTATTAGTTGCTTTGTGAAGTGCATGTAATTTCATAATAAAAATCAAACGATACTTGCTTTCAACTTTAAAATAAGTTTGATCGATATGTACTCATTAAGCCTTGGGGTGGTGGGAGTGGCATTTAAGAGAACTTGCCAATACAGTTCCCTTTTCTCCACTAAGGTCTCCCAGTCACCCCCTTTGTCTAGTACACCCACCTTTTCCAAAATAAATACACATTTCTTAAAACCAGGACATGTGGTATGTTTATAAAGTGCGTTACTTGTATTTTGCTCTTTATAGCATAAAGATGCTGATAAATTCTTATATGTAAGGGGCTGTTAGTTTTGCTAATATAAAAAGCAGAACAAGTGGCACAGAAACTGATACAAACAACCCCCTTAGTGTTCGTGATATTTACCTTTAACAGTAAGCAAGAATGGGCAACCTTAAGCAAGGAAACTACTAACTTCCAGGATATACCTGCATTGTTGACAGGCCCCCCATTTTTTCATTACACACCCATTGGTGTGACCATTCATTTGTTGCTTGTTGATTTCAAAAATACCCTTAAAGTTTTTGTTATTTTTATAAACGAATTTGGGTTCTATGCCCAACCTGCCCAAAAGTCCCAATGATCCAAAAAACGTTGCCCAGTGTTTCTTAATCGTGTCCTGTAATAAATAAATACCTGGATTGTATTGCAAAACAAATACTTGTGACAAGTTATGCCGATCATGTCGAGTGTTAGTTCCTTAACCATCAAGATTAATAGAATTGGTACCCACATCATTGTTGCATAAAAGGGGCTTATGTCTAACATCCCTGTTTTCCATAACATAATCAATGGTGCTATCCAAAAAAATCTTTGGGATAACCCCTTTCGCAGAACATACCAACCCATTTCACAACCTCTACTCTGAGCACTTAACCATCTGAAACCAACCTACATAGCCTGATTAACTGACCTTTTACTAAATTTTTCTTTTGCCAGATCAGATGCTGGCTAGAGAACTGTAAGTAGGCATTAGAAA
This sequence comes from Protopterus annectens, assembly GCF_019279795.1. Classification (NCBI taxonomy): domain Eukaryota; kingdom Metazoa; phylum Chordata; order Ceratodontiformes; family Protopteridae; genus Protopterus; species Protopterus annectens. Next base: position 358,629,470 of record NC_056732.1, on the reverse strand, counting down.
AGGTTGGTTTCCTATATATATTAGATTCATATCTGAAATTCTCCAAGTTCTTATAAAGAGTCACATCCAGAAAGTCTACTGAGTTATTGTGATGGTGATGAGTAAACTCCAAGAAATCAGTAGAGTGTTTAAGGAAGTCCATAAAATGTTCTAATTCCTCCAAACTTCCTTTCCACAAAATAAAAATATTGTCCAAAAATCTCAGATACACACACATCATAGGTGCAAATACTGAATTTAAAACAAAATTGGTTTCCCAAAACTGTAGGACCATATTGGCAAAGACGGGGTCACAAGCAGCCCCCATCGCAATGCCCGTATGCTGTTTGTAGTACTCCCATTTGAAGTATACAAAGTTGTTTGTCAGGATGAGTTCCATAATCTGATATATAAAACTAATTTCATTATTGGACAGATTAGAGCCTTTAGCCAGAGCTTGGTGGAACCAGTCCAGCCCCTCATCATGGGGGATAATGGAAAAAAGGTTCTTTACATCGATGGTCACCAGTAGGGCATTAGGCAAAAAAGGACACCCTGAAATCAAGTTCAAAAAGTGCCAGGAATCTTTTAAGATGTGACTTTTGTTCACAAAAAATTTTTTAATTTAATATCAACAAATTTTGCCAATGGTACTGTCTTCGAACCTGCTGGTGCCACTGTCGCAATGGAGGGTCAGTGACTGACTTATGAATCTTGGGAATACCAAAAATTCCTGGGACCTTAGGCTTGCAGTCAGAAATTCTGTAACGTGAAGAGGTGGATCAAATGTAATAAATGTGTCTTCCAAAATGAAGTCTATACTATGATAAGCAATGTTCACCTCATTTCGTGATACCTCAACAAAAAATCTACCATTTTGTAAAAATTCCATCATCTTTGAGGAGTACAAAATTCTGTCCATGATGACAACATCCCCTCCTTTATCTGGTTTCATAATTCGTATGCTGGAATCGTTGGCAAGTCTATGCACAAGTTCCCTCTCTTCACTCGAAAGGTTGTGGGACTTATACCTCCTATGGTTAGAATTCCAATCCCTGATGCTTTGCTCACAGAATTGTTCAAACAGATGTATACTTGGAATTAATGGGGGGATTGAAGATACTAGCTCTTCGCAATAAGGGAATATCAGACCCTTGCTCATCAGGAGGTAAAATAAATTTAAGGTTCAATTTTCTGGTAAAAAGTTTTAAGTTCCGTTACCACATTGACCAAATCGGGTTTTGTTAGAGGGTACATATTTAAAACCACGTTGGAACAACAAACCAAACACAGGAGAAACATTAAGTGATGAAAAAATTGTAAATCTTACAACCTTGAAATTTGTATATGTTATCAGATGCATCAACATGGTCATTACCATCAAATGTGTTGTCAACTACTAGTTCTGGGGTAATTTCCAACAATAGTTCTGAAAAACCTGTGTTTTTTTTACTGTCCCTAGAGGTAGGGTGACCCCCCCCCTTTTTTGAACATTTCCTGACCACCAAGGGCCATTCTGCTCATTGTTGACATTATCTCGACCATTGTTGGGGTCAGTACCATCATTCTCTTCATCGTTGGAACTGAAAATACCAGTACTTTTTGGTGGCCTAAGGTAAACATCCTTATTAGTATAGTCCTTGGTGTCCCTTAAGATTTTTTTCTGTTTTCTGGAAAAATAAATATTTTCCTGTTCGGCCACTTTGACAAAAATACATTGAAAACTGTCAACATTATGCTTAAAAGCAGGTCATTTCTTAACTCTGCATCTAAGTTCTTAATTTCTTCTTCAGTAGAACTCAGGTTCTTTAAATTCTCCTTGATAATGAGTTCCATTAGTGTACAACCCATTTTGTCAAAAAAATCCAACTGTTCAAGGTGAAACACAGACCCGAATGTAACACCATTCAGGTATTTCCAAAGGTGCAATCCTCTAGGGACTCACTTGTTGGCAGTACAATGTCTCAAAAATGAGTTGTCCATTTGTAATGATTTAAATTTTAAAACCAGTTTTTCCATTTTACTCAACCTGGCTTTAAAAGTAAGTTCACTGTCATTGTTGTCATTACTTGTAAAAACAGGACTAATAGAATTAACTGCCTCATCAAAATTGTACATTGATTTAAAAAAAAAATCACTCAAACTGAGTACTGACAGATAAATCAGCACGTGTATGCCATGTCTCCAAGTTAACATTTCTGTGAATTGTCGTACCAGCAGATGTGCCTTCCCCACAGTCCTGCTGCAGAGCTGACAAACGCTCCGTGGACAAATCACAAGGCGGGGGAGCCACTCTATTCCAAAGAACAACATTTGCATTAGAAGAAGTCATAAGAACATCCACACATTGCTTTAAATCATCTATGCACTTAATAAGTGCCGTTAGTTCCATAGAGGTAGTAGTGGGTAGTAGTGCAAGTTGAATTAAGAGTCCCAACTCCTGGACCACTGAAAATATCCGTTTGCGACTTTTTTTTCTACTTATCAAATCCTGCTCTCCATAAGTTCGCCAAGTAGTCAGAACGCTATATCTGGACAATTCCCATCAGTTTCCCCTGTCAGCCTGGTCAACATTGGCATACTGACATAGTGTAGCAACTGTCTCATGTTCATGGAAAGTCCCCTTCCCCTAGCACATAATTCTACTTCCGAGAAGTGCATCTACATCAGTAAGCTGAAATCCATGCTCTCACACCACAGTCAGTACTCCTGACAAAGAGGAGATTGTCAGCACAAACACCACACCACCCACATCACCCACCTATGCAGGAGTCCTCAACAAAAACTTACCTAAACAACAGAGACCCCAAAAACACACTCTCAAACATGCCACACACAACACCAATCACATCACACACAGTAGTCAACACAGCAGTGTCTCACAAACACAGGCCATTAGGCAAAACAATAAATCAACACAGCCCATGAGGCATAGCAATAAACTAAATGTACTAGTGATTTGCAATTCAGTAGAGAGACACACTGATGTCCCCCTCACCAGGCTCAACAATGAGAAGGTCACAGTCAGCTGTTTGTCAGGTGCTAGAATCTGCCACATCACACACACACCCTTAAGTCTCTCCACAACAGGTACACTTATGACTCTGTCATTGTCTGTGTTGGTGTGAATGACTTGAGACGTACCTCCCTGGACTATATGAAGAGAGACACGATTGAGCTCTGAGTATATGTTCCAAGCAGGTATGACCCTAGCCCTAAGCAGTATCCTACCTTCATCAAGAATGATACCACAATACCAACAAAAAATTGTTGATTTCAACAATTGTCTTAGTTTCTGGTGCCTTTCCAAGGGGATCCAGTATCTGCCTGCCTGGGATGACATGGTTGACAGGCCTCAATGCTCTGCCAGACATGGCCTTCACCTGTCACCAGTGGGGATCCGGATCTTGGCCAAGGCTCTTGCCTCCTCCACTGTGCCTTTTTTAGGCTATGTCCCAAAGACAAATCTTCCAACATAAAAGATCTGTCAAAAAGCAAATTGAAGGTCATGCTGCTCAATGCTAGGAGTCTTATCCTGAAAATGAACTTAATGGAGGCTGTCCTCACACTGGAAGATGCCGATGTCTGTGCAGTCATGTAAACTTGGTTCAGGGCTGTTGCGTGCACCCCTGCCTTACCAATCTATACCTCACTCCACACATTCCAACCCCAAAATGAGGTCGGAAAGACTAAGGGTGGTGGAGTTTCAATCTTCATTAAGGACAGGCACACTTCCAGACCGGTTTACCAGCATGACACACTGGAATTACTCCAGGTGCAACTGACAGTTGGCAAGACACCCATGTAAGTTACAGACATCTATAGACCTCCCTCCATGACTCAGGACACCCACTCCTTCTACCTGGACCTACTTGACTCTATCAAGGTACTCCCTAACACCCTGATCCTTGGTGATTTCAACTACCCAACCATAGACTGGGTGAACTATTTCTGCACTAATGCAATCACTCAACGATTCCTTGACTTCAGTTCTAATGCACTAGGCCAGCTGGTCTCATTCCCCACAAGGGGAGATAACATACTGGACTTGGTTCTCACCCATGTGGGCGACTGCTGCACCACTCCTATAGTATGTTCTTCCCTGATGAGCTCAGATTATTGGTCTGTCTCATTCGAAGTTTCTATCCAACCCAACCCCTCCCCAGCCATAACCAGGCTAAAACCTTCTCAAAAGCTGACTACAACCTCCTAAGGGAGGGTATCAGCAGCTTCACACCACCACCATCCCCCCCTCAGATGATGCAGACAACTATGCTGAACAGTATGCCAATGCAGTATACAAGCACCTGTACAACTGCATGGACTCACCCATACCCAACAGAACTAAAGTCTGCTCCTCAAGGAAACACAAACCTGTCTGGTGGACATCCTCTATTAACAGGCTTTACAACAAAAGGAAGAAACTGTTGTCAAAGGGTAAAAAGGAACAAATTCCAAATTGGAAAAACTCCCTCTTACACTGATCCTTTTGACATGGTCAACCTGCTAGCTGATAGGTTCAATGCAAACTTCACCCCCTATCACCCCCCCCAAAAGCTCAGTTGACATCCCCAATACCTGTCCCACACCTCACATCTCCATAGATCATGTTAAAGGCCCTGTCCAAGGCAAAGAACACCGCTTCCATGGGACCTGATAGTATCCCAGGCTTTATTCTGCACCATATCTGGCAACAACTAGCTTTGCCATTGAGCACCCTATTCAACTACAGCCTAATTACAGGCTTCATTCCAGCAAAGTGGAGAACCACCATTGTCATCCCCTTGCACAAAGGTGATGCCTCTGCTGACCAGGGAAACTATTGCCCCATTAGCTTGAAAAGTCTGATCTGTAAAGCCATGGAGTGTATTATTATGGATCTCATAAACAAGGACATAAGCAGTGTCAAGCACTTGACCCCAACCCAGTTCAGATTCGTCAGGGACAGATCTTGCCCTTTAAACTTAGTTGACTTCTTTGAGACTGTCACCAAGGCCCTGGATGAGGGAAAGTCAGTACATACAGCTTACCTTGACCTATCCAAGGCCTTTGACACAATCCCCCACTCGGGCATCATCGAAACGTTAACATAACTTGGTGGTAATCCCTGTCTCATCAGATGGGTGGCCAGCTGGCTTACAGATAGGACCTGCAAGTTCAAAATAGCCACCACCACCTCCAACAGCAGACCTGTCACTAGTGGTGTTCCCCAGGGATTTGTCCTAGAACCCCTACTGTTTGGCATGTACTTCTCAGAGATCCAAGCTAAGACAAAGGGCCTGTGGCTGACCAAGTTTGTGGATGACTGTAAGTTGGGTGCGGTCATTGACTCCCTAAATGATGTTAACATGCTGCAAGAGTGTCTCAGAGCTACAAATAACTCGTGCCAAAGTCATGGCCTTAAGTTAAACACAAAAAATGTGTTACCATACCATTCGGCAAAAACACGGCCCCTACTGATTATCACTCAATGGCAACCCGCTAAGCACACAATCTGTGGTGAGAGACCTGGATACTCAGGTTGACAACAGTCTCATATTTGACCATCATGTGGCAGCAGTGGTCAGAAAAGCTTTTTACATGGTTCATATCATAAGTAAAGGGATTGCGTCCAGAAAAAAGGAGGTTATTCACCTCTCTGTAATCCTCCCTCATTAGACCTATAATTGAGTGTAATGCCCTGTTTGGTATGTAGCTCTCCAAACACCTGCACCAACTGGAAAGGCAACAGGAATACCCCACAAAGAGAATTCATGGCCTCCGACACCTGTCCTATGCAGACAGGCTCAAATCACTATCACTCTACTCGGTATTATACAGATTGCTCAGAGGTGATCTGTGTCTCGCCTACAAGGCAATATCAGACCCTGGCCTACTGGAGGTGCTCCATATCCAAAAGTCTAACTCCTCACCCATTACCCACTCAATATGCATAAATCTAATATGTGATATCAACAAAGCCTGCTGGAGAGAGAGTTTTGTGTCTCAGTGGCTTCCCCATCTCTGGTATAGACTTCTCATTCATGTCAAGCAGATTACCTTGCTTACCCTCTTCAAGCACATCCTTGATGAGTGGATGGGAAATCACAAATTTGTCCCAGGGGTTCCACCTTTGTTCCTCATTGACAGGGGCAACAGGTGCTGACTGAGGTTTCTTTTTTGGGGATAAACTCTTGGCTAGGCTTGTAAGAGCCCCAGGGCCATTAGCCCAGTAATCTCTTTTGATCCTATGCATAAACGTGTGTGTGTGTGTGTGTGTGTGTATATATATATATATATATATATATATATATATATATATATATATATATATATATATATATATATATATATATATATATATATATATATGTGTGTGTGTGTGTGTGTGTGTGTGTAAAATATGGGTCTGTTTCAGTTTAGTAATTTAATTTATAACTGAAACTGAAAAGAACGAGACGACAGCATCAAAACCACATAACAATTAATGTTCACAAAACCAAAACTTACAAGTCTGAAACAAACACATTCAGTACATTACAGGAGAAGTACACGTCTGTCACTTTAAACTACACTATGATTTACAACAACTTCTGCAGCAAACATGGAACACTTTCCGGATGATTGTTCCAGTGAAATGATGAACATGGTTCTGTTTAGATTCACAACAACCTTTTTCTACATTTTTGCTGGGGGCAAACCCCCTTGAAATTATATCTATCAACTCCTAGATTGCACTACGGTAGAGAAAAGGGTGAATTTCCCAATCCTCACTGTATTGCAATCTCCATTCAAAAGCTAAGAAGTTCCAAAAAAAAAAAAATTGTGTAACATCTGCAGTTGGTTTTTCGGTGTGTTGAGTTTCAGGTTTGTCAATATTCATTGTTGTGCCATTTTGGTGGTGGTGTCTTATAGGTTCATAGGTTCATACTAGGCTATCTGCCCTAGGGCATTTATAAGCCTAGCCAGAATGTGTTTGGCTTTCGCCACCCATTTTAAATTTATTTTGCTATGCCCTTTTTCGAGGTTAGTATACTGTGCCTCTGTCTAACAGTGACACAGAAGTGATACCTGGGGTAAACCTACGATCTCCCATCCACTCACCAAGATCAATGAGGGACTCTGCCTAACCTGGACTGGGATTTTATTCCAGAGTGAAGGGAGCCTCTGGGTTATGAATCTGTCCCTCCAGCATGTCCTATTTATTTCAGTGCTGAGGTTCAAGTCTCGAGCGTAGCTCGATGGGATTTTGATTTTCTG
>NC_056732.1:358367252-358617252 GCF_019279795.1 Protopterus annectens | reverse complement strand
ACCACTTCTCTGGTTGATGAAAATATGCCTAATCTATATATAAAACTAAAGGGACTAGAAACATTTTCTCTGCTTGTATCTTATTATCCATATCCATAATTAAGAGCTTCCAGCTTCTGAATTTTTGTATTAAGTTTTGTTTAGTCTCTTCCCACATATTCTTAGCTGCCATAATAAAATCCTTTTTAATCCATGCATCTTAATACTTTATCATATCCTCATAAGTATGGGTATTGCTGAAACAACACACGTGGGTGAATAGTTTAGTTTTACCTTCATTTATTGTATATATTGAAATGACTTGAAACTATCTCATTGTCCTACAACACTGATGTGTCCTTTTCTAAACTTAAGTGCAAAATAATACCTGCAACTAAAGCAAACTTTCTTGATTATCATACCAGTTATGTCCTTGAAGCTGTGGAGTCCCTTATTGTTTTTGCCCATTGATATACGTATAAGGCAAATAAAAATGAAAGAGGGCAGCCTACCTGTATCTTCAGCTCAAACACTGCTCGAATGAGAGGACCCCTTCGGCCTTAACTCTTGCCTCTGACCCTTCATATATCCTAATTAACCCTATTATATGAAGGAATGTGAACACTGCTGTTGCCCTACATATTAAATCCCAGCTGACTCTGTTGACTGCCTTTTCTCCATCAAGACCACCAACAACAGTGGTGCTTTCTAGTGCTTTGCTACCTCTGGGTCATCTTTGTTCTCTTTATGTTGTAAAACACTTGCCTCCTTCCACAAAACTGCATGATCCATATCTGTCAATTTTAGCAATGCCTCTGCCAGTACGAGGGATGTCCATCCTTGTAAAAATCTAAGGCTGAAGTCAGAGAGGTTTGGTTAGTTTAGTATGTAAATCTTTTCTGGACTACTGTCTCCTTCCCTTTTACCCATACAAACTTCCTCTCCAGATCTTTTTGCTGTGCCTATAGCCAGCATTACAGAAACCCTCAAATTATTTTTATTTTCAGTGCTTTTCTGAGAACTATTTATCAATTTTGACACCTTTTCCATTCCCCTTTGCTTTTCTTTGTCTAGTAATACTTAGTGACACCAAGTTCAGATCCATTTTATTTTTTTTCTTCATTTTAGACTTTTTTTAGTTATTTTACCTCCCCTCGGGCCTTTATATTTCTTCACATTACCCTCCACAGTTTCCATACTTGTAATTTTCAGAGCTTTGCTATTAATTTAATATTTCAAAAAGGGAAGCATGCTAAATTGTCTCGGGCAGTTTCAGTGAATGTAGAATGTTCAAACACTGATGAAATTACCTTCACCGACAATGGGGCTTGCATCTCTTTCCACTGTTGGGCGACCTCTAAGTTTGTATATATAAGGTGTACAAGGTGGTTTCTGTGAACATTTTTCCGTTTTTTTTCCCACAGGAACTACATTTGGTGAGTCAACATATGAACCATTATAAAAGTTATGAAAGCAGAATAATATAGAGGAAAGTTTTGTTACTACAGCTTTAGTGTTCCTATTGTCTACATTAATATTTGCTTTTTGTCTCTTTGCATTTCTTCTTAGTTCACTTCTTTTGAAGTCATTCTTACCCTGGACTTTAGTAGCCAGACATTTTTCTTTCAGTTTTGTCTCTACCACTCCCACCTTGATTTGACAGCTCTCCAGTCTATTAGCTGCTGTTGGAGTTTATTTTAAGTCAGGCAAGTATTATAGGTTCATAGGTAGGTACTAGGCTATCTGCCTGAAGGCATTTGTAAGCCTAGCCAGAATGTGTTGGCTTTCGCCGCCCCCTTAGATTAGTTCCCTCTGCCTCTGTCCAGCAGAGCCACTGAAGTGATCCCCGGGGTAAACTTTCTGTTTCCCATCCACTCATCGGGGTTTCTCTTGAAGAGTGTTAGCGAGGAGCTCTGCCTAATGTAGATTGGGATCTTGTTCCAAAGCATGGGAAGTCTCTGGGACAGGAATCTATCCCTCCAGCACATCCTATTTATTGTTGTGGTGAGGTTTAGATCCCTATAGCGTGTGGCTTGAGGGGATAAGGTTTTCTTTAGGTGGAGCATGTCCGTCAATTCTGGGTTGGACATGGCCTTGTATGTCAGGCAGAGATCACCTCTGAGTAGGTTGTATGCAACCGATTACAGCTGGAGTTTCTCCAGTCGAGCTGCATAGCGTATCTGTTTGAGGCCAGTGATCCTCTTGGTGAGGTACTTCTGTGGTCTTTCCAGCTGTTGCAGCTGTCTTGTAAGGTACATCCCAAATGGGGTGTTGTACTCTATGATGGGTCTGATGAGTGATAAGTAGAGGGGCACAATGATCTCTTTTGATCTGGATGCAAACACTCTTGTGATTAGGTGGGCCACATAGAAGGATTTTCTAACCACTTTGGCAATGTGATTATCAAAGGAGAGATTACTATCTACTTGGGTCCCCAGATCCCTTATTACATCTTCTGTATTTAAGGGACTACCACCTATGTGGTAGTTTGTGGGTACTTTGTTTTTTCCAAAGGGAATGACTATGCACATTTTGGCATTTAGCTTGAGGCCATGATTTTGACACCAGGTGTCTGTCTCAGTGAGACCCTTTTGGAGGATGTCTGTGTCAGACGGAGAGTCACTTATAGCCCCTAGTTTGAACTTGTCTGTGAACTTGGTCAGCCATAGTCCTCCTGTGCTTGCCTGTACCTCTGAGAAGTATATGCCGAACAGGAGGGGTCGTAGGACTGAGCCCTGGGGAACACCACTTTTTAGTTTAGAGTCGGACCTAGCTTCTGAAACTCTCACCATGTGTGTTCTGTCTGTGAGCCAGTTGGCAACCCATCTTGTGATGTAGGGATTTATGTTCAGGCTGGTGAGCTTGTCTATAATACCAGAATTGGGGAATGGTGTAGAAGGCCTTTGCGAGGTCTAGGTAGGCTGTGTGTACCACCTTTCCCTTGTCTATAGCCTTGGTAACTGTCTCAAAGAAGTCCACCAGGTTTAGGAGGCATGATCTGCCCTTAACAAAACCGAACTGGGTAGGATCCAGTGTTTGGAGGTCCCCAATGTCTCTGTTAATGAGTTCCATGATGATGCGCTCCATAGCCTTGCAGACCAATCTAGTCAGGCTTATAGGGCGATAGTTCCTGAGGTCTGTTGTGGCTCCACCTTTGTGGAGCGGAAAAACCATTGCTGTGCAACACTCTATGGGTATGTAGCCTGTGGAGAGGCTGAGTTTGAACAGTGTGTTTAGGTGAGGGGTTAGTTCGTCTTTGAGCTCATGTAAGACGCAGCTTGGGACACCGTCCAGTCCCATTGATGCTGTGTTTTTGGCTTTGGAAAGGGCTGTTTTAACCTGAGTGTCTGTGATTTCAGGGGGCTCTACATTCTTCTGGTATGGTTATGGGCCCTTTTGGGGGTGAGAGGGGGGTGAAGTTTGCACTGAACCTGTCTGCCAGGATGTTGGCGATATCTGTCAGTTCAGTGCATTTTGTGCCATTCTGCACTAACGTCGAACAGATGTTCTTCGTGTTTCACTGTTGCAGTCATTACATGTGGGTAATCTGCTGGCAGGTTGCCCTCAGTCGGCCTGATTAACAAAGTCTTGGGTCCTGCGTCGGTTGCTGTCCCTTCTTCCATGACGTCAGGTCGTCAGGAGTATAAAACATGCAGCCGACGCCATTACATCAGTATTTCTTGCCGCGCGGTGCCCGAAGCAGTTCACAAGTGCCGGTCGGCCGACTCCAGAAATTTTCGTTTTTGAGTTTCAGAACTAAAGTCTTCAACTAAAAAGCTAAGTACCCCGTTGGGGAAACTTCTTGCTCCTTACTGATGTCAGTAAAAGTTAATAATTGTATTACTTGTGGGAAGCAAATACCTCATAAGCATTTCCTTTTGTACTGCATTCCTTGCCTAGGCCCTGACCATGACGTACCTTGTTGCCGGTTCTGTGCTTTATTTAATCAGTGTACTATCCGTTGTCGGTACATTTTTGCCTTTAAATATTTTGGATCACGATTTAATTATCCAGAAATGACGTCAGTTAGCAATCAGAGTACCAGAATACCTAAAAAATGCAAAGAAAAAGACAGAGACAGGCCGTTGAGGTCCAAAACTGCCGACGACGCTTCTCCTAAGCCAGTCGCCAGTTCACCAGTACTCAGTGAGGCGCTCTTGCAGCCCCTGATACCCGCTACTTCTGATTCACAGGCCTCTACTGAGACCCATTTGGAGTCCGGTATGCCGCGAGATGCTTCAATTATGGAACCCACGATTGTCTTTACCTTGGATGGGTCTGGAGCTACTCTGCAGGCACCGGCTTCTGAGGGTGTATTCCAGTCTACAGATTTGTATATTAAACCGACACCATCTTCAATGTTAAGGCCAAAATCTCGATCTATGTCTAAAAAAACCGACACCCAGGCCACATGTGCAGTCCCCTATGCCTAAAAAACAAATGATCAAAATGGCTGAAGATTTAATTACTCTAATCAGGGGTAGCCAATCACCCCCCCCCCCCCCCAAAGAGGCCTAGGGCTGAAATTGACTATGAATCTTCTGAACAGGATTCTATTTCTTCTGACTCTTCTAATGAACAGGATTTGTCTGTACCTACTTATGAGGACTCTGATGCAGAGGATTCCATTCCTTCTGCTTCTCCCCCCTGAGGATTTTTGTTTTGGGGAAACTTTACATACCTTAAGGGAACATTTCCACCAGGAAAGTCAGCATTTTTCTGAATCTAAAAAGAGGCTTAGGGATTTTCTTCTTCTTCCTCAGCATAGGCCTTTGGCTATACCTCCTGTACTAGACATTGTTGATGATGTGTTTTCAGAATCTCGTATGGCTCCTGATTTTCTGCCTCTGGGCTCCTTGTAAGCCAAACAGATACTACAGGGTTCCTGACTCCTACAAATTCCTTTTCAAAAATCCTGTTGCGGATCCTGAAACTATTTCTCAGGGCCCCAAAGGGATTAAGGCTTTTACTACTAAAATCCTTCCCCTTCTGATAGAGATTCCAGGGCGCTGGATAGATGGGGTAAGAAGGTCTATACTTCTGCAACCTTGGCAATCGGGGCTGTAAACTGTCAATTCCATATGCTAAAATATTAGCAGCATATCATGGGACTGTTTAAACAGAAAATGATGTTGATTTCTGACTGTGTGGAAAATAAAGATTTACAGGATTTATTGCATTCAGCTGAATAGGTTGGAAAACATGCTTTGCAGTGTGGTTTTGATTCTTTGGAGGCCTCTTGCAGGGCTGCTGTAACTGGGTCTGTGCTTAGAAGGCATGATTGGCTCAAAGAGCAATCTCTGCCTGATCATGTTAAAGCAAAATTGTTGGATGCTCGTTTGCAACAGGACGGTCTCTTTGGTAATAAGGCTGAAGAAGTTCTAAAAAAGATGGAAGATAAAGCTAAATCTATGCAAACTGTGAAAGATTTCTTACAAGTGCAACCTCCAAGATTTAGTAGACACTGGCCTACTAAGAATTGGTCCTTTCCAGTTCCTTCCAGAGCCACTCAAGTCAAACCTAGACATTCCAAAGGCACCAGGTTTCAGTTCCACGGGACATTCAGAACTAAGCAATGGGGTGCCTCCTCTTCCAAATCTGGAAACAACAAGATACCTCCCTATGGTAAGCAGTCTCAATGACTTTCCTCTAGAGTTACCAAGCACTTACCTTTTAGCCACCCCTTTGGGGGGAAACTGGCTCTTCATGCAAAAAACTGGCAACTTGTAACCCAGCACAAATGGGTTTTAAATATAGTATCCCAAGGATAGTGATGGCCAGACCTGCCCCCAAATCAGTGGGCAGAGGCCCAGAAACAAGTACTTTCCCTGTTAAACATGGGGGCTATTCCACTAGTACCAGAAGAGGAAAAGGGACAAGGTTTCTATTCCAGACGTTTTCTGATACACAGAAAAGACAAATCATGGTGTCCAATTCTGGATCTGTCTACTCTAAACACCTTTCTGGACATTCCAAAATTCAAGATGTTGACTCTTCATCAGTTACTTCCTATGCTAGGCAAAGATGCCTGGTTGGCAACTCTAGATTTAAAAGAGGCTTACTTGCATATCCCAATCAGGGAATCTTGCAGAAGATACCTACGCTTCAAAGCAGGCTACTTGCATTATCAGTTCTATGCACTGCCCTTTGGCTTATCTACTGCGCCCAGGGTCTTTACAAAATGCCTGGCTCCAGTAATTGCATTTTGCAGGCAAAGAAATATTCAAATATATCCATATCTGGACGATTGTCTAATTAAGGCAGAAAACAAGGCCATTCTTCTAAAGCATCTGGCGTTTGTAAAAAGGGTTCTAACTTATTTGGGGTACGCTATAAATAAAAATAAATCACAACTGGTACCCTGTCAATAAATTACAAGCTTGAATGCAACTGCCCAGATGGCTTTCCTTATGCCAGAAAAGCAACTTCATTTGGTGACTTACTTCAAACAGGTGGCCACAAAAACCCTGCTACCTGCAAGACAAATGCTGCAAGCCTTGGGGGTTCATGGCCTCCTGCATTCTTCTAATTCCATATGCCAAACTGCATATGAGGAAACTTCAATGGTACTTAAAAAGTGTATGGAGTCAACATTATCACAGCCTGAAAACAATGATTTCTATCATTCCTTGCCTGCAACTAGAGTTCCTATGCTGGGCAGAGGTCCGCCACCAAAACAAGGGAATGCCATTCACACCACCCGCTGCTGCCCAAACACTAACTACAGATGCATCAGACTATGCATGGGGGGCTCATCTGGCAGAGAAGTGCATTCAGGGCAAATGGAGCCCAAATCAAATGCACTTTTCATATCAATCAAAAAGAAGTGCTAGCAGTACAAAATGCACTGACAGCCTTCAAGGACTACCTTCATCAAGGACAACTAATGGTAAAGATGGACAACACCACAGTTATGTGGTACATAAACAAGCAGGGGGGTACACATTCCTACCCCCTCTGCAGACTAGCCATGGCATTGTGGGAACATGGCCTTGAGCTATCAAGTACAACTACAAACTCAATTCCTGCCAGGACAGCTGAATGTTTTGGTAGACGAACTAAGCAGAAATCTCATGGACCCACATGAATGGAAACTGGAACCACGGATTTTCAACATGTTGACACGCAAATGGGGGAGCCCAGACATAGATCTTTTTGCCTCACCCCTGAACTACCAGTTGGACAAATTTTGCACAAGAACTCCTCACAAAAAAGCCTGGAAAGTGGATGTTCTGTCTTTCAGCTGGGAAAACCTATCACTCTATGCCTTTCCCCCTCTGCCTCTGCTCTCCAAAGTTCTGCTAAAAGTCAAACAGGACAAACCAAAAATGATTTTGATTGCTCCAGACTGGCCTCACCAGCACTAGTACCCACTCCTACGCAGTCTGCTGACATATATATAATCTGCCGTATATATTCAGACATATAGATGTAGACATATATATCTATAGATGTAGGCATTTGCATGTATATATGTTCATATACATTTATATATATTTATATAGATATGTATATCTACATATATAGATATGTTGTATCTGTTTAGCTGTTAATATATTTACACACACGCATACATCTACATGTTGGAATACATTCTCTGTACTGTTGAATGACTGGGCTGGATGATATGTTTGTGAATACATCAGGGTTATGTATATCTGACATTGCTTAGTGGTAAATCACTTTGTCTATGATGTGCAGGGTTCTGGGATCAAGCCTTGCAGATGCTGTTTATTTTGTTGCTGGGCACAACAAGGGCCATTGGATACAGTGTGACTACTGCACATTTGAGCAGTTGTAAGTGGGTTTGCGTGGAGGTAAGCACTGCTAACTTCCAGTTACAGTTTCTTATACTCAGATTCTGAATTGCTTAACCTGTGTAGGCATTGCTTACCCCATGCAAACAGGTTTAAACCCGCTTACTGCTGCTTAAAAGTGCTTACTCCTGCTTACCTCCGTGCTAAATTCTTTAAAAGAAAAGAAAAAGAGGTTGATAGGAAAGTGTGAAAAGAGGGAACAACAGTAGGGAAAATAGCCAGGGATGTGCAGGAAGGGTGTAGGGAAGGTCCATAGCTGCCCATTTCTTTTACAACAATAGCTGTGCATATACACTGAATTTGGAGGTAGCTTTGGACACTCAAACCCCTGGGGAGGGGGTGAGGGCAACAGTAATAAGTTCTGATGCTAATTAGACTGGATTACATGTGTCCAGTGGACACGTGTGCGAAATGGACAGCTATGTATGGGACGAGAATTTTTTGTGGGAACAAATTGCCAGTTTTGTTTCAGGTGAGAGTGGGATGTTGGGGAGGGGTAGTAGGTATATTTGGAGAGGTAGGTTGGGTAGGTTAACAGACAAGACAAACAATACGCATACAGGGGTGATATATGACAAATGTCAGGGGGTAAAGTCCTTGATGGGGAGGGGGTGTTGAGAAATCGGAAGCCCATGAGCCCCCTAGTGGAAACAGTGGGACTGAGGTCGCCACCCATGGGCAGTCACCACTACACCTTCACAGCCCCAAAGGTGACTGCGCTAGGGGCTGAGTCGCAGCACCAGACTGACGCTCTAGTTGCAATGCATGGCCCTCGAGCTGGCGTAGAAGATCATCAAGGTGCTGGTTGAACTCTCTCTATACACCTTGACCCCAACCTAGCAATGGGTGACCGGTCCTGTCTGCACCTGCTCCCAGGGGGGGGTGAGCCCCATCCCCTGAGGCAGTTCCACCCAAAGGTGGTGCAGGACCAGCAGACAGGGAGGTCTCAGGATGGGTGGGTTCACAAGACACTTGTAAATTTTAGGTATGCCAAACATAGTCTCCATTTTAGGATTCTCTATGTCACAAAAATCATATGCAGCCTGGTCTCAAATCTCTCCATGGCACCTGCCTCAGACATCTTCCTTACTGTCTCAGCAGAACAACCAAATTCTACACACTCTGCTCCAAACTTTGAATCTTGCAACTTGGCTAATCACTTAAATTCCCCTTTAGCATCCCTCAGCAAACCTGTGATGGATGTCATTTTGGAGCCGAGAAGACCTAGTACTAGAAAATCTTATGCTGACAAATGGAAAAGTTTCTGTGCCTGGAATCAATCTCAAGGGATAAGCACAGCAGTGTCCAACTTACCTCAGATTTTGCAATACTTAACTGAGATGCTTCACAAGGGCCTGTCTTTTTCTTCCATAGAAATCCATGCCTCAGCCATTTCAGCTCATTACAACACAGAACTTCCCCTCTTCTCTCATCCTCTGCTAAAGCAGTATCTCAGAGGGGCCAAAAACTTGAGACCACCCAGGAGAGCTCCAACCCCTACCTGGAACTTTAACTTTGTATTGGAAAAACTCACTCTCCCTCCTTTCGAGCCAGCTGCTACTGCAGACTTAAAATTTCTCTCCTGGAAAACAGCCTTCCTTTTAGCAATCACTTCGGCTAGAAGGATTTCTGAATTACAGGCCCTTATGGCAGTGGAGCCTTTCATCATTTTTCATGTGGACAGGGTGTTGCTCAGGACCAACCCATCCTTCATGCCCAAGGTGGTATCCAGTGTGGCTCTTAATCAGACCATTCATTAACCAACTTTCTTTCCCAATCCACAGAACAAGGGGGAGCAGATTCTGCATTCATTGGATGTACACAGACAACTTAGATTTTACTTGGACAGGACTAAATCTCGAAGAAAGTCTGACCAAGTGCTGGTAGCATTTGCTGCAAGGGCAGAGAGAAAGGCTATTTCAAAGCAAACCATTTCTAAATGGATAATCCATTGTATTCATTTCTGCTATAAGCACCATGGAAAACCTATCCCCCAAGGGATCAGATCCCATTCCACCAGGGCTGCATCTACATCTACAGCCTTTCTCAGAGGTGTTCCTACCAGGGATATTCTAGAAGCTGCTACCTGGAGTTCAGTTCATACTTTCACCAAACATTATCATTTACCAATTTTCTCTAAATCCAGAGCTGGCTTTGCCACTGCTGTTTTGCAGGGCCTTATAGCCGGTCCTAATGCTGTATAAATCCATCCTCCCAACCATAGCTTTGGGAATCTACCCAAATGTAATGACTGCAGCAGTGAAACACGAAGAACATAGTACAGTTGTATACACTTACCATAAAAGTAGATGTGCGAGTGTATTCACTGTTGTAGTCCAGCCCCCTGTTTTTTCTCTTACTATGCCTCTACTTTCTTTTACTACACTTAAAAGCCTTTTTGGTGTATTTGCTTTTGTTTGGAGGTATATTTTTTGTGTTTTAAATTATTTATATATTTTGCTCCCCATTTGTGGCGCACCTGACATCTAGGGCAAGAAAAACTGATGTAATGGCATCGGCTGCATGTTTTATACCCCTGACGACCTGACGTCATGGAAGAAGGGGCAGCAACTGACGAAGGACCCAAGACTTTGTTAATCAGGCCGACTAAGGGCAACCTGCCAGCAGATTACCCAAATGTAATGGCTGCAACAGTGAATACACTCTAACATCTACGTTTATGGTAAGTGCGCACAACTGTACTATCTGAGCATTGCCACTTAGATTCTTGACATAGCTAAAGAATGCCTTGTGGTTATCTTTGGAGTCCTTGGCAATTTTTCTTTCGAAGCTCGCCTTGGATGATTTTAAGAGGGATCGTAGTTTCTTGCTGATACTGATCAGGGATGTCTTCCCTTCTTGGGATTTTACTCTTTTCTGTATTAGTTTCCTCCTTCTGTTGTATAGCTTGTTTATGGCAGGGGTCCACCAGACTGGTTTCCTTTTCTTGGAGGAGTGAGTCTTGCTTTTGCTTGGGATAGCACGATCCATGCATTCTTGTAGGTGCCCATAGAATGCATTAGTAAAGGATTTTGCAGCTTTGACAGCATTATTCTTAGAAACTTTCCACATCGGTTTTAAGTAATGTGAAGTTTGCTTTTGAAAAGTTTTTCACTGTGGTTTCCTTGTCCGAGGGTGGGGGCGAAATGTGGATATCCAGGCATAAACCCAAAAAGCCAGTATGTATTTTTATACCTGCAAATCATGCACACTCACTGGATATATGTGAACTAATACGTGTTGGGGTTAGATATACTCTCCTAGTCTAACTTGTGATTACACAGCATGCACTGGTAGGATATAGTGGTATCCAGCTTTAGAAGAGGTAAAACTGGGCAAAAGGGACAACACTGTCCCCTCCTTGCCCAAGTTTGCTGCATGCATTATCCTGTCAGCTGCAACCCTATCCCCAAGTATTTTATTATGCAATTTAACCCCCTGATTGCAGCTGAATGTCTTTCTCTCTTTCCTAACTCCCACAGGATATGACTGCATTACACTGATGTACCATCTTTTAAGTGGTGATTTTACAAACAATGGTAACCTGTTTGATAGGGCAGGCTAATTGCAGGAGTTTGTAAAACCAATTATGGATTAGCAGATCAACTTTCAGTTTTCCAAACTCTACAGGAAAAAAGCAGGTAAGATGGCAACTCTCACAGGATATGTAGGAGCAGATGGGGGGAGCTAATATGAAGCTAGTAGGAAAGAAAATCCTAATAGTCAGCCGATTAAGAACGAGTCCCCTCACACATCAAGTGATGTTGTGATTACATAGCTGTTACATCAAACGGCAACCCTAGTATTGGGACCAACCAAGCAGGCCGTGATCGAGCATCTATCTGATTTTCTTTTGAGTAAGAGAGAGAGAGAGGGGACTACAGCCATGTAGACTGACCCTTCAGCAGTGTCTTTAGATATGGCATAGCACCCCTTGGTATTTCATTTTTGGTTACATTTCTACTGCCAGCATCTTTCCCCCTGGGTTTAAATCTCCCATACATATCCCTGGCACTGAGGTTATGTGTGTGTGTGCAGCTCTTTTAACTGGAAGTTGAGAATTGGCTTGAATGGATGACTTTCAGTGTATGTGTATGTTTAGGAAGGCTGACATTTTTCTTAGTAGCCAGCAGGAAGATCATGCCAAAAACAAAAGGCAGACTTTGTCACTCAGTTTGCACCACGCCAGCCATCCTCCTTGCATCTAGGTTACTACCTGCACCCAATCAACAGCAGTACAAATTGACTTCTTGCCCTTGTGCCCATATTAGGATGCCATTTGAGGATTTATTCCGTGACCATGAGGCATCATCAGATGCTGAGATTTGGAAAATTTGTTTGCAGCACAGTACAAGGACATAGCTGAGTTCCAAGTCACATTTTACCAGTATGTGTAACATTCTTGTTGATTGATCTAAGATATGACCTTATTTCCCATTGCACTGGTTCCATTTATTCTTTCTTGCAATTGCAGATTTCACTGCAGTGCTTGCAAGCATTGCATAATTATTCCTCTATCCCACTAGATAGACTGTACCATAGTTCTGAACATCACCACTTTCCCGGCGTGCTGACAGTGCTTTGGGTTGACTGTGTAAGTTTGACTAAAGATGAAGGTGAAAGTGGAATACAGCATACAGAGCTGTTGGTTATCCCAAAAATTGCTTCTAACAGTAGGTCTTATAGTGTTACAATGAACACTGGAGTATGCAATATCATCTGTTCCTAAATGGGATAGGAACAGTGATTAAATATTATCTAATTACTATAACATTTCTGTTAAATCCAGTGATATTTTGAGGGTGCATACTTCAAGGTTTGATCCTTCTGGCTTTTTGGGTTTTAAGCAGGAGGTATCAGAAAATTTACCACAGGGATAACTGGCTTGTGGCGGCCAAGCGTTCATAGCAATGTCACCTTTTGGTCCTTCGGTGCTCTTCCTATCATTGTGAAGCAGAATTCACCAAGCATTGGATTGTTTACCCTCTAATAGGGAACGTGAGCTGGGTTTAGACCATTGTTAATTTTACCCTACTGATGATGTGTTGTTGCAATAGTAATCCTGCTCAGTACAAGGGGAACTGCAAGTTCAGACATTTGGTGTATGTGCTTGGCTGAGGAGCCAATGGTGCGAAGCTACCATTTACTACAAATTGTCTTCGAGTACTTCCTGATAGAAGTTCTTTTAACATTTTCTACCTCATACACTGCATTGGTGTAGTAGAGACAGACACGTTTTCATTTTTATAAGTGAGGAAGGCATGAATATAGTTTTATGTTTACAGTGTTGGCCTTGAAACACTGATGTAGTTAACTCCTCCACTTCCCAGTAGCTTCAGGAGCACTGTCTGTCTCTTACCTACAGCATTGGTTATGGAGGAGCCATCTTGGTTACACTCTTCCAGTGATGGGTGCATATAAGTCATACTACTGAGTTTGTGACATTCAGTGTAAAGAGCTCATTTGTGTAACAGCAACATTTAATTGAACGGGTAAAGTGAAAAGCTGTTGTAGATGTTGACTATAAATTTTTCTCTCAAATATGAAACTGCTCTGGGTGACCCCTACCCAACCTGCCAGTGCTAAGGTATATCACACATCTTTCGCACAACTGCTGTCAGACATGAAGTTAAGTGACTTGTTTAGGCATCTTACAGTATACAGGTAGAAGGTGTGATCAAGCTTGACTCAGTTATAGCTTATTGCTGTAATTATTAGCTAATACTTCTAATGCATACGGAGACCCCTATTTTGCTTATCACTCTACTGCTGTACATTTTCATTGGAATATTTCCTTTTTTAATATGTTGCTTTGTAAATGTTTGTAACTTTGATTCTTGGAGGCCAAGACTGAGCATTACAAAGACCCAGCACTTTACCCCAGTTAACACACATGAATAGATAAACAAGCAAATGAATGAAAACCCTCCTGTTCAACAGCCCACAAGCATTAAGTTTAATAACGTATTTTATCTGTTTAAATTGTCCTGCTGTTATGAAGTTGAGCTAGGCTTTCTCTTTTCCCAACTCTGGTTTGGTGAGTATGCAATATTTTTCAGTGAATTGAGGTGTTAGTAGCATAAATATTAAAGGTATTATGTCACTTCTTGTATTCTTTTAATTTATTATTAGTACTTTGTGTAGTATATAAAGGCATTGCCCTTCTAAAGAGATGAAGGATTTATCAACACTTAAATATCTTGAATGAACTATGATAAGAAAGTTGTACAAGCTGAGGAACAGTCTTCGATTCTTTAAGTACTTTAGTTGGATATACTTTACTACTTTGTAATGTTAAGAGAAAATTTGTCTAGTACAATTACAAACTGTATAGCATGCTGTTTAAGGTCTCAGCATTGGTTTAATTTAAACCTTTAATGTCTAACCTACAAAATGAAGCATTATTCCCCCCTTTCTGTATTTTTGGTGTTATATCTCTTAACCTCTTAGTCCAAGAAATCTGGACAAAGCCAAAAATAATAGGGGAACAAAGGCCCAAAAATAGGGGCATATTTTAAATATTGCTCTCATAAACTTAGAACATTTTCTGAATTATATGAAGTCTGAAACACAAATATTTGTCTTTATTGATTTCAATTCTTGGTGATCTGCTAGAAAATCACAAATTTTATGAAGAACAGAGTAAAATATCAGGCAAAAATCTAGACAGTCTGGGAAAATATGGACAGCTGAGAGCTAGGTAGGTATTGCCCTTTCTGTCGTGCCTTAACTGGGTCAATGTCAACCAGCTGCTAAATTTAAAAATAGGTTATACCACCACATGTAAAATGAAAGCAAACTGCAGTACATATGAAAAGCAGACACTAGACTGCTGTATGTCCTTGTGACCTGCAGATGGCAGGAGCAGTAAATGACAGGTAGGGAAACTAAAACTCATTCAGAATTCAGATGCTGGAGGTCTGCCTGATTGGTTTACTTTTGTGAGATGTTTTGCTTCTACCTGACCCTAAACCTTAGTGACCTTTTGACAAGGTTTGGATAAAGTCTGATTTTCAAGTTTTATATGCTGGTATGTTATTTGTGACAGGAAATGACCAACGTTGGACTTTATAGAGCTAGTTTTTCCTTGCAGGGTTCACGTCGGTGTACTTTGATGTACTTTATATGGGGTCATTTCAGCAGCAGTATTTTATGAAGAAGTTGCAGAACAATTAAATTTTAAGACATAACACTTGAAGGATTTAAAGCTGCAGTGTTTCTGTGCTGTATGGTTTTATAACATCTGGGAAGTAATTGCTTACTAGGCTTGTTAATTTACTGTTTAAATTATTCTGGTTTTGGCCTGTAAAATAATGGAGTAGACTGCTTTTATAATGTTTATATGTTGATTTGCTGCATTTTTCTGAAGCTGCTACTTTGTGAAAAAACTGTTTTAACTGAAGTATGTAGTCAGTCTTGATGAATCTTGGACATCTGTACTATCTGGGCCTCTGTTTCCAAGAAAGGAGCATGTGTCACTTGTCTCTATGCAGTTTGACCTTGTGGAGGATATGACTGTGGTCCATCATAAGATAGTCGAGCTGTTTCTTAAAATAGCACTGCATTTCCTTCATAGAACTTGAACTTAATGTTTGACAGGCTAACTCATCTGTCATTTAAACCTGCTAGCTTGACAGCATTGAAGTTTGTGTCTTGGAAAGTGCATTTCCTATTGACTGGCATCTGCTTATAAGATCTTGAAGTTTTAGGTCCTTGTACATAGTGAACCTTATCTGGTCTTTCATGGTGTACATCTGGAAGAGTCTGTATTTCCTTCTGAAGGTAATTTCAGAGCTGACCCTCCAGTTGAGACAGAAACTATGGGGGAGAGAGAGACAGTGACACCCTGGACAACGCACATCATCTTGTATGTTGTTTCAGCAAAGTGTGTGACATTAGAAATATGTGATAATTATTCATCTCCTTTGCACTAGGGAGGAAGAGTCTTGCCCTTGCCAAGCAGATACTTCTGAAGTGGGTTGCCACCTTCATTATTTGTTGTCGTTAGGTAGCTTAATCACCCTCTGGCAGACTGGCAAATGTGATAAAAGCTCATTCCATCTGGAACTGGCTACCTCCAGTTCTTTCTTCAGGAATATTTCCACTGCAGTTGTACTTGCCCAAGGAGTAGAGGGATAATGGTCTGATGATGGCCTAGATAATCCAGGACTGATTAGTTGCCCTGGAGGTCAGAGGTGTGGTTAGCTATTCTGGTGCCCGGTGCTGTCCTCTGATCTGGTGGCACCCCTCCCCTCAACTTTAAGTTGAGTAGTAAAAAAAATAAAAAATTCTGACTCTGCAGCTACTACAGTTTATTCACACAAGGTGCACACTAAACACTTAAGGTCAGACCACAAAAAAAAACCTCTTAATTTTAAACTGTAGCAAACTATGTTGCCACAGTGTATGCCACACATGGAGTGCTTACAAGTGCTTAAGTTCAGACTTGAAATGCAATACAGGCCTTCATTTATGAATGCATTAATGCACTGAAAACTAATTGGGATCTGCTGATCATGTCCCACATCACTTTGCACCTGGGACAACTGCTCCTTCAACTCACCCTAGCTATACTTCTACTGGAAAAGACGAAGGAATCATGCGCAATACTGAAGCAAGGAAGGAAGAGATACATACTACAAAACCATAAACAAAACAAAAAGATGAAAAAACACTAAAACCAGCAGAAGGTCAGTAAAAAGACCCAAACTTTATTTATAACACACTCCAGTGCCTCGGCCACTGGCAGTGGAGAGTGTTCTAAATAAAGTTTGGGTTGTTTTCCTGGCCTTCTACTGGTTTTAGTGGTTTTTAAGAAAGTGGTACATGTCTGTGAGAAGGAATCTTGCTCAATACTCCATTCATGCTCCTTGGTGGTGACCAGAGAGCCAACTGAGGCATTTACCTCAAGGGTGTGGGGTGTCTGATCTTTCATCACTTGTGGAAGCAAGCGAAAGTTCTTTGCAGTATGACACGCACTACACCAGAAGTGGTGCTGAGTATGCAAGGGGGGGCGATGGTTAGGGCTGAGTCAGACTCACCTCCCCTAGATTCCAGATCATTGTGCAGTATTTTGTGTTCCGCATTCATCTTAATGGGAGCAGATGGCTCATAGGACTCTCAGCTTGAGCCGAACAGATATGTTAGTGGAGGTAACCATGGGGAGGAAGCTTTGATGGTCAAGTATGACATAGGAAGAAGAAAAATGTGTGCCATAGTTACTTGGTCTTTCATGTCACTTTCATCAAACTTTGGTCAGTTGGGCTACGTTTTGGGAAGGCAGAGCTCCAGGAGCTTGCTTTGGTAGCTCTGTGTTTGATCAGTCCTCTGGGTCCTTTTGTCATGGTGATAACTGCTTGGTAGTCATTGAGACTAGGGCTTCTGGAAGGAGAATGATCAGTGTTTGATACAGCAGCTATATTCTTACCTCATCAGCTGATTTTTTTAAAGGGCCCTTCTTAGTCATGAATACCCTCCCTTCATTTTGCTGGAGACGAGTCAATTTTCTGTCAGCTGAAAATTCTCAAGAACCATGTAAGTTGGGCAAGTATATATTCTTATATTACTTGATCTGATGTTGTTAATCTTCTTTCCATTCATCAGTGATGGGTTCTCGGAACTGAGTTGGCCTTTTTACCAAGCTCATGCCAGCCAAAAGCTCTCGAGCTAAGCTTCTGCCCAGAATGCCCTTCCCCCTGTTACCTCAGATCGCGTTTGCCACATAGCCGTAAAGCCATGTTTCAGCCGAGCTCTCAGCTAAGTGGAACTTTGTGTGATGTTTTGTGTGGAAAACTTTTGATATTTTCTATTTTAGTGAGCGATTAGTATCTCTAGTGTGCTTTTCTTCTGTCAGACCTTGATCTTTCTTCTTTGCTCTACCGATTGTTACCGTTGGTAAACTTTTAAGTACCACTGTTGGTACAGCCTTCTCCCCTTAGCCTTGTATTATTCCTTCAATACTATAGCTGGTATTTTCCTTTTTTTCCCTAGCCTGTTAGTGTTTTTTTTTTCCAGTAAGGTGTTTCTGTTTTACTTATACATATCGCTATAGTGATACAAATGTGTGGCTTTTTTGAACTGTATTTGACTTGTTGGTTCTGCCTGATTATACTGTTTGCTTATGGTGTCTCTCTGTCAAGATATCGGATAAGAAAGGTACTTCAGGGTTAAAGCATTGTGCTTCATGTAATGGTAAGTTACCTAATAGTGATTCTCACGATGATTGTGTATTCTGTTTGAGGGTGCCCCATCTTTCGGTACAACCTCCATGAGTTTCAGTTAGTGCACTCTTAATGAGCGCAAAAATAAACTGATACTGAAAGGGTTACTTAAGTCTCCCTTATCAGAGGCCATTTCTGTGATGGAGGTCTCCTACAAAAGACAAAAAGAGGTCCCACTTGGTTCCCTCCTCACCATCGGGTGATCAGGGTAAGCCTGTAAAATCAAAGGTCCCAAAGTTGTCCTCAGAGCATAAATCTGCCTCTATGGCTCCATCCTTGGCTCCAAGCATCTCGAAACCTACGATACCGATGCCAGCTTCAGCACTGATCCTGCCTCTGGCACCGATGATAGACCTTAATACACCTACTACGACTTCGGCACCTGTGGCCACTATGCCTCAGGGCATGCCTTCAATACCTTCGTCAATTACAATTTTGGAACCAACCGTTTTGGCTCTGAGTGCCACTTCGGCACAGACTGTTTTTCTGACCAAGTTGGATTTGACCCCATTAATCCCGGTCTCGAAACATGAGACTTCAGTGCCGGCAGACCTTGCATCACGGACCCGATACTCCCCTTCCATAGATCCATTTCTGTCCCAGATGTATAGCCCATTCATTGACTGACCTGACAAGCCATCCGGAGTATCCACTAGACCACCAACAGAACACGATGTGGTGTGTCTTGTGGACCAGCTGTTGGCAGCAAGGGGGATACCCACACTTTTTAAGACCCATCTGCCTGCAGGACTTGGGTTGGTTTCTCCATGGACTCCATCTTACACTCCTCCTTCGACCATTTCAGTTCCAAAGCCTTCTGCTCCAACTTCCTTCTCAGAACCCTTCACCTTGGCAACTATAGTGAACCTCACTCAGGCTCCGGGTTTACCCCTTTGGTCTCCGGTTCCTGTGGAACCGGTCCTTCTTCAATCTGGGGATTGGGGGGCAGGTGCCTCAGCTCGGGGCACGGAGACGTGTTTGTCTTTGGTTCCGTCCTCGATGCCGATAGCCATGTCCACACGATCTGTGGGGGCAGGTTCGTCAGAGTGGGATGTGACCCCAGTCCTGAGGTTGTCTTTCTCTGTTCCAAGCTCCCACCCCTCTTCAGGCAGACCTGCTTTCCACACGATGGAGAGGGCTCTCGCTTCTGGAAGCACTCTTTTGACATTGGAACCCCAGTTTTCACCCCCTGAGCTACAGCTGCCACAGACCACTCCCCCAGGGCACCCGGGCAGAGAAGCTGCAGGACACCCCTGTTCAGGGTACCCACTCTTCCGAGTCCTCCTCAGAGACCCCCACTGAAGAGTCCTCTCAAAAGATGACGTGCAAGAGGAAGCACATTGACTCAACCGAGGAGTCTTTAACAGTAGACACGGGTTACTGTGATGGTGAAGGGTTCCCATGGTCACTTCCTGGTGTCTCCTTCGGAGACATCCTGGAAATGCTAAATCAGAGAGGTGACTGGAAGCCCTCCAACCCTTCATCTGAGGAGTCTGTGTTCCTGCAGGCTTTCCATGCCCGGCCTCCTACCTCTTGGGTGACCCCGCCTGCCGATGAGCTCATCCAGCTCGTCATGTAGTGCGCTTAGAAGAACCCTGATTCCATTGAGGTGACCCCTCGGAGACCTGACAAAATTCTTTCCCCTCCTGAGGAGAACCTACATTGGTCCAGAGAGTTACCAGTCAATGCTTTGGTGGTGGCGGTGGCCACGAAAAAGGACTTGGCTGAGGAAAGTCCCGCTATCCACCCACCCAACAGGGAGTCCCGGGCGGTGGACAGAATTGGGAAGTGAGTTGTTGCATCAGGGACCTTTGCTATACAGTCACTGAACTATTTGGCACATTTTACGAGGCTCCAGAGGGACTTGATCTCCGAACTCTCTGGGACACTCGCAGGAAATTGTCTGACGAGGTCAGGGACAAAGTGGCCTCACAGCTCGCAACCCTAGAATCTATCTCTAACTCGTCCATGATGTTGCTTTCACATGCGACCGAAGGGGCGGCTAGAGCAGCGGGTTCGGACATTGTCATGAGGCGTTATGCCTGGATGTGCATTTGTGATCTAAGGGTCCCATTGAAGCATCATTCCTTTTTGGCTCCAAGGTGAAGGACACACTAGCCAGGTGCGAGCAAGACGGCAAGACCCTGTCTGCCATAGCCTACGATTTTCCAATCCTCAATGTACCTTCTCCAGTAATCAGAGGAGTGGGAAAATGTGGCACATAAAATCTCAAGGTCCTTTCCGTGCCACACGTGGTGATGATACCTCCAGGGGCAGAAGGGGTAACAATTGTGGAAGACGCCCCTACAGAGGCAGAGGGAGTCCTCATAACCAAGGCTCCAGAGACGACTCCTGTGGACAGCCTTATCAGTGCTCCTGAGGAGCAGCCTGATTGCTTACCTCTGGAAGCAGTCGGGGGTAATTTTTCTCTGCACCAAGCTGCCTGGCAATCTATTACCACCGATCGTTGGGTACAGAGTATAATCACCAGAGGTTACACCATTCCCCTTTCTTGTCAACCAAATCGTCTAAAAAAAGCTTCCCAACATTTCACCCAGTCAAAGGGAAGAATCAGCTTCAGAGATAATAAAGCTGTCTCAAAAAAGAGTCATCCAACCAGTCCCACCAGACCAACATGGATCCGGATTCTACTCAAGATTCTTTTTGGTGCCAAAAATGACAGGGGACTGCAGACCCATTTTGGATCTCAGCAGCTTAAACAAGTCTGTCACCCAAACCAAATTCCGGATGATCACGGTTCAGTCCATTCTCCCTTTTTTAAGGGAAGACGATTGGATGTGCTCAATAGATATCTGGGATGCGTATTACCACATCAAAATCGACAAACGCTCCAGGAGTCTGCTTCCCTTCCAGCTAGGGGCCAGTCATGATCAATTTCGTGCCTCTCACTTGAGACTGCAAGGATTTCGGGTGTTTCCATATTTGGACGACTGGCTCCTCACTGCCCCCATCGAGCGTCTTTTGGTAACAGTGCTGCATTATACACTCTTTGGCAAAAATGTTGGGAATAACAATCCATTGGGAGAAATCAAACATTACTCCTACACAACAGATAGAATTCATTGGAGCAGTGTTCAGTACCTGGCCTTATCTAGTGTCACTCCCAAATCACAGACTTCAACTCCGGGTGAATACTCGTAAACAAAGGTTTCCACGAGAGAAGTTCTTCAGGCCCTAGGATCCATGGCAGCTTCAATTCCAATAGTGCCCCCTAGTGAAGCTACACATGCGAATCCTACAATGGCTCCTTCTTTGTCAGTGGTTCCCGAACTATCACCCCCTTCAGTTACTAGACCCAAATAACCAACTCTTGCAAGCTGGACCTCCTTTGGTGGATGAGGCCAGATGCAGAACTTTGGAGTAGCCCATTTCAATCCCCTCAGCCCAAGGCCATTGTGACCATTTATGCTTCCCTGATTGGGTGAGAGGGCCATTTCCAGGGAAAAACAGTCCAAGGCGCATGGTCCACCTCAGAAGCCAACCTGCATGTCAACGTTCTGGAACTAAGAACGGTGCTGTTAGCATTGCAGGCTTTTCATTTGGTTCTCCCTTTTGGGGCAATTGCAGTTCAGTCAGACAATATGTCAGTGGTGTGGTATATCAACAAGCAAGGAGGAACCAAGTCCTATCCCCTGTGTTGAGAGGCCATGAGAATTTGGCAGTGGTTGATAGCTTCCAAATGCTTTCTGATGGCAACACATATCCCGGTGAGCTCCAACGTAATTGCAGACAAACTGAGCAGATGCATCAGCCTGCCTCATGAGTGGTCCCTCAATCCCGAGGTGGCGACAAAAATCTTCAGCAACTGGGGCCAGCCTAGCTGCAATGTTTACGCCTCCCCATCAAACAAGAAGTGCAGCAGCTATTTTGCCTTGTTTCCCCGGAGGGGCACCCTAATCCTCAATTGGCACACGAGACTTCTTTATGTTTATCCTCCCATTCCCTGATTCCACAATTTCTAAAGAAAGCTCTTCAGTTGAGATGCAAGGTGATCCTCATAGCTCTGTTCTGGCCTTGACATGTTTGGTTCACCTTCCTTTGGCCTCAGTATACCCGCGGTGGATTTTGGACCCTCGTCCAGATCTGATTACTCACCCCCAATGGTTGAGCCACCCAAATCTGTCCAGTCTCAAGCTGACAGCTTGGTTTCTCCATTTCTGTTAGTTACCAGGCAAGCTAATCTTACCTCACTTGTTCGAGACGTCATTCTGGCCTCTCATAAACCATCAACCAGAATACTATATCAGGACCTGTTCAAGACATCATTCTGGCTTCTCATAAACCATCCACCAGAAGACTATATCAGGATAAAAAGGTTCTCCATCTGGTCTAAGGATAACATGCTAGACCCGTATTCAGCTCCAGTGACTGTGGTACTGCAATACTTGGCTGCATTTTTTGATAATGAAGCCTCTGCATCTACCGTAAGAGTACACCTGGCGGCTGTTTCCCATTTCCACAATGGTATAGATGGCACCCCTCTCATATCTTTACGTCCATGCAAAACCTTTCTCAAAGGAACCTCTCATATCAGGGCCCCCTGTCAGACAGCCTGTGGGACCATGGAACCTCACTTTAGTCCTTTAATCTTTGACTCAAATACCCTTTGAACCTGCAGTGAAGTGTGACCTAAAGTTCTTGTCCTGGAAATTCTTGTTCATAGTAGCCATCTCATCAGCCAGATAGGTCTCTGAGCTGCAGGCATCGTGCACCAAGAGGCCCTATCTTATCTTCCATAAAGACAGAGTATCACTCCAGATGAATCCATCCTTCCTTCCCAAAGTTGTTTCTGAATTTTCCGTTAACCAGACCATTGACCTACTAGTGTTCTTTCTGGATTTTTCCAATAAAGGAGAGTACTGCCTACACTCCTTGGATGAACATAGGCAACTGAAATTTTACCTATACAGGACCAAACCTATCTGTAAGTCTGAACAGCTTTTCATCTCCTTTTCTGGGCCTAGAATGGGAAATGCTGTTTCCAAGGTTACATTATCAAAATGGCTGAGACGGCATACATTTCATCTATTCCCTCATAGAAGAACCTATGCCTAAAGTTAAAGCTCACTCCACTAGATCTATGGCAGCATCTGTAGATCCATTCCAGGGCTTCCATGGATGACGTTTGTGCAGCGGCCACTTGGACTAGGCCTCATACTTTTATCAGTCATTACAAATTGGACTTGGTCTCCAGAGGGTGAGCTGCCTTTGGCTCAGTGGTACTCAGGAATGTTCTTCCATAAAGGCCACCCATGGACCTCAAGATAGCTTGGGATTCTGTCCCATCAGTGATGAATGGAAAGAAGATTAACAACATCAGATAAAGAAGTTATGTCTTACCATAACATTCCATCTGTGTTATTTATCTTCTTTCATTCATCACTTCCCACCCTCCTTCCCCCTCCAAAGGCTCCTGGGGATGCTTTAGGTCCAAGTGGTGTCTTAGGGTATTTACGCAGAAGTGGCCTTGGCTTTACTTCCGTATCTCTAGCAAACTCGATCTGAGGTAACAGGGAGAAGGGCATTCTGGGTAGAAGCTTAACTCAAGAGTGTTTGGCTGGAGCAAGCTTGGTAAAAAGGCCGACTCTGTTCCGAGGGCTCGGAACCGAACCCATCAGTGATGAATGAAAGAAGATGAACAACACAAATGGAACTTTATGGTAAGACATAACTTCTTTTTTGTGATATGGGGTAAAATCTGCATTATATTTCTTGATTTGCTGCAAGTCTTCATTAATGGCATGTACAGAATTGGTGGGATTTGGGAAAGCACTGGTTTGTGTAGGTAGCACAGGATATCATGATATGTCAGCATAACCTCACAGATAATGCAGACATAATTTTCCAGGAAAAATGCTGAATTTTGATTGTGATGGAATAGGACAGATTTGTGGAGTTTACACACACAAAAAAAAACTTTGAAATTGAGCTTTAAATATTTTAAAAGTAGCTGTAGAGTTGTTAGGCTGGCGCTGTACTAGGTTACCCTGATTCCTCCTCACCCTTTCCCTGCAGACTTGCACAAGGATTTTTCCACTTGCAGGGGCCTGGTCTAGGATGGGTAGCTGGGCAGGTGGCAAAGGATCTCAGTGCATAAGATGAAGGAAGGGATCTAGTACGTGATTGAATGTGGACAGTTAAAGGGAGAACCGTAAAACATGTTAAAACGTGATGTACAGATTTCATAATCTCTCTCTCTATTTAAAGATAATTTAACACTAGGTCTTTCTTAAAAAAATAGTTCCAAGCTTGATCATTTCTGGCATTGCTGTGAAGAGTCTTTTTTTTTTTCCATTCTTTCTTCTGTTTTGTTCCTGGAGATGTTAAAGGTTTTTCTGTACTTTCATCTAATAAAATAAAATTAGTTTCTCAGCTACCCTCCCTATTGATTTTGTTAAAGTAGAAAATGAGACTGCCAGTGCTGAATGTGTTTGAGATAATTGTAATGTTAATGTTAATGAGGAATATGAAGCCCCCCAACAGAGCATTTAGTTTTTAGGTGGTATTAATGTGACTTGACTTTAGCTGGGCTAGACTAGCTTTTTCTGATGAAAAACAGGACTGTCATGACTTAAGTGCTATCATCTGTATTTGCTCCACCTCTTCACGAATCTTTTTGAAATATGTGTATGAACTTTTCATTATTTGCAATGACTTTATACGGTGTTGTGTGATGATGATTCTTGTTCAAAGTTCACATCCCTGATTTAGAGCAAGAAGATATGTTCTGAGCTAAATCCATTAAAAAGGTAGTATTTGAAAATGTTTTGCTGTGTAATAGAAAAACCGAAAGTATGTCCAATGTAAAAAGGAAGAAGTCTTTCATTCACTGGCTAAGTCAATAAATACTTTTATATTCATTTTGAAGTACCAACAAAATGCAGTCTTGTAAGCTTCTGATAAGCTTTCTGATTTTGGCAGGTAATACTGACAGGTTGGCTGCGTGTCACAAGTTTTTTTTTCTTCCCCTGACTGCTCCCCAAATGACTTGTGTTTGAATAACAGCTCAGGTGCTTGAGGACTCAGCTAGGAAGGCTGGACATAGTCAGCTCGCCCAAACTATAGTAAAGTAGTCAGTTAGAATCCTGCTGGGAAGGATGGACAGAATGTCAACTCACTCAAACTACTGGAAAGGAGTCAATTAAAATCCTGCCATGGGGCTTCACTTGGGGGAAAAAGAGCCCATTACTGCAACTCTACAAAGAAAGACCCTGAGAGTACAAACAGTCATGAAGTTTGAGCTTCAGCTGAGTATGACAAGGTCACTGAAGAAGACACTCACCAGCTCAGTATAGCAGACCGTTATACTGCTCTGGCTTTCTGATGAGGGAATGCTGCTTGAACCATCCACAAATCTTTTAACCTCCCCTGTGTTGTCACTACATGTAAAGATAAAGTGCCTCCTGCAAGTTATAAACCTGTGCTACCTCCATTTCCTTACCTTGAAAAATAGCTGCTGCTAGGCTGTGATGCAGCCTCTCTGTCTTCTGCCTGCACAGCTGAAAACAATGTTCTGATGTAAGAGTTTGCCAGAAAATCAGGAGCACTGGCTAGTCTTGCAGTTTTGCCCAAACAGTGGGGAAGAAGAACCCCAACAAAACTGGCAAAATGTTAGTCATGCTGTTGCTAGGACTTTATTTCTATAAATAGAAAATTGTTACAATAATGAATGTCTATGATCCCTATGTGCTTTCTTTGTAAATATTGTGTTAGGGCTGAACAAAAACTTAAAACTGAGAAAATGATGAACGTCCTCCTAACTTTCTTACATCTCCAATACATTTGGGTTATTGTATTAGGATATTCTTAATCATTCTCTGTAGTAATCCCTTGAATCTTGGTACATATAAGCTGGAGACTGGCAGTAGAAGCCACCTTACGGAACTTGTTATCCTGCCCTGAATACATATGTTATTTAAAGGAAGGACTTCAGTTTGACTTCATTACTAAGGTGCAAGACCTTGGTGTTATCCTTGAAGACAGACAGACGTTAGAGTTCAGGTGTTGGTTGTGCTCAAGACCTTATACCACCATCTAGGGAAGATAACCTGATCAAATACTTTCCTCCACCTGAAAGCGTGTTGGATTTGCTCATGCCTGGTTTCTTGGTTCATAATTTCACAGCTTGACTGCTAACTGGTATATCTTGTTGATAACATATTATGCTAGATCTACAAAATTTGCAATGGGCACTATATGGGCCTTTGTATCACCTGCAGAGTTCTGGTGATTTTAGCCCTGCACAACATGTCCTCCAACCCTTGGTCTCAATCATTCTGTCCTGAATCATACACCCTGCATCCTTAGGATTGTTGAAAATGCTTATTATGTAGTAGAATTAATCTGGTTTGTAGTTCTTTCTTGTACACTTCACCTCTGGAATCTATAATTATAGAGGTCTCCCATATTAATCAACTTTAAGAGGTACCGTAAGACATTTTTTTCTTGTTTATGATCTGTCATGGGCTGTTAATTATGGAGTCCTTATTCTAAACTAATGAGCTCTGGCACCTCTTTGATAATTGTATTATGTTTTATCATACTGTGGTTAGTATCTTAAGTACATCAGTAAACTTGAATTTGTATTTTGAGTGTTTATAAAAATTGGAGAAGTGTTTGTCAAAGAAAATATTATCTAGTATGTCCCATGCTTCTACAGATTCATATTCTGATTTGTGGACCAGGAGTACAAGATAGTCCTTTTTATAATGGGCTGAATTTTTTCAGATGTCTTTATTTTATGGGCAGCCAGAATGTTCAGATCTTGCATAAGTAAAGAGAAATGCTTAATTTAGCGTTCAGAGGAACGTCTCCGCAGATGACCCAGAGACTTAATAGATCACTTCCTTTGGATGAGGAAACATTCTCAGCACTTAAATTACTTCTTCCTTCCTTATGCAGAAATGCTGCCAGGAAAAATATTGTTCCTCTTCTGCCCATCTTGTCAATGTAATATCAGTGGGGACAAAGCTCAGCAGCTCCAGGAAAATGTTAAATTTATATATAACTCGGTCCAAAAGGAAGTCACAGATTTATGATGTGGTTGGCAAGGACACTGGAAAATTGGTGTAAGACAACATTTTTTGTCAAAACCCACCTTTCTGTCGCTCGCTGTCAAAAGTTTGTTAACAATTATGTAGGCACTCACACTTCCTTTTTTAGGGGATTCGTTAGGAAATGCTATAGAAAGAATATATTTCACCTCATCTTATCAAGTTATTTTCTGGTTCACAGGAAAGACTGGACACCTATATTATTTATCCACCCTAACATAAGTAAGCATGTTTGGTTCAAAAATTCAAGATGGGCACGGTTTATTCTCCTTCCCGGACCAGTAGATGACAGGCTGAGACTCAAGGATGCCTGCTGGAATATGACAATTATTTCCTTCATGCTGGAGGTTCCTTAGATTGAACAAGGAGTGTTATCAGTTTGTACTTCATTTTCATCTGTCTGCAGCCCCTATTGTTTCCACAAAATGCTTGGCACCAGCCCCATTGTTGCTTTTAGCTAACTTAAGCATTCTTATATACTCTTAAATGGATGATTTTTGCACACACCATAATGGTAGAAAAAATATCACAAACAGGGAATGTTGGAAAGCAGATTAGTAAAGTAGAAGTTAAAAAAGTAGAAGTTGAAGTTATGGAGTGCCTGCGAACTGAAGGATTTGGAGTAGACGGTCTAACACAGGTTACATCACAGCATGATGGAATGAGTTCCCAAAGTAAGGAGAAGCAGGAAGATCCTGGGACATCTGAAGAAGAAATATGGACATAGGAAAGAGGAAGATTTAATATGGTTTCATATTTATGTAAAGGAGAAAGCAAAACTAACTAACAGCACCAAAAGATATTTGAAGAGAAAATACAGGCAAAGGAATCCGGACATGGAAAACTTTACAGTACAAAAAATAAGAAGACAAAGAGGAAAAGTAGAAAAGGAGATTAGTAATGGAGAAGTTAAAGAAATAGAAACTGAGATTATGGAGTACCTGCAAAGTGAAGGATTCAATGTAGAAAATATAATTCATAAAGCACCACAACAGGATAGAGCAATGGATATCCAAATCAAGGGGAAACCAGTGGAACAGGAAGCAATTGGTTAGGTGCCATATGAAGATATTTTGGAGCCTTCCACAGGAAACCAATGTACACGTTCACTTGAAGCTGGACAGCAAGAGAAAGAACAGGAATTTGTGGAAACTCTGCAGTCAGTGTTGAGGAGTGATGAGAGCAACGGATGGCACAGGATGAAATTGAAGAGAATGCGCCACAGGAAGATGGTATTTAACTTTCTACTGAATGACCGCTGGAAATGGAAAACAAAAAATGTGCCCTCAGTTTAGAAGACAATGAGTTAAAAGAAGAGTTGCTTGATTTAATAGACATAGACAAATTAAGAACAATGAAAGAAATAGACTGTAGAAGGTCAATAAAACTCAAAAAGAAGTTTGATAAAACAAATGAACACAATAATTAGGACTCTCCATAGCGATTCATGTGATATAACCGAAGTAAACAGGATATATTACTGTGAAGCTAAGTTAATAACTGATAAAGTTCTACCACAAGAACACAGGGTAGTGAGGGAAAGGAAGTTGAGAAATCGAGAACCATCATGGAAGTATTGAATAGAGAAAACTATAAAGCAATTAAGACAAAAAGTGTTACTATTAAAGGACTATAGAAGAGGGAACAGATCAACAAGATTGCTAAGATAGACATGATAAAAGCAATGCACATTATTAGAACAGATCAGGATCTATCGTGCACTATTACAAATAAACTAAAACTCTCAGCACAAGTGGAAAAACTTAGAATATAGGCAAAAAATATAAAGGAAAAGTACAAAATAAGCAATTTATTGATGACCCAAAAAAGTTTTTTAGACAACTGGGAAACAAGGTAAAAGGAATTGAAAGACTGCCAAAAAAAGAAATAGATACATTTTGGAGAAGTAATCTATGAAGATCCTGTGGAACATAAAGATGCTAAATGGACAGAAGAAGTAAAAGAAAATAAGAAGTTTAAAGATACAGGATATGAACTGAGATGAAGTAACAGCCAGAGCGATTGAAACAAAGTTAAGAAAAGCCTCTAATTGGAAAACCCCAGGCCCAGATGCAGTGCCTACATTTTGGCTAAAAGTATTGACATCTTTGCACGAAGATTTAGCCATGAGTAAGAATTATTTGTATGTGCACTCCGAACAGACAACCTGGCTAATAACAGGAAAAGCAATGCTCCTACTTAAGTGAATCTGCAAGCTATCCTAAGAATTATAGACCAATAACTTGCCTTCCGACGACTTATAAAATATATACACGGGAATTTATGCTGACAGAGTTTATATTCATTTAGAAGAAAATTCAGTTATGGCAGTAGAACAAAAGGGCAATAAAAGAAAGTCATATGGAACAAAGGATCATTTGTTGTTAAATAAAGTCATAGTGGAGAATTGTAAGAAGGGGAAAAGTCTAATTATGGCATGGATTGACTACAAAAAAGCATTTGACAGTATCCCACATTCATGGATAGAAGAGTGGTTAAAATGTATAAGATACACCCTACACTGATCGACAACATTACAGTGGCAGACCACTTTGCAATTAAGCCATGATAAAGGACGAATTATTATCCTAGGGATAAAAATTCAAAGGGGGATATTCCAGGGTGCCTCTCTCTCACCACTAATATTCTGCCTTGCCCTTAATCCATTCAGCTATCTACTGAACATCTTAGGCCATGGCTATAATTTGGTTCCTAGAAAACAGCAAAGTGGTAAAGACTTCTTATCTTCTCTTTGTTGATGACTTAAAACTCTATAGTACATCAGATGAGGAACTGAAAGCACAACTGCAAGTTGTCAAAACGTTTTCAGATGATTTAAGAATGTAATTTGTCTTGATAAATGTGCAAAAGCAACCTTTAAAGCAGGAAAACTGCAGCACCAGGAAACCATCAGTTTGGGACAAGAATGTGATATAAAAGAAGTTGAGCAAGAGGGGGTGTATAAATATCTGGGAACTGATGAAGGATCAACAATCAAACATGAACAAATGTGAATAAAACTTAGTAAGGAGTACTCTGGAAGACTTAAATTAATCCTGAAAACAGCATTGACATATAGGAACAAAATCCAAGCTATAAACCAATTTGCTCTTCCTGTCCTAACTTACAGTTTTGGAGTGATTGACTGGCCCCAAAACGTGTTGAATAGATTAGATAGGAAAACAAGAAGATGCTTCATGCTCACCAAATCATTTATAGCAGTGCATACCAAGGTTATATATTCCCCGTTCCGAAGGAGGGGTGGGCCTCCTTGAAATTGATTACATGTATAGCTCTGCAATTGTGGGACTCCACACACATCTGCTGACCTCACAAGACCCAAACGTAGTGAAAGTTTTGAAACATGAAAAGACTAAATCTAAGATGACTTCTCTGCTTAATCTAGCAGAAGCATATCAGCATCAAGCAGGACTGGAAATCAAACCAGAAGTAAATAAAAGTCAGGCAGCAATTGAATGTGCCAAAAGACAAAAGAAAGAATATAAGGTGAAGGACCAGATGAGAAGGCAAGAAATGTGGAAAATGCATAAATATAGTTGCAAGTATAGAAAACGTCTGGAAGAACCTCATGTTGATCAGGAACGAACACAGGAATGGTTAAGGAGAGGCAAATTCAAACCAAGAGATGAAAGGTTAATATTGGTGGCCCAAGATGGTGGGCTGCGTGCACATTGGTTTACAAAGTCCATTGAACATGCGGGAGAAACAAATAAATGCAGGTTTTGTAAAGCCAAATTGAAAACAGTTGCATACCTCATTGCTGGTTCTGATATATTAATGGCAGAAGGATTGTATACTGAAAGGCATAATAATGTGTCAAGATTGTTGCACAGGGTATTGTGCAAACATTATGGTATTGAAGTGGCTGAACAACATTGGAAACCTGAGCCACAAAGCATCATAGAAAATGATGATGTTTATATTACATGAGGTCATCCATCACCAGCAGTTCAAAAGAGAGATGCTAGAAACCAGATAATAGTGGTCCATGTAAAGAAGACAAAAGTAGCATTGATCATTGAAATCGCCACACCAGGTGACTACAGTGTCTTTCGTACAGAGAGACATAAGTCATAATATATCAGGATTTGCAGGCAGAAACAAGAGCAATGTGGAAGAAAGATAACCAGACAATTCCTGTAGTTGTAGGAGCAATGGGTCTTTAAAAAAGGATCTACAATCTTATTTAGATATGTAACAAATACATGCAACTCCATATGAATTGCAGGAGGAGTCATTACTGGGCACTTTGCAGGTGCTGCAAAGAGCACTTCTGGCTGACATCAAAGACTGAAACAATACTAATTAATTTAGGAATGGGGTTCATTGCCATCATGGCATTAGAAACCCAAAAGATTTGGAGAAACTAAAAGGGAGAATCTCTGGAATGTATCAAGATCCATTATGCTTTTCCTCCATTTCTTAGGAGTCTCAGACATGTGATACAATCTCTGACTTCACACTGTCTTAGGAGAAACTGTTTTAAGGACTGGTAAATGGGCACATTTTCAGTCAGTGTTTTTCCATATCAGCATGATTCTGACTATGTTAACTCCATTAAGTTTAGCAGCAGGCAAGATTCCTTGATAGCAGATGTTTTCCATTCCTTTGTATGATAAATTTCAAAGTGTTTTAATGATAAAAATACAAGGCTTTTTGTGATGAAATTTCAGCACTGACAGAGAAGTCCTTGGAATCAGGCAACCTGGTTCTTGGAAGAATAGTTTTGTTTGGTATTGTTTCTGATGAAGACTTCTGTCGAAAACGTACTGTGTTAGTAGCGTTATAATAAACTGAATCCACTGAATTTAATTTGGAGTTTCTAACTGTGTTGCAAGAATCAACTGAACTTATTTTGGAGTTTCCTATTGTGTTGCGAGCTTCCCTTGTGGTTGTTTGGGCAATTTTCTTTGGTTGGTATCACTTCTTCACAAATAACTAACTTGTTTGGAAGAATGTTTATCAATCAGGATGCAATACCTTTTATTGTGTTTATTCATATCAGACTCCCATAACAGATGCTTCAGATTCTAGTTAGGTTGCCCATCTAGAGCCATTCATGGTTCTTGTTCTGTGGCGTCATTCTGTACAAAGCTACACATCAATTTTAAACGTAGTTATCTGTTAAATGGCTTTCATTGTGTCCAGATGTCAAGTCCAAGGAGTTCAGATAATCTCAGTGTGCTATACTATGGTAAGTAAACAAGGTGGAACTCTAAAGGATACCAGTTAATGTATTGGACATGACATTGTTAAGGGATGTTTACCTTATAGCTGTCCATTTTTTTGGGATGGAGCACAGTACTTTGGCAGACTGTCTTTTGTGCAAGATTCAGTGGGTTTGAAATAGCAGTTTTTTTCCCCAGGTGTTCACCCCATGGCAAATATGTGAGGCAAGCCCATTTTTCATGTTTTTACAAAACGTTCAGCTTCCCTATTTCTTGACAAAACATTAGGATGACTTTCCGTGAATCTAGAACAGTACTCTTAAGCATATTTTTCTTTTACCCACAGTATCTCACTGTTGTTGTTGGTCTTTCGGTTCTTCCTGGTAAGGGGTCACCACAGCGGAACTCCGGTCCACTAATGATTGGCAGTAGATTTTTACAAAACGCTGAGGTGCCAGCTCGATGCCCAACCTTCAACGAAGGCACACCCATTTACGCACGCATGTCTTTCCAACGCTACCGAACCGCGGTGAGGACATGCAGACTCTACACAGAAGGCAGTCCCAAGCCCAGCCGAGAATCGAACGGGAGAACCTCTTGCTTTGAGGTAACAACGCTACCACCGTACCACCGCAACATTTAAAAGCAGTAAAAGTAAAAGCTAAAAACTATGTTAATATATAACTTTTGTGGCAGGGCATCCACGGTTTTCCCTTCATCAGTTTCTACTGTTACCTATCATGTAGTATCTCCTTACGACACAATTTAAAGGTTCCAAGCACTATACTCCCTCTCCTTTGCAGCATTGAGACTGCTATTCTCTTTCCTAAATAGTTCAGTTTCCTTTATGGAGGTGATTAAGGTTTTGAATGAGGCTCTCTTTGTGGCCATCTAAGAATTCCCCCATTTGCTTTCTTTCAGGCTGAATTGTCACTGATTCTTATGTTTTACGCTTTTGGATCAGGACCTGATTTGCTCTTCACGAACTGTTCAGTGACAGGATTTCTTTTCTGTATACCTTCCCTAAGTGCATCCGTTTTTGCACTACCTGGATTTAAAGTTTTATCTAAATGTTATTCTTCATTTGAGACCAAATA
The DNA here is from genome assembly GCF_019279795.1 of Protopterus annectens. Classification (NCBI taxonomy): domain Eukaryota; kingdom Metazoa; phylum Chordata; order Ceratodontiformes; family Protopteridae; genus Protopterus; species Protopterus annectens. Next base: position 358,583,876 of record NC_056732.1, on the reverse strand, counting down.
GGAGGAGTCATTTTCCTTCAAGGGATACAGACATCTCTCTGAACCAGTGTATTTCATTTGTTTATAATCTCTCAATTGAAAGACCATTTAGGTAGTATTTTGGCCAGAAAGGTATCAGTACAACCTTGCTCATTAACCACAGGACCCTATGAGTTTCTTGAAGTAAAGGTTTCACCTTTTATTTTTTCCTAGTCTGTCAACCATCTGTCAGACATTGCTGTAACATTCTTTTCTCTTGTGTGTGTCAGTATCCTCAAAATGCAGGAGAGAATTTTGCCTAGCCTAGCCAAATGGTACCCTGGCTTTTGCCACCCAAGAAAATTATTTTCCTGTGCCCCTGTCGAGCAGAGCCACAGAAGTGAGCCCCAGGGTGAATTTCCTGTCTCCCATCCAATCATCAAGATTTTTCTTGAAGAGTGCTAATGAGGAGCTTTGTTTAATATAGATAGGTAGTTTGTTCCAGAGTACGGGAAGTCTCTGGAACAGGAATCTATCCCTCCAGCATGTTCTATTTATTGTGGTGACAAGGTTTAGGTCCCTAGAGCATGTAGCTCAGAGGTATTGGGATTTCTTTAAGTGGAGCATGTCCAACAGCTCTGGGTTGGACATAGCTTTGTATGTATGGCAGAGATAGCCTCTGAGTAGGCGATATGCGACGGAGTAAAGCAGGAGTTTTTTGAGACGGTCAGTGTAGGGCATGTGTTTGAGGCCAGTAATCCTTTTTGTAAGGTATTTTTGCAGCCTTTCCAGTTGTTGTAGATGTCTTGTGAGGTACATACCAAAAGGGGCGTTGTACTCTATAATGGGTCTAATGAGTGACAAGTAGAGGGGAACAATGATCTCTTTTTTTCCTGGATGAGAAACCTTTAGTGATGAGGTGTGCCATGTAGAAGGATTTCCTGACTATTGTGGCAATGTGATTATCAAAGGAGAGACTACTGTCCACCTGTGTCCCAAGGACTCTTATCACACTTTCTGTGTTTAGACTACCGCCTATGTGGTAGTTCATGGGTACAGAGTTTTTACCAAAAGGGATGACAATGCACTTTTTGACCTTGAGCTTGAGGCCATGGCTTTGACACCAGGCATCTGTCTCAGTGAGGCCCTTTTGTAGGATGTCCACATCATTAGAAGTTTTGATTATGGTTCCTAGTTTGCAGTCATCTGTGAACTTCATTAGCTAAAGACCTTCTGTGTTAGCCTGCACTTCAGAGAAGTAGATACCAAACAGGAGAGGACCCAGGACTAAACCCTGTGGTACTCCATTTGTCACTGGTCAGAAGTTGGATTTGGAGTCTGCTACTTTCACAGTTTGGGTTCTGTCAGTGAGCCAGTTGGCAACCCGTCTTGTGACATAAGGATTTACACCTAGTTTAGTGAGTTTATCTATAATTCCAGAGTGGGGGATGGTGTCAAAAGCCTTGGTGAGATCTAGATAGGCTCTGTGAATCACTTTACCCTAATCTACTGCTTTGGTGACCGCTTCAAATAAGTCTATCAGGTTTAGGAGACCTGATCTGCCTCTTACAAACCCGAACTGGGTGGGGTCCAGAGTTTGGAGATTACCAATGTCATTGTTTATAAGTTCCATGATGATACGTTCCATAGCCTTGCAGACCAGGCTCATCAGGCATACTATTTTTTTTTTTTTTTTTTTATTACTGTTAGCCGGAATTCTTTGGGTACTTCTCCTGAAGCAGACATATGAAAAACTAAATGTATTCCTTTTTTGTACGAGTCTAAATAAAGCCATTTCTTTGCCAGTCATAACACACACTACTAGAACCAATACCATCCCTGCAGCTTTTTTAGAGAAGTCTGTACTGAGTTTGTCATTTATAATGGCCTCATCATGGTCTTCTGTTTAGTTTTAAAAAAACTTTATAAATTAAATGTAGCTAAATGAGATTTTACTGCCACAGAGCTTTTATGTATGCTATGTGAGGTACTCCATTTTCTCTGTAGGAGTCATAACTCGAGATTCTCACTAGACTAGAGGCAATGAATATTTAAAAGCCAGAAAAAAATAAATACTTACAGTACTGTTAACCTTTGAAGTCACCATTAGGTGGTTGTTTCTGTAATGTCCTTTCAATATAATAATGATTATTCAAGTTCTTGTTAATCTTGTTTCTCTGGTGGTATTAATGCATTGCTAGACGTCTGTGAGAGTTTGAAGTGGTTGTTAATGATTTACAGCTTGGCATCTCCTTGTTTAGAGGAAATTATAAACTTGCACACAAATGCAGAGGCAGGAGCTGGAAGGTACTGTTTTCCTAAATGAAGTTGGTAGAAGTTTACCTGATGTCACTCCTTACGGAACTCAGCAGGCTTCCCACTATTAGATTTACTGTTTGGTACTTGAAACTACAAGTGAGGGAGATGTTGGATACTGGCACTTTGCTGCTATTTTGTGACACTGTGCACAGTGTATTTGTACATATTGTATGTAAGCATCATCGTGTGTTACTCGTGAAATAGCAGTATAAGCCAGTTAAGACAATGGTATATACCCATTTACTGCATTCTGTTTCTTACAGTTTCTGTCATGTTCTGTATTTGCCATTATGATGTGGGTCATGACTGAAAAGGATCTTTGGATCAGTTCACTCTCCCACAAACTCAGATAAATAGATTTTCAGATTCTAAGTTATATGTTGTAGCACAAATTATAACCAATATTTTATTTCATAAAATAATCTAATATCCATCAGTTGTTAAAAGATGACTCCACTTTAGCTTTTGATTTAATTTTATCTTTTGTCATAGACCACTAATCCATCCCTGTATTCATAAACACAGTGCTCACACACCTGACAAAGTTATGGGTACTATGTTTAGTATTTGTAATGTCATTAATGTGAACTGCAATAATGATGTGCCAGTAGATCACTGTTATGAATCTCATAGTGCTGCACATAATACACACTTCTGAAGTGTTTGCACCAGTGTCAGAGGGCCAGCAGACACTTGTGCAGTGTTGGCACCGGTGTAAGAGTACCAGCAGAATGCATAATGAATTCGTAACAGCTCCACTTTTAAAGGCCCGCAAACAAGTAGATGCAAAACTCAAAACTAAAAAACAAAAAAGTCCACAGCATATAAAAATGACAATGTAATAATGCTGAAGTTAAGCTCTGTCTTCTTTAATTACTAAGCCTTCATCAGACCAACTTCATTTAAATAATTTTCTCTAAAATCACGAAAGTCATAAGATGTCACTTCCTGTTATAAACACTTTTTAATGAAAAAATAAGGTTTGTTTGACAATGTTCTGATGGTCTTAGTAATTAAAGATGAAAGTGCTTAACTTCAACACTATTACATTGTTTCTTCTTTCCTGTGGACAAAATGAATTCATTTAACAGTATTTGCAGATAAACCTGTGATACTGACCATAGTAAGCCGTACCTTTCACTAATACTCCTGTGGTATGGTTTAGTTTCGCAGGTATGCTCTGTGTTCTGTGTAACACAGTAGGCATAAATCAATGAAAAGTTGAACAGCTCTGGTGAGGAGAGATTTGCTTGTGTCAGTCTATTGTTGTGGTACAATATGCTTAACACTCCATGAGCTTCACTGTACACATCTCTGTGTAATTGATAATTGTCACTGACTACTGTGTCAGTTACAGAACAGGTGGCATATTTCCTTTTAGTGCAGAAGTCTCTGGGTGGTGCTGCACTCCTGAGTGTGCTGTCTTACCCAGGAAATTAGAACTGGGTAGTCCACCACTACAAAGAATCCAGTCACAAGCAGAGTCCCTCAGTGATCGGTCTTGCAAATGCTCCTTTTTGGCATTTACTTCTCTGAAATCATGGCCTCATTGGCCTCTGGTTGACTAAATTTGTAGATAATTGAAAATGATGAGCAGTCACAGAATCCCCCACTAACACAAATGTTCTCCATGTAGGGCTGAAACAGATATATAACTGGTGTCAGAGCCATGGACTAAAACTAAATACCAAAAAATGCATAATAGTATCCTTCAGGAAGTCGTCCACCCCTGGTTAACTGTCATATTACAACACACCCCTAAGAGTTGATCCACTAGTCAAGGACTTGGGGACATATATAGACAGTAATCTAGCCTTTGACCATCACGGCGGGTGTACAGTAGTGAGACAATTATTCTGTCTTGTACAACTTAAAACCAAAGGTATGGTGTCTAGGTCTAATGAAGTCATTTTTTCACTGTTTTTGGCCTTCATTAGACTGTCATTGAGAACTCCCCTTTGGTATGTACCTAACCAGCCATATCCAACAACTGGAACGTCCACAGGGGTTCCTCACTAAAAAAAATACAAGAGTGTAAGTAACATGTCCTATGCAGACTGCCAGAAGGAGCTCTCCCTTTGTTCTGTTTCCTACAAGCTGTTGAGGGGAGCAGTATTCCTGACATACAAAGTATTGTCAGATCCTGCCCTGATGGACCTTCTGCACATCTGCAAAACAGCACCAGAATTAGCTGTTTTAAGACCTAAAACCTGCCTGTGATATAAATAGGACCTGCTGGACAGACAGGTTTGTGTCCAAGAGGCTGCCCTTTCTCTGGAACAGGCTCCCCATGCACTTGGATAATTGGATGGGGAACAGGAAATTCCCCCTGGTTTTGTTACCTGTGTCTCTAATGGACACTGGCAGTCTGTAAATGTTTCATCTCCCAGGCCCCCTGCTTGTATATGTTTCATCTTCCAAGCTCTTGCCTTACACTTACCAAGGGTAAAATAACTTGTCAGAGATTTGGGATGCATGGTAACTTAGACTTAAAAAGGCCTTTGTGGTTGTTAGCCTAGTAGTCATCCAATACGCAGATGACTCCACTATCATCTGCTCAGCCTCCTGCCCCTCCAAACTTCTACTTAATACCCAAACAGCCTTTTCCAAAATTGAATCATGGATGCAATCGCATCACTTGGCCCTAAATGCCAACAAAACAAAGCTAATGATATTTACTCCCACTAAAACTTCCCAGATGTTCATCGTGTTTCACTGTTGCAGTCATGACTGTAGGGTTCTCCCCTGCCGGCAGGCCCTCGGTCGGCCAGAATCCCAAAGTCTGGGTCCGGTGTCGGCTGTTCAACCCTGCTCCTTGACGTCAGAGCGCCAGGAGTATAAAGCTGACAGCCGACACCATCTTCTCCAGTCTTTCTTGCCGTGCGGTGATAGCAGTTCGCAAGTGCTGGTCAGTTGACTCCTGACGAATATTTCTATTTACTTCGGTCCGAAGACTTTCTTCTCCACTCACAGCATCCCGTTGGGGAAACTTTTTTCTTGCTCCACTCCGATGTCAGAAAAAGTTAATAATTGTATTTCATGTGGGAAGCAAATACCTCATAAGGATTTTCGTTCTTACTGTATTCCTTGCTTAGGCCCTGACCACGATGTAGCTAGTTGTCGGTTTTGTGCTAGATTCATTCAACGTACAATTAAGCGAAGGTACGATTTTGCTTTTCATTACTTCGGTAGGCGCTTTAACTACAAAATGTTGTCGGATACGGTTCCATCTACCGGAGTTCACAAGTGTCGAAAGGATAAAGACAGGCCTCCGAGGTCCAAATCTGATGATAGCGCACATGTGGAGCCAGCTTCAGGTTCGGCCGTCGTCAGTGAGGCGCTTTTGCAGCCCCTGTTGTCGGCCATTTCAGAACCAACGGCCGAAACGGACTCTCATGAGGAGCCAACCAGGCCTTTAAATATCTCTGTTGCAGGACCTTCGGACAGTGCTCCTTCGGATGGGTCCGGAGCCGCTGTGCAGGTACCGGCTTCCGAAGGGGTTTTCAGGCGTACTCATCTTCAAGTAAAGGCAAAGCCAAAGACAAAGGCAAAGACTCCTTCTAAATCAAAGACTTCAACACAGGCCTCTTCTGAACCGGCTCCCAAGTCACAGAAACAGTTACTCAAGATGGCGGAGGATTTACTTACAATGATTAGGGGTTCTCATCCCCCTCCAGACAAAAGGCCAAGGCAGGATGTTTATTATGATTCCTCTGATCAGGCTTCTGTTTCCTCAGTTTCTTCTTTTGATCAGGAATATTCTTTCCCTCCTTATGAGGATTCTGATGCGGAAGAATCCATTCCTTCAGCTTCTCCTCCTGAGGATTTTTCTTTTGGGGAAACTATGCATGAAATGAGGGAACATTTCCACTGGGAGGGACAGGAGTATTCAGAATCCAAGAAAAGACTGAGGGATTTTCTTCTTCTTCCCCAACATAGACCCCTGGCTATTCCTCCTGTTTTGGATATTGTGGATGATGCCTTTTCGGAGGCTAACTTAACTCCTGATTCTTTCCCTCCTGCTCCTGTTAAGCCTGATAGATACTACAGGGTTCCTGGTTCCCATCAGGCAGGATCGCAGAAAATACCTCAGGTTCAAGGCCGGATCGAGGCACTTTCAATTCTCTGCGCTGCCCTTTGGATTGTCTACTGCACCCAGGGTCTTCACCAAATGCCTGGCTCCAGTAGTAGCTTACTGCAGACTCAAGGGAATTCAAATTTACCCTTATCTGGATGATTGTCTAATTCAGGCAGACAGCAAGGATGTCTTACTCCAGCATCTGGACTTTGTACAAAACCTCCTCAAATTCCTGGGATTCTCTGTAAGCATAAAAAAGTCAAATTTGACACCATCACAACAGATAATTTTTCTGGGTGCTCTTCTAAACACTACAACCCAGATGGCATTTCTGACATCCGAAAAACAATTACAGCTAGCATCAACTTTCAAAGCCTTGGCAACTCTAACCCGTCTATCTGCAAGGAAATTCCTGCAGGCTTTGGGTTACATGACCTCCTGCATCCTTCTCGTACCATATGCAAGACTACACATGAGGAAAATACAGTGGTACCTAAAAAGTGTATGGTCTCAACATTGCCAAAGTTTGGACATACTGATTCTCGTCCTTCCTTGCCTTCAAAAGGAATTTCTTTGGTGGTCCAGGGCATGTGCTCTAAACAAAGGGAAGCCCTTCCGTCTACCTCCTGCCTCTCAGATTCTAACCACGGACGCCTCGGATTATGTTTGGGGAGCCCATTTTCAGGGCAATTGTCTGCAGGGCCTTTGGACAAAGGATCAGATGCACCTGCATATCAACTTAAAGGAAATGTTAGCCATTCAGAAAGCTCTGTTGGCCTTCAGGAATCTCATACAACCAGGACAACTACTAATACGGACAGACAACACCACAGTTATGTGGTACATAAACAAGCAAAGGGGATCTCATTCCTACCCCCTTTGCAGACTAGCCATGGATTTATGGAACACAGCTCTAGCTTGCAATCTGGATCTTCAAGCTCAGTTTCTACCAGGGAAACAAAACTTACTGGCAGACAGTTTGAGCAGAAACCTTTCGGATCCACACGAGTGGATGCTGGACACCAAAATATTCAGGATGATAACAGCAGTATGGGGATGTCCTCACATAGATCTCTTTGCATCCCATCTAAATCATCAGCTACAGAATTTTTGCACCAGGACTTTCCACAGAGAAGCTTGGAAAGTGGATGCCCTGTCATTCAGTTGGAGGAACCTCTTGGGATATGCCTTTCTGCCTCTACCTCTTCTTCCACGAGTTTTATTGAAGATAAAACAGGACAAACCCAAGATGATAATCTTGTTGGCTCCAAATTGGCCTCGGCAGTTTTGGTATCCAACTCTAAAAAACCTATGCCTGGAGCCCCCTTGGATTTTACCTCAGTCTCCGAACCTTCTGTCCCAGCATCAGGGTCGGGTTCTACACTCTCATGTCAGAACTCTCAGCCTGGCTAATCCAGGACCTTTGATTTCTTCTTTCCTACCCAAGCAGGTTATGGATGTCATTTTAGAAGCCAGACGTCCTAGCACTAGAAAATCTTATGCAGGAAAATGGAAAAGATTTTGTTCCTGGATGCAGGCTCAGGATTCTGATCCTCTTCATCCGAACATTCCTTCAATTTTACTTTACTTGACAGATCTCTTACATAAGGGTCTCTCTTTCTCTTCCATTAAGATCCATGCCTCTGCTATTTCTGCTCATTATAATACAGACCCTCCCATCTTTTCCCACCAGCTCATGAGACAGTTCCTCAGAGGAGCTAAGAACTTAAGACCTCCTAGATCTCCTCCTATTCCTGCTTGGGATCTCAATTATGTTTTGGAAAAACTAACCTTGCCTCCTTTTGAGCCTGCCGCTTCTTCTGACATCAAGTTTTTATCTTGGAAGACAGCTATCCTGTTAGCACTAACCTCTGCCAGGAGAGTTTCAGTTTTACAAGCCCTTATGGTGGTGGAACCTTATATTATTTTTCATCAAGACAGGGTATCTTTGAGGACTAATCCGACCTTCATGCGTAAGGTGGTTTCCAAAGTGGCTTTAAATCAAACTATCCACTTGCCAACCTTTTTCCCCACTCCTCAAAATAAAGGGGAAAGGATCTTACATTCCTTGGATGTACATAGACAGCTACGTTTTTACCTGAACAGAACCAAGGACATCAGAAAATCAGAACAATTGTTTGTTTCTTATGCTTCAAGTTCCCAAGGTAAAGCCATTTCTAAACAAACCATTTCTAAATGGATTGCTCTTGGAATCAGATTTTGTTATTCACACCATGGAAAGCAAATCCCAGGGAGCATTCGGACTCATTCCACCAGAGCTGCTGCCACTTCTGCGGCCTTCCTCAGGGGAGTTCCTACCAAGGACATTTTGGAAGCTGCAACTTGGAGTTCAGTGCATACTTTCTCTAAGCACTACAATTTACCTCTCTACTCTAAGTCTAGGGCAGGCTTTGCCTCTGCAGTCTTGCAGGGCCTTTTAGCCGCCCCTTCTTCTTTATGACCTCCTCCCTTTCTTTCAGCTTTGGGATTCTACCCTACAGTCATGACTGCAACAGTGAAACACGATGAACATAGTACAGTTGTGTACACCTACCATAAATGTAGATGTTCGAGTGTCTTCACTGTTGCAGTCTGCTCCCTCCCTCCTGTCCCCTCTTATTTTTACTTTTGTGTGGTTCCTTTTTTCACCATTCTTCTGAGGTGTATTTGCAAAGGTTATGGGACCATTTTCATTTTGGAACTCCTGACATCTGGGGCAAGAAAAACTGGAGAAGATGGCGTCGGCTGTCAGCTTTATACTCCTGGCGCTCTGACATCAGGGAGCAGGGTTGAACAGCCGACGCCGGACCCAGACTTTGGGATTCTGGCCGACCGAGAGCTGCCTGCCGGCAGGGGAGAACCCCACAGTCATGACTGCAGCAGTGAAGACACTTGAACATCTACATTTATGGTAGGTGTACACAACTGTACTTTCCACAAAGTCCAATTTTCCATCAAAGCCACAATAACATCCCTCTTGAAATCGTTCCTAGTACCAAACTACTTGGCATTACCATCGATGAAAACCTAAAATTAGACTCCCACATCCTCTCAGCAATCAAAAAAACCCACCAGAAAATCTGCCTCCTCTACAGACACAACTACTACCTTACTCCATCTTCCCATCATACCCTTGCATCTACCTTCCTTCTCCCCTCTCTCTTGTACGGTGCTCCCCTATTCTCCAACCTACAACTCTGATTCCGTGCTAAACTTGAGGCCTGTTACAACAAAATCTGCAAATTTGCAACCAATTCTAAGAACTCTTCCCATCACTGTCACTCCCTACACACCCTAAACTGGCTAGAACTCCACAACCACCTAAAGTACCTACAACTTACAACAGCCCACAAACTCGTCTTTAAACCAGCAGAATGCCCCTCTCTTGCTAAATCTCTAACACCCTACACACCTACCTGTACCCTGAGATCCACAGGCCAAAACCTCCTGCATGTACACAAACCCATCCACCCAACTGGTAAACTACTACTATCCCACACTATAGCCAAACTATGGAACAATCTCCCCACACCACTACGTAATATACCTAACCACAACAATTTCAAATCCATGCTTCTCTTCCATCTCTCCTCCAAATGGGAATGTCCTTCACATGCTCCTACCTAAAACTCCCACACTACTAACTCCACACCTAAATCATCATTTCTTTGCCTACTTTAACTTAATTCAGAGATCTTGCTCAGAACACCTTTTCATAAATCTTTTGCATGCATGCCTCTGGCCTACCTTACTCATATTCTCAAACTTTCATTGTTTGTTTTTCTTATCCATTGTACCCATAATATTGTTTTCTTCTGTAATATTGTAAATTTGTCTCTATTCGTATATATTTGTATGTCTGTTTGGGGCTTTTCCCCTCGGGTCTCCACTGAAAAAGGGTAATTCTTACCCAGCTGGACCAACTCGGTTAACAAATGCAAATAAATAAATAAAAATAAATAAATAAACACCTATTAACTTATGACTGTGTATGGGGAAGCAATGTCTAGCAGCCCTACAGTTGCAGACTGATAATGGTGACACCTGAATGTGTATACCTTGAGACTACTATACTGTAATATTTAAAATGATATTTAGTTATGTGAATGCATTCATCAGGGTCCTCACTGAACTCTATGACAGAAGGTCTTCTGCAAACAGGGGGCTCACTGTGATACTTGATAATCGTATAGCCTGCAAATGTAACATATTTACCTGGATTGTTACATACACAAATGAGTCAGGAAGGGTTTTAGGGCTAGTATAGCCTTCTTTTAAGAGACTCCATGGACTGACAAGCATATATTCTTTCATACATTAAGAACAAATAGCAATGGTGGCGTATTGCTCTGTTACATGCTTCCTGCTCTGTGATTGCAACAGGAAGCAACTTGGAACTTTTCATACTTTGTACTGTGCTCAATGGTGATGGCAACATTAGCATGCTATGCTAATGGGGTGAGCAAGCAATTAAGTGCTGCTGCTGGCAGAAACATTATTCCATCACTGCTTTGAGGATGAGGTGCATGTGGTAGGTTTGATGTACCACAAAGGAGTATGTACTCAGTAGCTGTTTGCTACCCATATGAAGTATATTTTATTTTATTTATTTTTTAAATTTTTGAGTACACCGATGATACTCATCTCTTTGTTGTGCAAAAGATCAGCATAACAGGAAGATTAGGGCCTTATTGCAATGCTAACATGTGCATGAACCACAAATCAGCTCCTATAAAAAGTTGCATTGGCAGTGAACCAGACATAGTTGTCCGTCCTGCAGGCCTTCTAGGCATACAGTGGAGTATGCTTGTGGTATGTTGAAGTGTCTTGACATTTTTCTGTATTATGTAGGGCATGGTATGTGGATTTTACTGAATATCACCCTTGTGCAGTTGAGTACAGTGTCTTTAAGGCTCATTATCAGTGTTTGAAGCTTTTTGTGTACCCAGTGCGCTTCTGCCTTCCATGGAGTACCCAGGCTCTTAAAACAACTAATCTGAGCAGTGTTAGAGCTTTGGAATGGATAAATTGTTTTTGTGATGATTGTATGTCAAATAGTACATTACGGGCATTCAAGCTAGATTCACTGTTAGCCGAAGCTCTGTAGCTTTCATTCACAATTAATTTATTTTTGTTATGGAAATTCAAATGCAGGACTGCCATCTTTGACATCTAATGTTCTTGTTCATGGTAAGACGTGAATGACAGTTGGAGTTCTTTTTGATATTTGTAAAATATTGCAAAGTAGTATCATTGAGGCTTCTTAGATAGTTGCTTTAAGTAGTAGACTGAGGTTAGTTGCATTTCCATTGTGCTCTAAATTAAAAAGATGGAGCATAAATTGTGAACATGTTAGTGCAGAGAGTATAGCCATGTTAGTAAATTTTACTGTAAAATATATGCAGTTCCAAGCTTAATTCTATGGTTAGCTCATACAATGATTACATTTTTGGTATGGTTTTAGAGTAGCAATTTTATACAAAGACCACAGGATAACATCTGTTTGTATAGAAGTAGTGGTCCCAAGATGTTAAGCCTTATACATTTAGTATTACAAAAAAGATCTAAAACTGTCCACATTAATCTGGGTTATGCCATATGTTCAGGTCTTCATAAATTTCAGTAGATCTTCTTTAGCATTATCTGTTATGACATGCATGTTAATTTTTGAACCAGCCACTTTATAATAAACATGCTTTGCAGATGTGATGCCATCTCTAAGGAGTACATAAAACATGAAGAACTTGAAAATAATACTTCACATTAATATTAGGTGAGATTTAGTTCCCCTGTGAGGGGGACTGGTTTCTGTAACAGAAGGGTACAGACTTATTTTACATTTAGTTTTTATTAAATTTGTATATATATTTTTTCTGTTTTTCAGTCATATGTGATTTGTAGTAATAAAATGCTAGTGAAAACATATTTTGAGAAAGGGACATTTCCAGTACAAAGTTGGGGGCCAGTATAATGTTTAAGGTGGTTACCTTGAAAACACAAAGTATAGGGTTTGAGTCTCACCTTTGAGAAGCATGGCTAGGACTCCTGGGGTCATTAATCTAGTAATAACCTATGCACCTATAAAAAAGGGACATGATTCCAAGCCATTTTTAGAAAAAAATATTTATCCCATTTATAAAGAAAACTTCTAAAGAGTAAATTTAATAAAATGATTGTGAAAGCCGCAAAGTACATGATCTTATAAGGCAAGCTTTCATTATCACAGCATAGGTTAGTCCTGTAATTAAAATAGCTTTACCCACTATTAACCAAGTTCAGAATGTGTTTGCTGCCTCATTGTGTCTGTAGCTATAGCACCGTTTAGCCAACAAGGACTTCAGCAGCATGCAGATTAGTTTAAGCTGCTCTTATATTATGTAGGAAACTAAGAATGACCAGTATCGTAATGTATTCCATTTTGTTGAAGAAGTAAGTTTTTCTAGACCCTGGGCCTTTTTGTATGGTGGACTCAGAGTAAAAAGTCTCCAGTGTTTAACAGCATTGTTACTGTTTCAAGAAGCACAGTAGTACTTACAAACAGGAAACAGCACTGAAATGGAATGGTGATTCAGCAATAATGAAGCATTACCTTATGATAGAATATAGTAGTTTGTAACTATGTAACGTTTACTCACTAGGTGTTTGATGCTCTGCTGAATGGTGACACAACTCCATATGCTTCCTTCTATCAAAATGTTACAGGCTGTCAAAACTACTTCAATTTTCTCCAGTGCCAGGTAACTCGTTTTCATTGATATAGCTTGTTAAAATTCGTATTTGTCCTTAAGTGATTGTGTCAGCAAAACAGTAAATTCACTGTAGTATATATGTTGTTGCTACTATGATAGGGACATTAATTTGCCTGCATAAGTAGGATGGATTCATTTTTCAAGTCAGATTTTGCACTGCAGTGGTTTCTTTGTTTTCCCTTCTGCTTATGATTTTCACAGACAAGGAATCAAGGAAGAGCCAAAAGTGAATGAATCCAGTTTGGATACATTAAAATATCACCCTTTTGTTTGCAGATGGCATTGTCCTCAGCTGCAAGTGACTGATCTCTAACATTCAATGGAGCAGTTCACCGAGTACGAAGAGTCCAGGATGAAAATCATCACTTCTAAGTCAGAGGTCGTTGTACTGATGCACACAAGACTGGATTGCTGTCTACAATTGAGAGCAAATTAGCTTCCTTAGATCTAGAGTGACTATGCAGATCTTGTTCATGAGTCACAGTAGAAGGGATTGGGAGACTGACCAACTCCCAACTTGCCTGGAAATACTTGGATGCCACAAGATGTGGTGCAATCTGTTTCTGAAGACATGAACCTAGTCTGTCTTGCTCAGAGTATTAACACCTGAACTCTCTCAGGACAAAATGTTTGAAAAAAATTGATGGATGGTGTTAAGCATGTGCCTGGGAGGAGATGGACTTCATCTTTTCCTTATTCAACTGCTTCTGCCTAGCTAGAAATGGCCATTGTGGTGATATATCTTCCACAGGCAGCTTGCTGTCTGCAGGTGCATACAGCTCTAATTACTTTGCTTCTTTGACTTCCTGAAGTGCTCATTCTTCATTGGTGATGGGATCCTTTTCCACTGCTGAGTCGTGCTTGGTGAGGTGCATCAGTTCATCTCCCACCCTCAGTTTTTGTCACTGTCTGTTCGACAGTCCCATGTGGTAAGGACCCTTGCATTGCTTCATCCCCTGCCTTTAACTCTGTATTGTTATCTGTTGTTTCTGGCATTGCTAACATTAATCAGATGGTTTACATTTATCACCATTTCTGTACTTGAACTGTATCAGATAGAATGTTCTCCAGCTTTAAGACACCCACGCCGCACACTGCCAGGAGTAATAGGCTTCTTCATAAACCTACTAGGGGTCTGAGGGTCCCTCCCATGATACCAACATATGGTATCCTCCCAGGACGAACAGAAGGTCTATTAACAGTACTGATACCACTTTCCTCTGTGCAGATGGAGGCCCACTCATCATCACAGAAAAGAGGTTGACAATTTAAGAGCAGAGTCTAAATGTAAGAATAGAAACAAACATTGTGACTCATTGTAATGATAGAGGTTCATGACCATGGTCTATGTAGGACTAAAAGCATATGTCTTAACTTGCTTAGAATCTAAAACTTTCCTTGGCTCCAACTTGTTTCCTAACCCAAGTGCTTCATGCTCAACACTACTTCTCCAGCTCTCCAGTGTGCCTCTGGGGAAAAAGTACATAAAGGGAAACCAAGAAATGACTTCCAAACATATTAAAAAAAATCTCCTTGACCACATCTGCCAAATGCTTTGGGAAAGCGGATGGATATGTTGAACATGGACTATGATCCTACAGACCTGTTGATATGGTAAGGCATAACTTTCATTTCTGACTAAATTAGATCCATCATCAAACCAGAGCATGATGTTATGGGAAAGAGTAGTGGAAGCTAGGATAAGAAGGGAGGTGATGATTAGTGATCAGCAGTATGGTTTCATGCCAGGAAAGAGCACTACAGATGTGATGTTTGCTCTGCAAGGGTTGATGGAGAAGTACAGAGAAGGTCAGAAGGAGTTGCATTGTGTCTTTGTGGATTTAGAGAAAGCATATGACCGGGTGCCTATAGAGGAGTTGTGGTATTGTATGAGGAAGTCAGGAGTGTCAGAGAAGTATGTAAGAGTGGTACAGGATATGTACGAGGGTAGTGTGACAGCGGTGAGGTGTGCAGTGGGAGTGATGGATGCGTTTAAGGTGGAGGTGGAATTACATCAAGGATCAGCTCTGAGCCCTTTCTTATTTACAATGATGATGGACAGGTTGACAGACGAGATCAGACAGGAGTCCCCATGGACTGTGATGTTTGCAGATGACATTGTGATCTGTAGTGAGAGTAGGGAACAGGTGGAGGAGACCCTGGAGAGGTGGAGATATGCTCTAGAGAGAAGAGGAATGAAGGTCAGCAGGACTAAGACAGAATATATGTGTGTGAATGAGAGGGAGGATAGAAGAATGGTGAGGATTCAAGGAGTAGAGGTGGCGAAGGTGAATGAGTTTAAGTACTTGGGATCAACAGTTCAGAGTAGCGGTGAGTGTGGAAGAGAGGTGAAGAAGAGAGTACAGGCAGGATGGAGTGGGTGGAGAAGAGTGTCAGGAGTGATTTGTGACAGATGAGTACCAGTAAGAGTGAAAGGAAGGTCTACAAGAGGGTAGTGAGACCAGCTATGTTATATGGGTTGGAGACAGTGGCACTGACAAAAAGGCAGGAGTCAGAGCTTGACGTGGCAGAGTTGAAGATGTTAAGATTTGCACTGGGTGAGACGAGGATGAACAGGATTAGGAATAAGTATATTAGAGGGTCAGCCCAGTTTGGAAGGTTTGGAGACAAAGCCAGAGAGGCAAGATTATGTTGGTTTGGACATGTGCTGAGGAGGGATGCAGAGTATATTGGGAAAAAGATGCTAAGGATGAAGCTGCCAGGTAACAGGAAAAGAGGGAGGCCTAAGATAAGGTTTATGGATGTGGTGAGAGAGGACATGCAGGTGGTTGGTGTGACAGAGCAAGATGCAGAGGACAGGAAGAAATGGAAACAGTTGATCTGCTGTGGCGACCCCTAACGGGAGCAGCCGAAAGAAGATCAAACTAGTAGGACCAAGGTTCAAGCTCATCCACCTGAGTGACACCATGAAGGCATATCTTTGACTGTGAGCCCAAAGGAAGACACGGACCAAGAGATCACAGTCTTACAGTACGTGTCAGAAGTATTCAGAGTAACCCCATGTTGCAGCCACATAGGCAGCTTAAAGACGCATTTAAAAAATGCTTGTTCATGTAGCCACCCCTCTGTCAAATGTGCTGTAGGCATAACAAGCAAGTATTTTATTTTAGTTTAGTTTTAAATAGCTTGGCTTCCACCTGGACAAAGCAAATTTGGATTTTTTCAGCACCCAAATTACTCAAAATCAGTGACCTTTTCTCCAATTAATTTTGCTCTGTCCACATAAAATTTTGGCTGTCTGTGCACACCCATATAGTGCGGGATATATTCATCCCTTATTAAAATGTCTTGCCAAGAGTACAGGTGAATTTACAGACAGATTCTAATTTTCTTTTGGCAAAAAGGAAGTGCTTGTTCATAAAGAACACTGTTATGAAGATCCAAATAAGGAGGCTTAACATGTAAAGCTCAAAATTCCAAATTCCTTTTTGGCTAAGTTATGGCTACAAGGGAAAGAGTTTTCCATGGCAATGATTTCAAGTCAGTTTTAGATGCTGCCTTGAAAGGAGGTAATGTTAACATTTCTACCATATTGAAATCCCCAGGTGGGGATGGATTCCTTGAATAGGATGTGATTTAGAATGTACTCCTAAGAATACCTTAAAAACCTTTATGGAAGTAAGAAAATAATTGTGAAGTCCTTGATTGAAATTAGAAATGTTAGCAAGGTGAATTTTAATAAATGATTAGCTGGTGCCTGTGTCAAAAATTTGGGAGAGATTGTTTGAGTAGAGACAGGTGCTGAAAATGGATCCAGTTTTTCGGAGGTAGCCCAAGAGAAGAAAACCTATCCTTGTGCTTTTAGTGTTTGAGCCCTAGAGGCAAAACTTTATCCATTTATTTTTACATGTTTGCCTCATAATAGGTCTCTAGGCAGAAGTAAGGACCTTGATGTACCTGGGGGGGGGGGTATGCAGTATTCACAGACATTAACAGAAGCAGGAAAGCCATTCACTTAAATGATGGAGTGAATTTTCAGATGAGGCTTGTTGGATTAATGAGTGTGCAGCATTCTGAAGGGTTTCAGTCACAGATGCTGCTCTAGAAGATGAGGCCAAAGCACAAAGAACCATACTTGGTAAGGCCAGAAAGGGATCTGAGAATCTCTTTGGACTTGTTCCATCCTGCTGTTGGGGTAAATTTTGCTGTAACTGGAAATAGTGTAAAGGCACAAAGTAACCACTGGGGGCAGCCTTGGATGAGAGCATCTCTTGGCTAACTCTGGAAAGGGTATTAGGATGTAGAAGCTGCTCCACTTTGATGTTAGCCATTGAGTTATATAAATCAGTGAAAGACTTCTCTTGTTGACAGATCATCTTCCATGATACTGATGATCTGAGGGACCACTCATGTGGCATCAACAGACAGAAGGTGGACTTTTTCAAAAGAGAGTTGGCTTCCACAGGGGTAGATGTGGCTACCAACACTGGAGTGGTTGATATAACTGAATTCCCAAACTCTCATAGCTTCTCAACACAAGGGATGAGAACGAGTCCCACCCTGCTCATTATGTACCATACTACTGCCATGATGCAGTGGATGCAAATGCACCTTGAGGAAGGGAGTTATAAAACTCATGCAGAGTGAGGAGGACCTCCTTTATCTCCAGTAAACTGATATAAAGACTGCCATCATCTTGTGACCATGCATCTTTGACTGTGCCCTTGGTAGAGCTTCCCACACTAGTGCAGAGTTGTGTGTGATGACAACCACTAGGAGAATGGGGAGGTAAACGGTGATGCCTAGGGTACAATTGTAGGGTAAAAGCCATCATTACAGATGCACTCTGTATGCTTTAGGGATCTTGATATGATTGGATAAGAGGTCTGCTTACAAGTGACCACTATGTCTCAAGGGTCCACTTCAAAACTCACATATGTAATCTTACATGAGGTGATAGATAAATTGTAACCATCATCAAGCCATAACCCCAAGGCAAAGAGCCATTGAAACTGTGTGGAACTAAAATAACTATGACACTGCCTGTTGAATGGAAGGAATCCTGTTTAAAGGGAGACTGGCCTTGCAGACAGTGTGTCCATCATGCACCCAATAAATGTCAGTCCCTGATGGCTCCATCTGTTACTTTGCTTTTAGGTACCTTTAATTCCCAAGGGCTGAAATAAGAGAGTCTGTGCTAGCACTAGCTTCTGTAAAGTTGATACACCTAAATGCAACACATTGCCCCCTTGCAGGCTCTGGTTCAATCTAGCAGTAGATGTGCTGAATGGAAGCACCTGAATCTGATAATAGCAGGCTGTTACCTTCTTTTGAATGAAGTTTAAGATTCTCATTGCACTCTTTTCATGGGGTGGGATGTCAGGCAGAAGAGCGTTCAGACTGGGAAAGGTATGGAAGAGATCTGTATAGCCTCTGGATGTGTGTCTGAATTCACATCATGTGTGATGGCCAGCCACACAGACCAGTGTAGGAACAAGCAACCTCCCTATCTGCCTCCAGAGTAATACAATTGGAAAAGTATTCAAGTAGTCTGGTGCATTTGTCCTCCAGCTGCTGCTGTATAATTCCTTGTATATGGGCCTCAGTATTCCTGATTCTGCTGAGAATGTTTGCCTCTGGCCCATTATCCATTCTGGAACTTGACATAGCCACATTAGTTCCTCCCAGATTTCTGTGAAAAGTGTAGTAGGACAAGACAATGACTTTGTTTACCTTTCTGTGAACATCACTAGCAAAAATAAAATAATATTCTCTTCTGCCCTTGTATGTTCCTCAAAGACAGCATCCTTGTTGTCAAGGGCTTGGGGCTTGGCTTACACACCTTAAAGACAGGATCACACATCAGATCCTTCTCATCAGAGGTTTCACTATATTGCACATGCATGCGCGCGCACACACACACAGTGATAGGCAGTCCTGATGGAGAATTGAAAAGTCAGCAAGCAAAAGAGAGTAGTAGTGCTGAAACTGAATTCATCCTCAAGTCTTGGTGAGTACCTTTGCAAGGTGGACCCTGTTTTTCACAAAATCTCACCAAGATGACACTGATATAGAGACTGTATTTATATAGCATATATCATGGACAGAAGTAAATCAAAAATAAAAGACAGCTGGGTGCACAAGACCCAGGATAAAAATGTGCCAATGCTGGTAGGCGCACTGGTGCAAGGACTGGAAAAAATGACAGTGTAGAATCCTCAAAATAGGGAAACATTCCTACAATGGGGCCAGGCCAGGCCTAGGGGGAGGATGGCCTCCCTGTTGTAGAAGGAAGTAGCAGTCCACAAAAACCAATTGGCCAAAGAACAGCCATAAAGACGATATAGTTGACTATTGAGGATAAAGAAATTGTGTTGTTACTATTATGTAAAAAGGCCAGAATTTCCAGACACTAGATGTATCAGTAAAAGCAAAATGAAAACTCCAGCAAAGCTAGAACTTCCACTGAGTGACCTCCAAACCTCTTGTATCAGAGGCACATGGGATATATGCAGATGAACCTTATAAACCTCAGGTGTTTCAGCTAATTGGCGATTCTGAATGCCCATGACTTGTTTCTTTGTTTTAATGGACAATTTCAAGCCAATAACGCCAAATCCCACTAGCTGTGGGTATGCATATTTCAGCCTTGTTATGACGTCATCAGCACAGCACAAGCAGAGTGTTTGACTCAGCATAAGAAACACAGGGCTGTTATTCCCAGCTGATGTCCATTATCATTAGGGTCACTGCAAAAATACCCCAAACAACAAACTAAAACAATAAGTGAGAAGGTCACTGAAATATCAATTAGTAAAAACAAAATGAAAACTCCAGCAAAGCTAGAACTTCCACTGCGTGACCTCCCAAACCTCTTGTATCAGAGGCATATGGGATATATGCAAATGACCCTTATAAACATCAGGCATTTCAGCTAATTGGCGATTCTGAATGCCCATGATTTGTTTCTTTGTTTTAATGGACAATTTAAGGCCAATAAAGCCACACCCCGTTAGCTGTGGGTATGCATATTTTGGCCTTGTTATGACTTAATCAGCACAGCACAAGCAGAGTGTTTGGCTAAGCATAAGAAACACAGGGCTGTTATACCCAGCTGATGTCCATTATCATTAGGGTCACTGCAAAAATATCCCAAACAACAAACTAAAAGAATAAGTGGGAAGTTCACTGAAAAAAAACAATTAGTAAAAACAAAATGAAAACTCCAGCAAAGCTAGAACTTCCACTGAGTGACCTCCCAAACCTCTTGTATCAGAGGAACATGGGATATATGCAAATGGCCCTTATGAACATCAGGTGTTTCAGCTAATTGGTGATTCTGTATGCCCATGACTTGTTTCGTCATTTTAATGGACAATTTCAGGCCAATAAAGCCAAACCCCACTAGCCGTGGATATGCAAATTTCGGCCTTGTTATGACCTCGTCCGCACAGCACAAGCAGAGTATTTGACCAAGCATAAGAAGATATACAAAATGATTGAGAGAAATTAGAGGAAAGAAAAATACTTTGCAGGAAAAACTGTCACAAGCTTTAAAAAAAATTGTGTTAATTAATACAACAGACATTTGAAAAACAGTATATAGATCAAGAAACTTTGATCTCTTTGGAAAAAGAAGCATTTGAGTAAGTGAGAAAATACAAACAACAAAACCTAGAGATATTTGAAAAATATAAAAAAGAAATATGGACATGGAAAGAAAGAGAGATTTGATAAGGTGCAATATTTATGCAAAGGAGAAAGCCAAGTTAACTAATACAGAGAAGGCAGTCTCAAAGATTTTCAAAGAGAAATACAGTAAAGGAATCCAGATATGGAAAATTTCACAATAAAAAGATTAATACCACAAAGATGTAATGCAGAAGTTAAAGAAATAGAAGTTGAAGTTATGGAGTGCCTGTGAAGTGAAGGATTTAATGTAGAAGGTCTAAAACAGATTACATCACAGCATGATGGGGTGAGACCCAGAATAAGGAAAAGTAAGATCATCAGGAGACGTGAAGAAGAAATATGGACAGGGGAAAGGAAAAGAGATTTAATATGGTGTAATATTTATGCAAAGGAGAAAGCAAAATTAACCAATACAAAAAGAGCAGCACCAAAAATATTTTAAGAAAAATATAGGCAAAAGAATCCAGATATGGAAAACTTTACAATGCAAAAAAAAGAAGACCAAGAGGAAAAGTAGAAAAAGAGATTAGTAATGGAGAAGTCAAAGAAATAGAAAGTGATGTAATGGAACAGCTGCAAAGAGAAGGATTCAGTGTAGAAAATGAGATGCAGAAAGCACCACAACAGGATAGAGCAAAGGATGTCTAAATTAAGGGGAAACCAGTGGAACAGGAAGCAATTGGTCAGGTGCCATATCAAGATATTTTGGAGCCTTCCACAAGAAACCAGTATACACATTCACTTGCAGCTAGACAGCAAGGAAAGGAACAAGAAACTGTGGAAACTCTGATGCAGTCAATGTTGAGGAGTGATAGGCCAGTGAGTTCCCATATGACAGAACAACAGATGACATAGGATCTAATTGAAGAGAATGTGCCACAGGAAGATGCTATAGAACTTTCTATAGAACGGCCACAGGAAATGGAAAACAAGGGATGTGCCCTCAGTATGGAAGAAAATGAGTTAAGAGAAGAGTTGCATGATTTAATAGACAAAGGAAGATATATCAAGATCAATGTGAGAAATAGACTGCAGAAGGTTAATAAAACTCCAAAAACCAGAAGCTTGATAAAACAAATGAACATAGTAATTAGGAGTGTCCATAGAGATCCATGTGATATAACAGAAGTAAACAGGATATATTACTGTGCTGCTAAATTAATAACTGATAAAGTTCTACCACAGGAACACAGGGTAGTGAGGAAAAGGAGGGGGCGAAAATGAATATCATCATGGAAATATCGAATAGAGAAAACTGTAGAGCAGCTAAGACAAGAAGTGTCATTGTTAGGAGATTACAGAAGAGGGAACAGGTCAACAAAAATATTACAAAAGATAGATGTGATAAAAGCAATGCGCAGTATTAGAACAGACCAGGATCAATTATGCACTATTGGAGATAGCAAACTAAAAATTTCAAAACAGGCAGAAAGACTTGGAAGATACGAAGATAAATATAAGGGAAAAGCACAAAATAAGCAATTTATTGATGACCCAAAAAAGTTTTATAGAGAATTGGGAAATAAGGTAAAAGGAATTGAAGACCGCCAAAAAAGAGGAAGTAGATACATTTTGGAGAAGTATCTATGAAGATCCTGTGGAACATAACAAAGATGCTAAATGGATAGAAGAAGTAAAAGAAAGAATAAGAAGTTTAAAGGTACAGGATATGAAATGGGATGAAATAACAGCCAGAGAGATTGAAACAAAGTTGAGAAAAGCCTCTAACTGGAAAACCCCCGACCCAGATGCAGTACCTAACTTTTGGCTTAAAGTATTAACTTTTTTGCATGAGGATTTAGCCATGAGTAAGAACTATTTATATGCACAGCTCAAACATACACTGCACTGGTTAACAACAGGAAAAAGAATGCTCTTACTTAGGAGTTAACCTGCAAGCTACCCTAAAAATTATAGACCAATAACTTGTCATCCAACAACGTATAAACTATACATTGGAATTGACACCGACTGAGTTTATAGTCATTTAGAAGAAAACTCAATTATGGCAGTAGAACAAAAAGGCAATAAAACAAAGTCGTATGGAACAAAGGATCATTTGTTGTTAAAGTTATAGTGGAGAACTATAAGAAGGGGAAGAATCTAAGTATGGCATGGAGTGACTAAAATAAAGCATTTGATAGTATCCCACATTCATGGATAAGAGTCTTTAAAAATGTATAAGATACACCCTACACTGATTGACTACATTACAGTAACCATGAAACAGTGGCAGACCACTTTGCAATTAAGCCATGATAAAGGACAGATTATTATCCCAGGGATAAAAAATTCAAAAGGGGATATTCCAGGGTGACTCTTTGTCACCGTTGCTATTCTGCCTTTCCATATCCATTAAGCTGTTTACTTAACAGCTTAGGCCATGGCTACAATTTGGTTCCTAGAAAACAACAAAGTCTAATGACTTCTCATCTTCTCTTTGTCTATGATTTAAAACTGTATAGCTCATCAGATGAGGAACTGAAAGCACAGCTGCAGGTTGTCAAAACTTTTTCAGATGATATTGGAATGTCATTTGGTGTTGATAAATGTACAAAAGCATCCTTTAAAAAGGAAAACTGCAGCACCAGGAAAACATCAGTTTGGGACAAGAATGTGATATAAAAGAACTTGAGCAGGAGGTAGAGTGTATAAATACTTTGGAATTGATAAAGGATCAGCAATAAAACATGAACAAATGTGAATAAATCCCAGTAAGGAGTACTTTAGAAGACTTAAATTAATCCTGAAAACAGCATTGACATCTAGGAACAAGATCCAAGCTATAAATCAATTTGCTCTTCTTGTCCTAACTTATAGTTTTGGAGTGACTGACTGGCCTCAAAAAGTGTTTGATAGACTGGATATTAAAACAAGAAGGATGCTTCATGCTTACCAAATGATTTATAAAATCAGTGTATACCAAGATTATATATTCGCCATTTTGAAGGAGGAATGGGCCTCCTTGAAATTGATTGCATGTATAGATATGCAGTCTTGGGACTCCACACACATTTACTGACCTCACCAGATCCAAATGTAGTAAACATTTTGAAAAATGAGGCGAATAAATCTAAGATGCTATCTCTGCTTAATTTAGCAGAGGCATATCAACGTCAAGCAGGAATGGAAATCAAACTAGAAGTGGATAAAACCCGGGCAGCAACTGAATGTGCCAAAAAAACCCCAGAAAGAATATAAGGTGAAGGACCAGATAAAAAGGAAGAAATGTGGAAAAAACAAATATAGTTGCAAGTATAGAAAACTTCTGGAAGAGCCTGATGTTGATCAAGAATGAATGCAGGAATGGTGAAGGAGAGGTGAATTCACATCAAGAAATGTTAATATTGGCAGCCCAAGATAGTGGGCTATGTAAACACTGGTTTACAAAGTCCATTGAACATGTGGGAGAAACAGACATTTGTAGGTTTTGTAAAACCAAATTGGAAACAGTCACACACCTTGTTGCTGGTTGCGACACATTAATGGCAGAGGGACTGTATACTGAAAGGCTTAATAATGTGGCGAGACTGTTGCACTGGAAATTGTGCAAACATTATGGTATCAAAGTGGCTGAAAAACACTGGAAACATGAACCACAACGAATCATAGAAATGATAGTTTTATCACATGGGATCACCCAATACCAATAGTTCAAAGATAGATGCTAGAAAACTGGATAATAGTGGTCCAAGAAAAGAAGACAAAAGTAGCATTGATCATTGAAATTGCCACACCCAGTGACTACAGTGTCTTGCGTAGAGAGAGACACAAAGTCATAAAATACCTGGATCTGCAGGCAGAAACGAGAGCCATGTGGAATAAAGATACCCAGATAGTTCCAATAGTAGTAGGAGCAAACAGGGTCTTATAAAAAAGAATTTACAGTCATATTTAGATACGTTACCAATTCATGTAATACCATACAAATTGCAGAAGGAGTCATTACTGGGCACATTGTGGGTGCTGAGAAGAGCACTTTTGGCTGATATCAGAGTGTGAAACAATACTAATTTCATGAACTTTAATCATACTTTGACTTAGGAATGGGGTCCATTCCTGTCATGGTATTAGAAACCCAAAAGACTTGGAGAAATAAAAAAAATGACAGGCTCATGTTGCATAGCAGTGGGGCAAGATCCTACAAAGTTTCCCTAGCCCCACACCCTGCTTATCCTACTTTTGACGTGTGCATTAAGGCCTGTCTTCAGCATGACAAAAAAAGGCTGGCCATATTAGCTGAAGTGTATTTTGCAGCATGCAGTTCCTGGAAAACTTTTACAGGTCACATAGGTACATACCTGTTCTGACACTGTCATCAGCCCTATGTACAGGTTCCCTGTGCAGCAACAGTGCTTCTGATATCTATTTCTTTAGCACTATATGCCAAAGCTTGCTTCTGCTTATCCTTACGTGTCCCCACCCCTCCTTACTGCCAGTTTGACACGGACCTATGTCATTTGACAAGTTTGGGCAGCATAGGCTCTTTCAGTCTCTGTACTGTAATAAATGTGTATAACACCTAAGGATTCAGAGTTATGTTGGCCAGAAACAGAGGTGAATGGTTCTTATCTACTCAACATCACTTAGTAAGTTCTTGGTTTTGTAGAGGTTGTGATGGATCGAAAAGAAAATACTTTATACTGGAAGAAACATGCCTTTTTTTCTCCTTATAAGCATTTGAACAATGATTTGGAATGAAGAATTGGAGTCCTGTTTCATCTTGTCTCTGAGGAACTCTTCCTTTGAGATGCTGTTTTACTTGCTTGGAAAAATCATGACTTTGGTTCCCTTGTCCCCAAGAGTGTTAACCACTTATATAATGCAAGCAACATTTTCAGAAGAAAGTGCTCCATCCAGACTTCTAGAGAGTTGAACAAACTGCAGACTCAGATAAGTAGACAAGAGAATAGTATGTGTCGGCTAGTGATCCTCTTGTTCTGTCATCTACTTTTTTGATGATTGTACTAGAAGATCTGCTTTATATTCATGGTAAGAATCACTGTTGTGGCTTTATAATTCTTCATGTATGTGAGGGGTACTGGGTGTAGCATAGTGGTGCAGCGGATAGTGTTGTTGCCTCATAACAAGAGTTTCCCAAGTTTGATTCTCAGCTGGGGAGCCTTCTGTGTGGAGTTTGCATATCCTTCCTCTGTTCACGTGGGTTTCCTCTGGTGTGATCAGGTTTCCGCCTACATACCAAAGACATGCGGTAGGTGGGTCAGAGACTATAAATTGGCCACAGGTGTGTGTGCATGCAAGTGTATGGTATGGAAGAACTACCACTGCAGGACTAGCCACCCAGTAGTGTAAACCTTGGCTCTAGGTGATTATCACTGTTGAAGTGACACCCTGACCCCATGTGTAAAATGGGAAGAATGGGTTGTGGATGGATGGACTGAAGGTGTAGCCTGAGCCCAGAACAGGGAAGAGATTGAAATATATCTTGTAGAACTACAGTGGCATTCTGCTCCACTTCTGAACTGTATATCTAATTTGCAATCTTTGCAGAATGCATGGATATTAGTCTCAGCTGTTTTGTCACTGCTGCTGTTGAAATGAAACTTTTCTTTTTGTTAACAGTTTTAAGACGAACAAATGTATGTACAAGTATATATAACGATGTTTTTCATTACATCCCAACATTTGAACATACTTACTAACACATCATTCATTTCTATAACAGCATCTGTAATTCAGTGTTGCAGGGCAAATCTAAATCTTCTTTAGAAGCATTGTAGCCTGTTTCTTACAAATTTTCATGTTTTATTGTACATACTCACTTTGCATTTATATGTCTTTACTTCCCTCAAGGCAAGGAAACTTGGATATTTCCTTTCTCAATTTTGTCCCTCATATGCTCCCTTTAATTTTCCTTTTAAACGCTTATCCCACCTAGTTGGATATTTGTTATATTAATGACTCACTTGGTCATTCACTGTATTTCATTCCTACTTCCCTCAAATATCCTCAGCCAGCTAAACAAGTAAACATTATCCATTATATTGCCAAAAGACAATATGTGCTGTATATCTCATTCATTCTTTCCCAGAATTTTGCAGACTGTTAACAACTCTCTTTTGCCAGTAGTTCATTTTATGTTTTCCTTCATTTTGTCTAGCAACCTGTAATTATAATCCACCCCACATGCATTCATCTTATTTAATTAACTCAAGCATTGCAATGATCTGTCATTCACCTTCTGTCTCGCATCTGACATTACAAGCTTCCTTCCATTTATTCTGTTTACTTTAAATGTCAACGTGTTAGTGCCTATGCTCACCCACGTTACACTTTCTTTAAACATACTTTGGCACCTTAGTCCATGATGCATGTAAAGCACTACATTTTGTTTTTATGTAACACATTAACCATTATAGTGAGATGACTGACTTCCATCTTATTTTTTCCACCTCTTCATCCAGCATCTAAAGGTTCAACAATCAAACCACCATGCATACAAGTCAGTACTTTTGTGTGTGTTCACACCAGCTGACCTCATTTTTTTCTGTTTTCTTCCTTCACTTGTATACCATTCACATTCCACCCCTTACTACTTCACCTATGTACACCATTCTTACCCACATTTTTATTTTTATCTAATTATTCAAATCTAGCAGACGATATATTTTTTCAGTTATCTGAGATGAATAAGCACAGTTACTACACGGACTCAAGGACCATGTAATTTAAGCATTGAGTGAATATTAACTGACTAGTTAACCTTTCATGTCTGTAACATAAAGGCCTGCCACATCAAGTAGTAAGCCTTATTACTGTTTTCTTTCCCTAAAACTAATTTGCCCTCTGAAAATATTTATTTATCTAAAATAGAGTTTCTGGCACCTGTACTGTATGCTCTACTTTTATTAAAAGAAAATGTTTCTTTAATAAAAAAGGTGTTCCAGCAATTACAGGCCTGAAACTGACCTGTAGTAAAAGTCTGTTAATGGATAAATTCAGGGTAATAAAGCCAAACTCCAAAACTGTAGACATGCATGTTTCAGCATTCTTCTGAATTCAGCACAGCAAAGTGTTTTTGAAACAAAGGGTTGTAGTACCCAGCTGATATTTATAACAGTTAGTATCTGCAAAATATCCCATCTAACAACTAAATAAAGAGTGAACAGGATGCACAGTCAAACCAATTAGTAAAAAAATTACAAGAAAATCCTAACCAAGCTAGAGTTTTCTCTGTGTGATGCCTTGAAACCTAATGTAAGAGAGAATAATGGGATATATGCAAATGACCCCTTAAGAACATCAGCTGTTTCACGATTACTCTTTTAGATTGCTTATTACGTAGTTGCTTATCAAGTACCTGGTTAAACCTCCTCACAAAGATAATCAGTAAGTTAAGGTAAATTACACTTTCATGTCCAAATCATCTCGGTGATTCTTAGTTTTTATAAAATGAGTTGTCCTGTGTTACATGACTTCAAGATCCCATACATTCATCTTATGTTTTTCACCATTTCAAATATGGGAACAGTGACGGGTGACCTTTCTTTTGGAGAAGTGTTGTATATGGTCCTCTACCCCCCCACCACCACATTAAACATCTGTTGTTTCCTTACGGTATGATTGAACTCCATCACTTAAAACATCTTATCTTATTCATGCTAACAGTATATACTCATTCTCAAGTGCAGTGCTGCAGAAAAGCATCCAACCTTAAGAGTACCTTGAACTAACCAACTGAAACACTTTTAAACAAAGCAGCTGCTAAAGTGGAAGGTGCCCTCACATGGTCTTTTAGTGCTTTTCTATGATTAGTAGATGGTAATACAGTTTTTTTCTGCCATTTAAATAAGGTTTGCATTGATATAGGTCTGCCTTGTTTTCCTCGCATAAGACTGACATACATGATCAGTCTGCCTAATTTAAATTGTCCTTTCTGGATGAAAATATTAGTTGCTTTGTTATATTTTTCATACACATTACTATTCCCCTTTGTTTTGGGTAGGAGACTGTTAGTTGGATAACTTGATTCAGAGCTAACTCTCAAAACTACTTTTGGAATAAATGTGGGGGTAGTCTAAAAGTGCTGCCTACTCTTGTGAAAGACTGTGCAAGTCTTTGTGTATATCAAGGTTTACAGGTCTGAGATTCTTCTGGCAGAAATAATGGCCACCAAGGAACTCTGCTGTTCAAGGAAATAATTTGAGTTCTGCTGAGCTAATTGATGCAGAAAGAGGCAATGTGTTTTTTTTCTGTAATTAATTTGAGGATTCCCAAAACCTCAGTGTAGTGTTTGCTGGTGTAGCCTTACAGTGCATCTCTCTCCCGTTTGTTTTGTGACTGAGGTGTTTCAGTGCAGAGTCTGAATGTCCTCCCAGTCTTCATGTGGGAACTTGATTGCTGTTGCAGTTTCCTTCCACCTCCCAGCAATGCATGCTGTAGGTCAGTGGTTCCCAAACTTGTTTGATTCTCGGCTCCCTTGTTGAATCCAGGTTTTCTCAAGGCACCCCCCCCCATTAAATTCTAACAAGTATACTTTGCGAAATAGCTAATAATTTTTTTTTTAACATTAAAAGGGTTAGTTAGGTAAAAATAAATAACACACGTACATGAAGAATATTTTCTTGTTTCCTGCTACTTTGGAAAAAAAGTTAACTTCATTTTCAGTCATTTGTGAATCTCGTTTAAATCCTGTGAAAAGAGGTGTTCTATGTAATAAGGCAGAGGAGTGAGTGTTGGCCTTCTCCAGCCTGTACTCTTTCGTATTCTTTATTTTTATATTTTTTTTGTGGTTTTCTATGCTTTACGTTCCCTGATGAGAGTAAGAAAAGGAAGAGATTCTCATGTATAGGAGAACAGTTGGAATTATTTTAAGAAAATTAGGTACTGGAAATTCTCTTTGGATGCTTCTTCCTAAAATAAGAAGATTGTTGTAATTAGAAATCTTGTGAATTTCTTTTTAATAGGATCGGGGAGATATACTAATGGAAGTATTAAACAGAGCATAGCTAGAAGGAAGCAGAGATTTCAGGGATGGTTGGAGTGTGTAGATTTTTTTGTGGAGACTTTCTTTAGGGAAACTGGATGTTCAAAGGGAAATGAAATGTAAATGTTATGCAGAACAACTTTGTTCTTATTGTAGCCAGGATGAGACTTTTCCTGATTCCTTGTTGGCCAGCCCTATTTATTTATTTACTTCTCTTTGTTGATCAGGTAATTTAGCTGATCCAAAGCCCCTTTCCACCATGATGCAGACCTGTAAGGGAAAGAATACAGAGCTTTCATATTAATATATGACTCCATGCTGCCATTTAGTTTATTGTACAGCTGTATAAATTATACACTGTGATGATAGATTTATATGACTAAGAGCAATCCTTTAGGAAAACAAGTTTAGACAGAAACAATATAATCAAAGACTGTTGTGATTAAATAAATACTGAACAGATATAGTAAATCACACGTAGTGATGCAGACTAAGCTAATTTAACTACCTGGTCATGAGAATCAATGCTTGCCATTGCTTAGCACTGTATAAAGAGAGCCAGTCAAATATAATGCAGTAATGAAGAGGCCATGCTGATCTGTGGAAGTGAAATCCATTTACTAAAGAGAGGAAAGCAGCATGTGTATCTGAAAAGGTATGGCAGAGTGCATAAGAAATGTTTTAACAGGAAGCACATGCATGCAGTTATCAGGCTGCGTCAAAGTAGAATCACAGTAAGTTAGGACTTTGGGAACAGATGGTTTAAAGTTAGCTGTCTAGTGGCCACAAAATAAACCCCAAACTAATAAGCTTAGTAACTAAGCTTATTTTGCAGTTTATTTTGCGGCTAAGCGTATTAGTTCGTGGCACCCCTGTGAGGAAGCCACGGCTCCCCAGGGCGCCAAGGTGCACACTTTGGGAACCCGTGCATTAGGTGAAGTAGTGACCCTCTAAACCAGAAGACTTCCAAACGAAGCTTATGCCACCCAAGGACATTGCATATGGGCTGCAAAACATTGCCAGAAACTGAACAAATTGCTGAAGCTATGCCCCCCACACACCCCAAACTTATTATTCCTACTCCAGGGTCGCCCTACAGTGGGGGAAGGGCGTAATCCTTTGGTTTCATGTGTCGATCAAATGAGCTGTCGATCAAATGAGCTTTCAGTGTTTTGAGCCATCAGTGTTCTGGTCTCAGTATTTTACATGTCGATCATATGAGCTGTCGACCATATCAGGTAGACCCATATATATATATATATATATATATATATATATATATATATATATATATATATATATATATGTATGTATGTATATAAAATGTGTGTGCGAGAGTGCATGTGCATTATCTTCAGAATAATGCCAGGATAATCTCTCTCTCCCTCCTGCATTAGATTAAGCAGTTATATCAAGAAATAATTTAATGAAAAATGTCCATCAGACACCAGCTTGAATGATCACAGTTGCTTTAAAACTGCAGTCATGAATCACAATCTGAAACTCTACTACCTTCATGTATTATGTTACAAGTGTTAGAATTAATTTTTTTTTTTAATTTCTTTCACCCAGTGCCAGATGACTGTCTGGCTGATATCATAAGCCATTCTAGCCATAGCTAACCTATTCACCACCTTTCCTACAGCTAGCACCACCACCACGACTGCTTATGACCATATCATCCCAGAAAACAATCCTACCCTCGAGTCCAACCTAAAATTCTCCCCCATACCCGCCACCACAATAACAAAAAAACTTTTACTTAAGCTAAAACCCTATACTCTGGCACCTGACAATCTACCCCCCACACTTCCTGCAGCTAGCTACAAACTCTATAGCTTATCCCATTAGCATACTCATTAACAGATCAATTAAAGAATCCATAGTCCCAGACATCTGGAAAAAAAAAGCTTACATTCTCCCCCTGCACAAAGGCGGCACCAACATAGACACCACAAACTTTCAGCCCATAGCAATTCTCTCACCCCTCTCTAAAATACTGGAAAATGCATCCATGCCCAACTCCTCAGCCACCTGCTTGAAAACAAATTCTGTCACCCACTCAGCATGGTTTCAGACTAGGACACAGCACCATTACTGCCACTTTTCCTTCCTTGGTACAGTTAACTGGGCACAGGAATCTAGCAAAATAATCGCTTCTCTTTTCCTAGACCTTTCCAAAGCTTTTGATACTGTTTCCCACATCATCCTGCTCTCTAAACTATCCTCCCTCCACATTTTCCCACCTGCTCTACAGTGGTTCAGTAGCTCTGTTTCCAATAGGCAGGAATCCACCAAATGGCAACAGCCTTACTCTCCCTTCCTTAGTACTTCCACAGGGGTATCCCAAGGCTCCATATTTGGTCCTCTTTTATTTAGCATCTTTATTAACAACTTCAGGCAAAGAGGTTGGCAAAGAAGAAGTGGGATTGTCAGAGAGATGAAGAAAGTAGACAGGAGTATAAGGAGATGAGGTGCATGGCAAAGAGAGAGGTGGCGAAGGCTAAGGATAAGGCATATAGGTTCATAGGTTGGTACTGAGCTATCTTCCTGAAGGCATATATTAGCCCTGCCACGTTGTGCGGTATTCACCGCCCCTTTAGTGGTTCCCTAGACCCTTGTACTAGCAGCTAGTACCCTTGGCCCCTATCTAGTAATTCTGATGGTGTGATCCCCGGTGTGAACTTTCTGTTACCCATCCACTCATCAAGGTTCCTCTTGAAGAGTGATAGTGAAGGGGCTCTGTCTTATGTAGATCGGGACCCTGTTCCATAGTAAGGGAAGTCTCTGCGAAGGGAATCTATCCCTCCAGCTTGTTCTA
The DNA here is from genome assembly GCF_019279795.1 of Protopterus annectens. Lineage (NCBI taxonomy): Eukaryota > Metazoa > Chordata > Ceratodontiformes > Protopteridae > Protopterus > Protopterus annectens. The sequence goes on along the minus strand of NC_056732.1, from coordinate 358,551,351 downwards.
TTCATTGTTGTGTTGAGGTTTATATCCCTAGAGCGTGTAGCTCGAGTAGATTTGGTTTTGCTAAGATGGAGCAAGTTCAACATTTCTGGGTTGGACATGGCTGTGTACGTTGGACAGAGATCGCCTCTGAGAAAGCGGTATGCAACAGAGAACAGTCTTAGCTTTTTTAATCGTGCTGCATAGGGCAACTGTTTGAGGCCAGTAATTCTCTTGGTTAGGTACCTCTGCGGTCTCTCCAGCTGCTGAAGATGTCTAGCCAGGTACATTCCAATTGGTGCATTGTACTCAATATTGGGTCTGATGACGGAAGAGTAGAGGGGTACCATTACATCCTTAGATCTTGATGCGAACCCTTTCATAATCAGATGGGTCACATAGAAGGATTTTCTAACCACTTTGGCAACATGGTTATCAAAGGAAAGCTGGCTATCTACTTGAGTCCCTAGATCCCTTATTTCTTCTTCAGATTTCAGGGGATTACCTCCTATGTTGTAGTTTGCGGGTACTCTGTTTTTTCCAAAGGGGATTACTACGCATTTTTTTTGCATTTAGCTTGAGACCATGGCTTTGACACCATGCATCAGTCTCATTTAGGCCCTTTTGGAGGATCTCCATGTCGGCCGGAGACTCTATTATAGCACCCAGTTTTCAGAGTTAAGTTTAAGAGTTGTATGAAAGGTTGGACACTAAGGAGGGAGAAAAGGACCTGTACCAATTGGCTAGACAGAGGGACCGAGCTAGGAAAGATGTGCAGCAGGTAAAGGTGATCAAGGATAATGAGGGAAACATACTCACAAGAGAGGAGAGTGTTTTGAGGAGATGGAAAGAGTACTTTGAGGTGTTGATGAATGAAGAGAATGAGAGGGAGAGAAGGTTGGATGATGTAGGGATAGTGAATCATGAAGTACAATGGATTAGCAAGGAGGAAGTAAGGATAGCTATGAAGAGAATGAAGAACGGAAAGGCTGTTGGCCCAGATGACATACCTGTGGAAGCATGGAGGTGTTTATGTGAAATGGCAGTGGAGTTTTTAACCAGATTCTTTAATGAAATCTTAGAAAGTGAGAGGATGCTTGAGGAATGGAGAAAAAGTGTTTTGGTACCAATTTTTAAGAATAAGGTTAATGTGCAGACCTGTAGTAACTACAGAGGGATTAAATTGATCAGTCACAGCATAAAGTTATGGGAAAGAGTAGTGGAAGCTAGGTTAAGAAGGGACGTGATGATTAGTGAACAGCAGCATGGTTTCATGCCTGGAAAGAGCACTGCAGATGCGATGTTTGCACTGAGAGTGTTGATGGAGAAGTACAGAGAATGTCAGAAGGAGTTGCATTGTGTTTTTGTAGACTTAGAGAAAGCATATGGCAGGGTGCCTAGAGAGGAGTTGTGGTATTGTATGAGGAAGTCAGGAGTGTCAGAGAAGTATGTAAGAGTGGTACAGGATATGTACGAGGGTAGTTTGACAGTGGTGAAGTCTGCAGTGGGAGTGACGGATGCGTTTAAGGTGGAGGTGGGGTTACATCATGGATCAGCTCTGAGCCCTTTCTTATTTGCAATGGTGATAGACAGGTTGACAGATGAGATCAGACAGGAGTCCCCATGGACTATGATGTTTGCAGATGACATTGTGATCTGTAGTGAGAGTAGGGAACAGGTGGAGGAGACCCTGGAGAGATGGAGATATGCTCTAGAGAGAAGAGGAATGAAGGTCAGCAGGACTAAGACAGAATATATGTGTGTGAATGAGAGGGAGGAGAGAGGAATGGTGAGGATGCAAGGAGTAGAGGTGGTGAAGGTGGATGAGTTTAAATACTTGGGGTCAGTAGTTTAGAGTAACAGTGAGTGTGGAAGAGAGGTGAAGAAGAGTACAGGCAGGATGGAGTGGGTGGAGAAGAGTGTCAGGAGTGATTTGTGACAGACGAGTACCTGTAAGAGTGAAAGGGAAGGTCTACAAGAGGGTAGTGAGACCAGCTATGTTATATGGGTTGGAGACAGTGGCATTGACAAAAAGGCAGGAGTTTGAACTGGACATGGCAGAGTTAAAGATGTTAAGATTTGCACTGTGTGTAACTAGGGTGGACAGGATTAGGAATAAGTATATTAGAGGGTCAGCCCAGGTTGGAAGATTTGGAGACAAAGCCAGAGAGGCAAGATTACGTTGGTTTGAACATGTGCTGAGGAGGGATGCTGAGTGTATTGGGAAAAAGATGCGAAGGATGAAGCTACCAGGTAACAGGAAAAGAGGAAGGCCTAAGATAAGGTTTATGGATGTGGTGAGAGAGGACATGCAGGTGGTTGGTGTGACAGAGCAAGATGCAGAGGACAGTAAGAAATGGAAACAGGTGATCCGCTGTGGCGACCCCTAACGGGAACAGCCGAAAGAAGATGATGATGATTAACAACTTTCACTCCACTCTCCTACAATGCTCAGTAATGCACTATGCTGCCAACTCTACAATAATATGCATTGAAAATTGTAGCTCTCAACTCCAGCAAATCACCCAAAATGCCCTCATCTTAACTGAATGTTGGATGCTTAACAGTCATCTTGCCCTAAATCCCCCCCCCCAATAAACCTAAATTAGTACTTTTTACCCCTAAGAAAACCACTCCCCTAGATAAAAAACTCTTCACTATACAAGCCCAAGACAATTCCACAACAGAAGGTGTCCCACACTAAATCTCTAGGCATTATTATAAATGAAAACGTTAAATTTGACCTACACACACCCACAAACAGTAACATCAAAAAAACACAACAAAAGCTTGGTGTGCTCTACAGGCACCAACACTTTCTTATCTTCTCTACTAGACAAACCCTTGCACCCACCTTTTTATTATCCTGTCTCCTTTATGGTGCCCCTATCCTCACTAATATCCAAAATTCTGCAAAATCCAAACTTGATGTGCATTACAACACACTAGCCAAATTTGCCACCAAGGGCAAATTCTCATCCCACCACTGTAACTCACTGAAACAATTAGGCTGGCTGGAACACCCTCATAATCTCTCATTCACCCAACTAACTACAGTGCACAAAATAATCTACAGACCCACAGACTGTCCTGTTCTCTCGACACTACTCACCTAACACCAACCCATCAGGCAACCAAGATCTGAAAATCATCTACTTCTAAAAGTAGAAAAGCCCACCTTACCTGCTGGTTAACTCCTCTACTCCCTCACCATTGCCAAACTATGGAACTCCCTTCCACCTTTTATATGAAACACAGGCAGCACCGCCATCTTCAACAAATACTGAAAAATCATCTCACCTCTTCCTGGCTATGTACCTGCTCTATAACCTAACCTCCTCCTTCTCCTTATATGATAACTAAACTGCTTTTTGCTACTGCTGACTGATGATATTTTCTCCATAATTATTATTTTTCATCACTTGCTAATCTGGTACAATAATGCTGATTAATATCTCTCTATTTATACCTCTGTGAATGAATTAATCTGGCAACCAACACAATTTCTGCTTTTATATATATATATATATATATGTATATATATATATGTATATATATAGTTATAGATATATTCTGTATATATTACTGTAATCACTGTGTAACAGTGTATCTGATTTTGTACCAGTTGTTTAATATTTTCTATATCTCTGCTCTTGTTAGAGCTTTTCTCCCTGGGCCTCTATTGAAAATGGGTTATTTTAGGCCCAGTGGACTTTCCAAGGAAACAAATGCAATAAATAAATAAAATAAATAATTCAAAAGCAGCTCAGATTGAGTATTAACATAGATAGCCATTAGGGGACGAATTTCTTTTTTTTATGTACTCTCTAATATTGTACTAGGCATGCCATGAACAATGAGTTGGATACTTCTCACTTCCAAATTTGTCAAAACTATTCAAGCAGTCCTGCCTGACATATATGAGCAGACTGTTCACAATAGTTTTCTCGTCACCACTGGAAATTTATTAAATGAAGATGCACTCCTAAGAACTGCCCCCCCCCCTTCAAGGAGGGGCAAGCAGTCAGTGTCTTTTTCTTCCTGTCCTTACCTAGCTAGCTTCTCCAGCACCAGGGATGCTAAATGAGCCCAGTTTAGCTGAGTCATAGGCCTTCTTCCTTGTATGCAGCAGCTTGTAGTGGGCAGCAGTCCTTTACTCCAGTGTAAGGGGGGACAACTTCACAGTTACTGTCATTCTTAATTATACTTAATCTAAAATTACATAACATTAGGGAAGGGAGAGTATTTGAATATTCCCTCTTTAGTGAGATTAAGCAACCTCATAGTTAGTACCAAAGCCTCCCCCACACATGGCTGCACCTTTGCAGAAATATTTACATTTTAATTATTTATTTTTCAGTTTGCGATTGCCAAAAGTAATCCACCATGGAACTGCCAAGGAAGTGAATTTTCTGATTTGGAGTCTGAACTGGGTAGACAAAGAGATTCTTGAAAGACGTGGTCTAGTCTCTGAGGGCTTTAATCAGACTGAACACACTATCTCCTGTTATACCAGCTCATTAGGATTTTAAAGATGTGTACCCTATATGACACCTTATGAGTATGATTGTGGGGAATAGCTCGCTTGATGTGAATCCAAATGCTGAATTGTTTCTGGACTTCTATGGTAGTCATGGATTCTGCAATGAATACCATGAAGAAACACAAGACTGGTTACAAGTGTACTTGATATTAGACCATCTTGGGCCAAAGATTGATAATTGCCTTGTTTCCATCATCAGACTTGAGGCCATATATTCTAGACACTTGGATCAAGAACATTGCTGTCAGCTTATCACAACTTCCTGGTAAGTTTAGTCATTCAGAGTAGGATTGGTAGACAGATAAGGGAAAACAAAAAATATAGTAAGATTTTAATTGGAACATCTAGCAGATTTGTATTGGGAGACAAGTTCAACTTTTACTTCTGGAATAGATTCTCCACTGGCCAAGGAAGGTTAGGGATATCAATTTAGAGTGAATCCTGTTAAAAACCTCAGTAGCAGAGGTAACAGCAAGGAGTTATAGACAAAAGGTAATCTGTTTTTCATGGTAGTAGCTTGAGTGAGGGGGGCCTCTGGTGGACATTGACACTGAGGAAAGTCATTATGTTAAACAACACCTTCTTTGCTAAAGTAGGAGGACACAAGATGCACAGATTTTGCATCAGCTGAAGCAGACACTTAAGGATTAGGTTCATAGATTCATAGGTAAGTACTAGGCTATCGGCCCTGGAGTCTGTACAAGCCCAGCCAAAAAGGTACCCTGGCTTTTGTCACCCAAGAAAATTATTTTCCTGTGCCACTGTCGAGCAGAGACACAGAGGTGATCCCCGGGGTGCATTTCCTATTTCCCATCCAGTCATCAAGATTTTTCTTGAAGAGTGCTAATGAAGAGCTATGTTTGATATAGATAGGTAGTTTATTCCAGAGTATGGGAAGTCTCTGGGACAGGAATCTATCCCTCTGACATGTTCTGTTTATTGTGGTGACAAGGTTTAGGTCTCTAGAGCATGTAAACAGGAAAACCACGGTGAAGGCAGCAATTGGAGGCAAATTTGATGCAAATAGAAAAATACAAATGGAACAAATAACGTAATAAAATTTATTTCTCCGCTTTCGTCAAAAGACTTCATCTAGAACATGTAGCTTGGAGGGATTGGGATTTCTTTTAAGTGGAGAATGTCCAACAGCTCTGGGTTTGACATAGCTTTGTATGTTAGGCAGAGATCACCTCTGAGTAGGCGATATGCGACGGAGTAAAGCTGGAGTTTTTTGAGACGGTCTGCGTAGAGCATATGTTTGAGGCCGGTAATCCTCTTTGTGAGGTATTTCTGTGGTCTTTCAAGTTGTTGTAAATGTCTCGTGAGGTACATACCAAAAGGGGTGTTGTACTCTATAATGGGTCTAATGAGTGATGAGTAGAGGGGAACAATGACCTCTTTTTTTCTGGATGAGAAACCTTTTGTGATGGTGTGCCATGTAGAAGGATTTCCTGACTACTGTGGCGATGTGATTATCAAAGGAGAGACTGCTATCCACCTGTGTCCCAAGGTCTCTTCTCACACTTTCGGTGTTATGTATACTACCGCCTATGTTGTAGTTCATGGGTACAGAGTTTTTACCAAAGAGGATGACAATGTACTTTTTGGCATTGAGCTTGAGGCCATGGCTTTGACACCAGGCATCTGTCTCAGTGAGGCCCTTTTGTAGGATGTCCACATTGTTAGGAGTTTCGATTATGGCTCCTAGTTTGCAGTCATCTGCGAACTTCGTTAGCCAAAGACCTTCTGTGTTAGCCTGTACTTCAGAGAAGTAGATACCAAACAGGAAAGGACCCAGGACTGAACCCTGTGGTACTCCACTTGTCACTGGTCTGAATACTTTCACAGTGTGGGTTCTGATAGTGAGCCAGTTGGCAACTCATCTTGTGACATAGGGATTTATGCCTAGTTTAGTGAGTTTATCTATAATTCCAGAGTGGGGGATGGTGTCGAAAGCGTTGGCAAGATCTAGATAGGCTGTGTGAACCACCTTACCCTTGTCTACGGCTTTGGTGACTGCTTCAAAGAAGTCTATCAGGTTTAGGAGACATGATCTGCCTTTTACAAACCCAAACTGGGTGGGGTCCAGAGTTTGGAGATTACCAATGTCTTTGTAAGTTCCATGATGATACGTTCCATGGCCTTGCAGACCAGGCTCTGACAGGTTAATGGGGTGGTAGTTCCCGGGGTCCGTGGTGGCTACCCCCTTGTGGAGTGGGATAACCGTCGCTGTGCTCCATTCAGCAGGCACAAAGCCTGAGGTGAGGCTATGATTGAACATGGTACTTAGGTGGGGTGCCAGTTTGTTCTGTAGTTCTTGTAGAACGCAGCCTGTGATGTTGTCTGGTCCCATGGATGCTGTGTTCTTGGCTTTGGAGAATGTGTTTTTTACCTGTGCAGCCATGATTACAGGGATTTTGCATTCTTCCGGTATAGAGATGGGCTCTTTAGGGTGTGTGTGGGGGGGGGGGGGTAAAGTTAGCACTGAACCTATCTGCCAGGATGTTGGCAATATCAGTTAGGTCTGTATATTTAGTGCCATTGTGCTGTAACTCAGAGCAGATCTGAGTGTTGCCATTGAGATTCTTGACATAGCTATAGAGTGGTTGTCTTTAGAATCAGTGGCGATTTTGTTTTCTTAACTAGCTTTGGAGGATTTTATCAGGGTTCGCAGCTTCTTACTGAGGCTGACCAGGGAGCTCCTCCACTCATGGGATTTTACTCTCTTTTGCAACAGTTTCTTCCTTCTGTTGTACAGTTTGTTTATGGCAGGGGACCACCAGATTGGCTTCCTTTTTTTGGAGGATAGCATCTTAGTTCTGTTTGGAATAGTACAATCCATGCACTTATGTAAGTACTTATAAAGTGCAATTGTGTAGTATTCAGTAGTTGTAACTGTATTGTCTATCTGCATAGGTGTCATGAAGTTCGCCACTTCTGTCTTAAGCATGAAGTTGGCTTTGGAGAATTTTTTTTACCATGATTTCTTTAATGGAGGGTTGGGGGCAGGATGTGTATATCTAGGGTAATTAGCTTTTGGTCGGATCAGACCAGTGAGGCATTGACTTCAGGTGTGGAACACCGGTCACTCATGTTGGTAATGACTAGATCTAGGATACTGTTGCCCTTGGTGGGGGGTGGCTAAGTTGATCCAGGGCATTGGAGTTTATGAATTCCAGAAAGCGTTGAGCGAAGGAGTTGGTACATGAGTAGTTTTCCCAGTTAATGGTGGGGTAGTTGAAATCGCCCATTATTAGGGTGTTTGGTTGAACCCTAATATTTTCCAGTACATCAAGAAAAGAGGAGTGGGAATCCTGGGGCATGATGGGTGATCTGTAGCAAGCTACAATTTGGATTGCAGTTTTGCCCAGAGTTAGTTGCACTTGGATAACCTAGGCTGCATTATGCTGAGCAACTAGCCTGGAGGTGTGGATATCCTTAATTATTATGGACACACCTCCACCTTTGGATTTCTGGTCCAGGTTACATGGCCGAAAAGTGTGGTATGAGTTATAGCCTGGTAGTGTAGGGGTGCTCTCTGGAGCCTTGAACCAGGTCTCAGTCACTGCACAGATATTGATGTTCTTCATTTTAAGGAGTGCCTCGAGTGAATGCATTTTGAGATTTAGACTTCTAGCATTGAGTAGCATCGCCCTCAGTTTTTGCTTGCCTGTTCCTGTTACAGTGGTGAATTTGCCATTTGAACCTTGCCTAAAAAAGGCACTATAGGGGCGGCAAGAACCTTAGCGAGTATCCGGAATCCCAGGGGTGACAGGTGCAGGCCATCTCTGGCAAAGCATCGTGGTCTGTTGACCATGTCATCCCAGGCAGACAGATACTGGATCGCTTAAGGCTGTATATGAAAGGAGTTTGGAAGACCACATACGTTGACTTTCATATCACTGCAAAGAGGTTCTACGTTGACTTTCAGATGGCCTTAAAGTGGTTCTAGAAGTCATCCAGAGATTTGGGGTGGAGGAGGGTGATGTACTACCTGGACTGTTTCTGGCAAGGGTGGGGGAGATGTAACATTGAATGGGAGCATTATCATGAGGTGGAAGGAACACTTTGAGGAGCTCCTGCATCTGGTGGACATGCCCTTCTTAGAGGATGCCATGCAGGAAGCAAGTGGTAGAAATGAATTCATTTCTATAGATGAGATTACTGCATCAGTTAAATATTTCTGAGGTAATAGGACTGTAAACATGGATGAGTTCAGGATGGAAATGCTAAAGACACTAGATATTGTTTGGCTGTCATAGAGTAACATTCCACCTGTTTGCTCCTTGGAAGATGGGAACAGTACCACTGGCTGGCAAACTAGGGTACTGGTCCTTATTTACAGAAAGAGGAGAAGGGGTGTTCCCAGTATAGAAGGATCATGCTTCTCATCCTTCCTGGAAAAGGCTATGCCAAGGTGCCAGAAAGGAGAGTGTGGCCCATAGCTGAATCTGTAATTCTGAAGGAGCAATGCACACACTCATACCTGTGGAAGTATGGATGTGCTGTTTGTCCTTTTATGGCAATTGGATGGTTGTGAGAGTTCATCATGTGATCTACATGAATCTTATGGATATAGAGAAGGCATTTGATTATGGGAGATGCTGTGTCAGTAATAGTTCCCAGGGCCATTACCGCATGGCACCTTTTCCCAATAAATACAGACCAGGAGCCATGTCTATTTACTCAGTACTATGTTAAATACAAGAAAAGACAAGTACTGCTAGGTTAAGCACCCTCGGTTCACGAAAACACAAGTAAAAGTAAAAATAACTGAGGAGTGCACCATGAACTGCGTATTCAATGAAGACACAGTTAGTCCATAAAATCCAACATTTAATGCTGCTAAAAGAACAAAAAGAATGAGGACTGCAGTAAGGTAAGCGCTTTCACGTTTGAGTCAACGCTTCATCAGACATCAAAAAAGCAGTCAGAAACATGTGTGCTTAAATACAAAAAATGACATCACTACCTGTTAAGGTGTAGCAAATCAAAACAAATTATAAAACCAATTTAGGCATCGATTTGTACAAGAAAAATATATAATACTAGCCTAAAAATACATCTGGGAAAATAGAACAATTATATAATATAAATTGCTAAGTAACTAATAACAATAAAACCATATAAAAACTAATGCCTTAATGGTCTGTTAGTCAGAAAGGGCTTGAGAGTGACTCTGTCATTAAGCCCATATTTATGGGCTTGGAGTTTCAAAATCCACTTGCCTTCCTTTTCTTCTGTAAAACTCCTAATATTACCTAATCTACCATTTTTCATAACCAGTTCCAAAACCTTAAATTTAAAAGTATGTGAAGGTCCATTTACAATGACATGTTGCGCCAAGGCATGTTGTCCCTCCTGGAACTTATATTGGAGAACAAGAAATGCCCCTTTGATGAAAAGAAGTAACTTCAGATCAACATTTACGATGAAACATGATATTACTCATGTTAATAGGCTATCAATACCTTACACCAATAGGAACAAACACATCACAAGGATCCTTAATAATAATTGGAAACTTTTGTTAATGGATGATAGGATCAAGAACCTTATAGAAGATACACCTCGAATAGCATATAGGAATATGTTGTCTCTTAATAGGTTGTTGTGTTATGATAGTAACTTTGAAGGTTTTAGACAGTCTGATAGATGTGGCACATTTTCTTGCCGTTCCTGTAATCAATGCAAATACATAGCCAATTCCAATAGCTTTACACATCCAGCAACAGGACGTGTTTATGTATTCAAACATTATGCTGATTGTAAATCCACTAATGCTATTTATATTGCAGAATGTCAACAGTGTGAACAGTTTTATGTTGGCAAGACAAATAGGTGTTTACGAGAGCGGATTTATGCCATTGATAGGAGCAACACAACAAATGCCTTGGCGCAACATGTCATTGTAAATGGACCTTCACATACTTTTAAATTTAAGGTTTTGGAACTGGTTATGAAAAATGGTAGATTAGGTCATATTAGGAGTTTTACAGAAGAAAAGGAAGGCAAGTGGATTTTGAAACTCCAAGCCCATAAATATGGGCTTAATGACAGAGTCACTCTCGAGCCCTTTTTGACTCACAGACCATTAAGGCATTAGTTTTTATATGGTTTTATTGTTATTAGTTACTTAGCAATTTATATTATATAATTGTTCTATTTTCCCAGATGTATTTTTAGGCTAGTATTATATATTTTTCTTGTACAAATCGATGCCTAAATTGGTTTTATAATTTGTTTTGATTTGCTACACCTTAACAGGTAGTGATGTCATTTTTTGTATTTAAGCACACATGTTTCTGACTGCTTTTTTGATGTCTGATGAAGCGTTGACTCAAACGTGAAAGCGCTTACCTTACTGCAGTCCTCATTCTTTTTGTTCTTTTAGCAGCATTAAATGTTGGATTTTATGGACTAACTGTGTCTTCATTGAATACGCAGTTCATGGTGCACTCCTCAGTTATTTTTACTTTTACTATGTTAAATACATTCAAGTTTTGTTTCCTGTCCTTTATGTAATTTATTTCTGGACAGGATACAAAGGGCATGGCTGAGGTTTGACAAGTTTCCTGTATGGGTTCTTGAGGTATGTGCCTTTTGTTGTTTGCAAACAGTGATGTCCTCTTGATTTCCAGTGTCTGTAATCACCAGCATGCATTAAAGTTGTTTTTCATTGAATGTGTACATGTTGAATTGCAAATCAGAAGGCATAGTTCTGTCCCAGAAAAGAGGAGATTGCTCTTTGCAGGTGAGAGGGCAGCAGCTACCTTAAATGCAGGCATGTAAGTATCTTGAAGTCTTGTTCTCATGTGATGGCAGTAGGGATCTGGAGTTTGATGTGCAGATGGGATAAGGGGTGCATGTGCTGCACCTGGACTACAGTGGTGAGTGAGAACTGAGTAATAAGATTAAACTGTCAGTTTATCTATCAGTCTTCCCACCCTTACCTGTGCTCATAAATTTTGGGAAGTTACTGAAAGAATTATAGATGCAGGTGGCAGAACTGAGATCCCAATTGTGGGGTTGCTGGTTCTACTCTTTGAGGGAGAGGATAAGGACCATGGTAGTCTTGGAATAGAAACCCTCTTTTCAAGGTTGTGAGAGCAAATTGAAGTGATTCTAACACATTGTGAGGATGTCCCTGAACACTTCCTACTATGACAGGCTTATCAAGTGCAATCCCTGGAATGCCTTAGAATTCTGCAGGATACAATACATGGGACTGCTGTCAGGAATAGTGAGATCTCACCGATGATGCGCAGGTTGCCACCATCTGACTCTCACAAGGGCAGATGCGCGCTCGCGCACACACACACACACACACACACACACGTGTATATATATATATATATATATATATATATATATATATATATATAGATATATATAGATAGATATATAGATATATATAGATAGATATATAGATATATATAGAGAGAGAGAGAGAATTTCACAGGGGACAAATTCAGTGTACTGAAATCTGGAAAACATAAAATTTATTCAGTGTGGGTCAGAAAGGAGTCTTCAGAAGTCAATATGGTGGAACGTAATACTGAATGAATGCATTTTTCATATTCCAGAATTCAAATAAAATAGTTGCATCCAATTTTCTCACATAAATACTTTGCCAATGCAGTTTTGGACAAGTTTTTCACTGAAAGCTGTAATGATAGTTTTCGACAATAGCACAAGTTTTTTTTTCAAATGTTACTTTGCAAAACTGTGTCTTTTGTTAAAACTGTTGTAACTGTCAATTGTACTTTGCTCTCCTTGAACTGATGTCATGGCTAAACAGGTTTGGAAGACCAGTCCGACATGAATAAATCCTTGTAAATCCAGATTTCTGTGCTGAATATACTTGGTTAATGCTGTTAATCATTCCTTGAGTGTGTGTGTCTGCATGTGCACCTACATTTAGAAATATAGTGCAAGTAAGATTTTTCTGAGAAGCATGGATCAATGAAGAGTGACAGTGTTGAGAAAAGACTGCTGTAATTGAATCATACAATCACAGTTCTAAATAGTCAATCAAGTCTCGCATTGTGTCCAGTTATTAAATATTTTTATGTATATTTAGCTTATTTAGTTTGTTAGCTATAGTAGTGAAAATGTACTTATTTGTTACCAAACATTTAAGTATTGCTGATTGTAGTAAAACTGCTGAATTGTAACGCTGCTACATTGCTTGTAGTAATCCATAAATCAGCTTTTAAAAATCTTAGATGCACAAAAGGCAATACCCAGCCGTATTATTGTGTGGCATTTGCAATTATATTTTGTAGGAGTGCAAATCTCCCTATTCCTCTTGTGTGAGGCGATGCGCACCCCTCCCTAGTAAAATATTCTGAGATGACACAGCTCATTAAAATAGAAAAATATTTTGCTTTTAAGCAAAGCAAAGTATACCTATTCTCTGAAGTTTAGTGACCTTTGAATAATTTAGTTTGTGTGAGGATATTGGTACACCCCCCATACACAGACGTGCAGGCCCTGCATCAAGGCTTCACCTGTGCAAAAATAAACCTGAAACATTACAAGTAGCATTTTGCAATACCAAAACTTGAGTCTAAGATTTTATGTAAAATGTATATTACTGCCAGAATACCAGAATAGTAAGGTTTTCCTGCATCAGAACATCAATGCATAGTTTGTAGAGCTAAATATCTTAACTAAGACGTATTAGAATTCAAGATCAATTGAATTTGATATAAAGCTGTTTCACACTTCTTTGTAAAGATGTAACTTGTATGCCTCCAAATTAGAAGCACATCTGGAGATATGATATGTAGAGTTGTGTGAAACACTGCCAATTTTCTGCTGTAAGGTTTATGACTTTTACCCCTTAAATTCCTAAAACTGATGTGCTGTGCCCATTCCAATGTACATCATTTCGATATTAGTACACCGCTGCTTGGCAGAAGTCTTGGTTTCCTGCAGAGGTAGACATATGCCTACATGCAAATACTTCATCCACTGTACCACTTTCTTCCTGCAGGCATGCAGAATTAGTACTTCTTATGGTCAGCATCAGAGGTGCAAAGGGCTCGTGGTAGCATTAGAGGAATCAAGCTATATAACTTCATCTTCTGCAGTCTCTGCTTCTTTGTTGAATGCTGTGATATTTACTAACCACATTATAATACTTCACTGAAGTCTGTAGATTCTAACATTTGCACTGCGTAAATTTGTATAATGTTCGTCTTCCACTGAACTGACTACAGAATGCTCCAAACTGCATAAGCAAGTACCATCAGTGTTCAGACTTATAAGTACCATGTTGTTTTAATATGTATTGCAATGTAAATACAGATGTAAAGCTTGTTTCTAAAAGTCTGGGTTTTTTTTCACTTAGAACATGTCTGCTGTGCCAAAAGTCTGTTGTAACTATGAACTGAAGTACCCTCTGTTGAAAGAGTTGCACTGATAGTTTAATGATGACGTTTTTCTTGTTTTCTTTTGGGAAAAGGAACCTCCAGAACAGGAATATTTTGGCAAATTTTTGTCATTCCCAGAAGTGAGGAAATCAATCCATGTTGGGAATCTGACCTTCAATGATGGCACAGAGGTTGAAAAGCATCTGCTTGAAGATGTGATGAAGACAATAAAACCTTGGTTGGCAGTGCTGATGGACAATTACAGGGTAAGCTGGGCTCACACCAAGAGGTTAGTGGAGTAACATTTTTCTTTCTGTACAAGTTTACAGGGCACATTGTACAGATATAATAGGGAGGTGATGTAATTTTCTAAGCTTTTGTTGAACTGCATACACGTTTATTGCAAAACTTTTGTTTGAGGAATAATGAAGTGATTAAGAGAAGCAGGAAATGGATAGTTGCCAGTAAAATACAGATGTGGGTGTCCATGAATCATTTTGTTTTATTCATTATGTAAACATTCCATTGCGTCAGTGGTCAGAACTTTAAATTCAGAGATGCGAGTGACCTTAATAAAAGGTAACAATGGATAAGCACTGTTTTTTGTTTACAAGAAGTTCTGTCTTTTTCTGTATACCCAAGTTTGTTTATTTCTGCATTTGTTTAGCTTTAAAATAGCTGTTTCCTCTATTTCATATGGGACCGGATCTGTACTTCATATTTTGACAGTTGCAACAATATTGTATTTGGCTACACAACCCCATTTACAAAATGAAGACGAAGGGGGCTGATGCTGATGCCAGTGATGTATCAATATATGTGGAATACATAGGGGTCTGGGGTATGTAATGCATGAAATATATTATGCTATATGCTGCTGCCAGTGCCGTATCAATATATGTGGAATACATGGGGTCTGGGGTATATAATACATGAAATATATTAAGTCTGTGAGGTTAACGTTTTTAGGTAGTTTGAAATTTAGTTCAGTTTTGTAAGATCTAGTCTGTTTTGATACAGACAGGATGGTAATGAGTTTTCAATGTGCATAAAATGGGTACATCTCAGAAAGAGATGCACTATACCCTGATATCTGGAGACCTCATTAAGATAAACAACTGTATCTAATATGCACAGAACTGGGATACTAAAGAAAAAAAAACAGACAGGTAATGACAGACTGATAATAATAAAAAATGAATGCTGATTGTTGTTTGGTAGCATTCAAGACAATTTTACCATGAGAAGGTGGATCGTTATTTCATGACTAAATGGTGCATATGATCCCATGCCTCCTGAAGCCTGGCAGGTATCAGAGGCCCAAAAATCCAAACCAGTCTATTTTACCTCACTGGCTAAGATGGTAGAATTCTTTGGGGAAGAATTACGCATTTCCAGAAAACCATTGGTGCACTGGACCCATGTCAGCACAAATACGTTTGCGAGTGCTAAAAATCAGGCAGAAATGCTGAGTAAGATATTTGCATCTGTGTTTACAGAGCGGATTGCAGTGCAGGATACCAGCATGGGAAGGCAGAGCGAGTGTGGTCTGGAACAAATGGACTGATAGGAAGGAATTAGTGAAGAAACACAAAGGTGCACTGTTATTCTGGGAGATAAAGGCACAGGGTCTGAATCAGCTGTCTTCCCTGTTTCCTAAAAAAATAACAGTAGAAGTAGAGATTAGTATTGCTAGTGCCTTTGCACAAGGGAAGGTTGAGGAAAGAGGTATTGCAAGTACAGTGTTACTGTAACTTCCATTCTGCAAAATGTTGCAGAAAATATGTGGTGTAGTTAGCACGTTTCCTGAATGTGTTTTATTTATTTTTGTTTTACTTCCTTAAAGCCATCCATATGGTTTTACACACTGGAGATCTTGTAATTCCTGCCTGATCCAGTTCTGTAGTTGGGTTACTAGTGAAATGGATAAGGAAAATCCTGTAGATAGTGGTATGCTGAAACTCCATTAAGTCTTCAGTAGTGTACCTTAGATGAGGCTGTAAAAATTGAATGATAACAGGTGCATTCTGAATGGAGACTTGATTAAGAATCTTAATGATTTTGTGGAAGCAGATTATGACAATTGGAAGTAATCCATCTGGTTCAAAGCCCCTCAAGCAGCAGAATGCTACATATTTCATGCTGGTCCCATTTCATCAGCGGTCATACTGTGGTTAGAGGAGAGCAGGGTTGACTGCATGATACTATCATTGGATACGATGATAGAGATTCTAGAAAGATGCATAGTGTCCTGCTGGTAGGCAGAGGGTAGTTGGAACCTGTTACAGAAGATGAACGGTTATATACTTTTCTGGAGAGAGCCAGTAGAACTGAAAGAGGTTGGTTTAAGATGGCTATTAAGCCATACGTCAGTACTAAAGGTGCAGATAATTGCAAGTACATGCAGCAGCACAAAGACACTTAATTTAAATACTGGGTAGGACCATTCCAGGGGTTTGTACAGAATTACTAGGGGGAGGTAATTTAGCAAGAAGACATTGCCAGACATACCAATGTAGTTACTTACAAATATCTTAAACATTTCTGAGAGAAACAACTTGTCTTTTAACACTTGTTCATTGTGAATCCATAAATGGTACAAAGATTAACAAGATATAGACTATTTTTCCCTTGGAATTTGCCAAAGTCTTCATTAAAGGTAAGCTCACCACAACAGGATATTAGATTCTATTAATAAACCTTTAGATCAGTCTTATATTTTGTTTTTAACAAGATTACTGGTTATTGCTTACTGCCTCACAGCAGAACTCATACAAGTATATGTGCTATGCATTTAGAAATGGTCCAGTAGCCATGGACTGCAATTTGTACTTCCTACACTGAAGAGATTATAATGTGTTATTGTATCATATTAGGCCAATGTATCCTGATTTATCTGGTGCTACTTGTATGTATATGTTACTTCTCGTGGTGGTCCATCCCATCTTTCAACCTAATACTCTGGCTTACACTGATCTATGTATGACTTTTCCTCATACATTTAATAGTTGCTGTTTGTAATGCTGGCATATTCCATTGTAGCTATCCTAAATCAGTCTGAGTCTAAGGGGTAAACCAAGGAAGGACAGACTAGGACAAAGGTCTTTCGATCACACATAGGCTGAGCTGTGCATTGCAGTGTGATGTATCAGATAGCATTGAGAGCAGGTAGTAGGTTCGTTAGGAGTGGAGGAATGGTCACATATAATGAGGCTTAAACTTAATGAAAAGAGGTATAAATCCATGCAGTGTGGAGTTAATAAGTGAAAGATAAACAACTTTATGGTACTTCCTAACAGTATATGAACTTTTTTTTTGTTAGTCGCCATGAAAAGCAGACTCCTGCAGCTCCTATCCTTTCTCTTTGGTTACCCACTATCCTCATACTGTTTCTGTGTATATTCTCCTGTTCTGTACTTTACCCTTCCCTGAATTCATTTCTAGCCTCACTCATAACTGCCTTTCCTAGTGCACCTGCCCTATTTTACTGTCTTCAGACTCTTACATATTAATGTTTTTTTATTTTTTGCCCTGCTTTTAGCTGCTAGTAATACCTCTCCCCCTCCAAAGCCCCTCTCTATTGTAGCTTATTTTAACCATACAGCACTGGGTTTACTTCAAGTAAATTTATGTGTGTAGCTTGAGGCCAGTGTCCTTTTGTAAGCTTACTTCTGCTCATATTTTATTTCTTTTTATTTTATTTCTGGTGACTATACCTTTAGAAACTTTATATCCTCATCTCTCAAGCTAGTTTTTCACTATCTTTTTCTGATTGTTTCTATGACTTCATCTTGACCAGGGTGATAGCCCCGCTCCGTTTGCCCTCACTACGCTCGGGCTCACTTCGCTCCCCTACCCCCATTCCCAAGCACCCCATTACAATTACCTTTATACCTAACTGTCCCTTCCTGTCCCACTAGCCACTACAATTCCACTTCCTTCCTATTGCCACAACCATCTTACTAATCTGTCAATCTTGTCAACACCACTTCCTCTATAGCACTGTCTCTACCTACTCTATCTGACCATATCTTATTCCAACATGTAATATTTTCTAATATCTTCTACACTACTCCTTATTCTCTTTATCTCCACCTGTTACCACTCCAATCTCTCTGACCCACTCCTATGTTCACCAGCGTCTCACTCATACAACATATATCCAACTACTTCATCTTTTACTATCTCCCCTAATCTCTTTACTACCTCTACCTCAAGTCTATATAAACTATCCATAATACAGATTTTTAAACCTTCCCACAACGCTAAGTCAAACCTATACAAACTCCATCTAGCATCTACTACACACTCTCTCCTCACTAAAAACCTACTTTGTTCTGGAGTTATCCATCCCAACCCTGGCCCCTCTTCTCTCCCCAAAACTACTTCTACACTGCCCCCATCTTACACCTCTAACAGTCACCAACCTCAGTCACAACAATCATCTCCATCCAAATACTTAACTATTTACTCATTGAATATTCAGAGTCTAGCAAATAAAGTCACTGAGCTGCACTCATGGATAGCTCTCAATACCCCTCACATCCTCCCCCTATCTGAAACCTGGCTCAAGCCACAAATCTCAAATAGTGAAATATTCCCACCGGATTATAATACTTTCCGATCTGATAGACCTGTAAAAAAAGGTGGTGGCGTGGCCATCCTCTACTCAAACATTCTTATCTCTCACCATACCCTTCCCCAATTCCTGACTTCCTCCCAGCTGAAATCATCATCCTTAACTGCCATCTGAATCCCCACAAAAAACTTGCAGTTGCCTCTATCTGCCTTCTTCCTGGTAACAGTCTGCCCATTCTTGAAAACATCCTATCCTGGTTCTCCCACAACATACCATATGAGACACTTATCCTTGGTGATGTCAACATTGGTCCAAACTCACAACTGACTCCCCCAACTCAGTATCCACCTACACGGCTTCCACCAATGTATAACATCTCCCAATCGCTTCCATAAAAATTCCACTTCCAGCTTCATCATAGACTGGATCCTTACCAATTCCCCCCACCAATACCACAATCCTACCACCTTACCTGACTCCCTCAGTGATCATCTCCCTACCCCCATCTTAAGACACTACTCCCATATTCCTAAACCCCACCTTATCAAAGACTGTTGAAAACTATCGACTTTCAATTCATCCCAATTTAACTACATTCTCCACAACATAGATTGGTCCATCCTAAATCACCATGCCCTAAATGATGCTGTAAGCACTTTCAGTAGCATCTTCATGAATACTCTAAACTCCTTAGCTCCCTCTAGGAAGATCAAAGTAAAATCAAATCATGCTCCTTGGCTCTCCAAAGAGACTAGGTCCCTTATGAAACAAAGAGATTATGCTTGGAAAACCTGGAATAAAACTAAACAACCACCTTTTCTTCAAAAATGCAGGCAACTGAGGAACCTTGCAAAAAAACATACAACTAATGACAAAAAGTTATACTATAGCTCTGCTCAAACAGCAAATCCAAACCTCGAAAATTTTGGTCAGCTCTCAACAACATCCTCTGTCCTGGAAAGCCCTCTAATCCCTCCCCATACCCTAACTCTTC
Source organism: Protopterus annectens (assembly GCF_019279795.1). Lineage (NCBI taxonomy): Eukaryota > Metazoa > Chordata > Ceratodontiformes > Protopteridae > Protopterus > Protopterus annectens. The sequence goes on along the minus strand of NC_056732.1, from coordinate 358,531,879 downwards.
CTCTTAGGAAACAGCTACCCTCCTGAATAAACACTTTATCTCTTCCATCCAGAATTTGGTAACCTCTAAGCCAAACTCTACTTCGACACCCACCCCTCCAAGTCCCACTAACACAACTTTGTTTTCTTTTGAGCCAGTTCCCATTACTTACATCAAATCTCTACTACTCAAGCTAAAACCTTGCTCGCCTTCCGCTGACAATCTATCTCCTACATTCCTCAAACTTGCTGCTGACTCAATTGCCTATCCTATATCTATACTAATTAATCGACCTATTCTGGAATCAACTGTCCCCACCCTTTGGAAGTCTTTCTTCACTATCCCTCTTCATAAAGGTGGAAACTCCACTGACCCCTCAAACTACCGACCCATTGCCATTCTGTCCCGCCTCTCCAAGATATTAGAAAAATGTATTCACTCACAGCTTCTCAATCACCTCCTCACACACCACTTACTTACCCCTACCCAACATGGATTTCGTCCTCACCACAGCACCACCACTGCCCTCCTCTCCTTCACTCATATTATTGCAGAGGCCCTAGACAACAATAAACTAATTTCCTGTCTCTTCCTAGATCTCTGCAAAGCCTTCAATACTGTCTCTCATCCTCTACTACTGTACAAACTCGCAAATCTCCACCTATCCCCCTCCACACTTTCCTGGTTTAATAGTTACGTATCTGGCAGGGAACAATCTGTCAAATGGCTCTCATCCTCCTCACCTTTCCTTCCCGTCTCCACTGGTGTTCCCCAAGGCTCCATCTTGGGACCCCTTTTGTTTAGCATCTTCACCAATGATCTTTACACCTCATGCAAAGAATCCTCCCTTATTTAGTATGCCGATGACACCACACTTGTATCCATCTCAAATAACATTCCTGAACTACACTCCCTGACCCAACAAGCCCCAATATCCACTGAACAATGGCTCTCTCTCAAAACCTATTGATCCTAAATCGCAAAAAGACCAAACTCCTACTTTTCCTTCCCCGTTCTCTTTCTCATCACAAAACCTCCTTTTTTATTACATCTTCTAACAATACAATTATCCAACCTGACACCCACACAAAACTCCTAAGGGTCATTATCAATGATGAACTGAAGTTCAACATACACATACTCCAATGTATAAAAAAAACAAACCAGAAATTAGGTCTGCTATATCGGAACAAAAAATTCCTAACCCCTGAATCTAGACTTACCCTGGGCCAGGCACTCCTCCTCCCTTCCATCTTATACGCCACCCCAGTTCTTACCAATATCCAGGCCTCCACTCTAAACAAACTCCAACAGACTTACCATAAAATAGCCAGATTTATTACTAACTCCCCATACAACTCACGCCACTGCATTTCTTTAAACTCTCTTCAATGGCTTGAACTTCCCCAATTTCTGCTATCTTATCAATTTCATATGCTACACTATATTCTTTATAAACCCTCCTTCTGTCCATCTCTATCTTCCTTAGTCTCCATCTACATCCCATCCCAGACCCTCCGTACTTCTAACCAACAATTACTTGATGTCTACCACCCAAAAAGGTCAGTAGGCAAACTACTCTACAAACACTCCCTTGCCCATGCTTGGAACAAACTTCCCCTTGACTTACGTTCAATCTCCCACACCTCACACTTTAAAAATGAACTAAAAGCTTATTTTTTCAATTCCAGAACCTGCCCTTGCCATGACCCTACCTAGTCTTCCTTCCCTTTATGTATCCTGAAAAGGACCATACTTAGTACATCATTACACCTCTCTCCAATGTGTCTACTATTCATTTGCATAATTTTATACAAACAAAATGTTTTTATTGTTGACCTATTGAACTATATCAATGTAAAATTGTTACTTAGCTTCTTTTTAATGCAACTTTAACTTTATGCATGTAACCCAACATATGTGAATCTTTTTGCTATAACTGCTATTATATCAATATTGTTTAAAATTGTACTTGTTTAAAATGTACTACTGGAGCTTTTCTCCTCGGGTCTCCACTGAAAATGGGCCGCAAGCCCAGCTGGACAAACCCAGTTAACAAATGTCAATAAATATATATATATATATATGTGTGTGTGTGTGTAAAGAGTGGAAAAATACCATATTACAGCTGTGCATGTCGTGGATAGTTACAATGAGAAATCAGTAAAGAAAGCCTGCAAGTGTTAGAACAAACAGGGCACGCAGTCACCAGCAGGAAACAGGAAGTTCATAACTTTTGTTAGTACAGCATTGTGCAGTTATTTGACGAGGCCACATCTCTTGTGTCAATACTGTAGCCAGATAGAGTGCACTGCATAACCCTGATATACTGTGCTGGTTGTTAAGGTCAGGTGTTATGCGTCCATTAGAAAGACAGTACTTAATAGGTTTCACTCTGAGTCCCTGTCAGATCTTATAACTGTGACCTTTATTATATCTTTGGTTGTTACTGAGCCAAACATTGGGACTAAATGGTTGATATTGGTCCAGACATGATTTGTGTTTGCTATTTGTTTTTCTATTATTCCTTTATCATTCTAGTAGCTTCCTCTGGACTGATGGATGGTTTCTGTGTTCCCACGTCTAATTTCCAAGCTCTTGCATCACTGTACAGACTTACTGGGCAGGTGAGGCATTTTGCATTTAGCTGGTATGCATTGCCTTTGCATAGATGCCTGGTACACTTAGCTCTGTAGTGCGAATGTGGGTTACCTTCATGAACTGGTGTGTCCCTGATGGGCGTAGTCTTAGACACCTGAAAGCTGGCTGTCCCTGCCAGTTTGAAACATGTTGTCTTATTCCATAGCTGAATATCTATTGCAGTAATTACCATTGCCTGTGCTTAGAGTATGCATCTCATTGCACCAAGCAGTTAAACGACTGTAACACCAAGAACGGGTTTTGATGTCTGGCATATCTTGTAGTATGTGTGTGTTGCAACAATGACCCCAACAATCTGTCACTTACAGTAACTGTAACCAATGTCTTATTATTTGCAGTGAACAGTAAGTGTTGCTAGTGGTTCTGCATCTGCTGCAGATGTAGACAGAGGTACTCTGATCATCATCGGGACGTTGATTGCTGAGAGCATTGACCGTGACATCCTTGGTTACTGCATACTCTCATTCTAGCAGGGACAATTAGTTCTGTACTCCATAATGTTATTGCCTTAATTACCTGCTTGTTTTTGTTTGTTACAGAAGTAGTAAAATGGTGCTAAACTGGACCTCTTCAGCCATGATCCCAAAAAGGAAATTCTAAGAAACCTATAGGTGTGCACAAAAATATATGATACAATAATCATTGAAATGGATTTTCATATCACATACAATGGGGATGTATTTCTCAGTCAGTAGTGCCTTCTGTTGGTAGTCTGTATTTTTTCTTTGCCTGATACTCCAGTTTTCCCATTAGTCCATTGACAAAGCTGTAGGTAAAGTAGTGATCTTCCAGATTCACCATAGGTGGTGTGTGTGTGTTTTTCCTGCAGATTTATTTCCTGTCTGGGACTGTTTTCTATACACTGCACCCACTGAGTATATATGCTGAGCCCCCATCTCCAATCTTAATTTCTGTTCATTTATTTACTTTTCTTAACCACGTTAGTTACTTGATATGCTGCCTGTTTTTTTACTGCTTTCTTAGATTTTAATGCATATCAAAGAAAAAAAAACTTGCATGTTCATTCCTAGAGGTTGCCACCCATATTATTAACAGTTGTAAACAACAACAATGTTAAGGAAATTGCTTCCTTAAGTCATTACAAAAAGGAGCACTGATTGTCCAAATTTTCATGACAAATACTGGTAAATACCAAATTCAGACTGTTTCAGTATTACAAAAGCACAATATTTTCATAGAATTTATCAGTTTAGGCCATAAAACGCATTCACTATAATTTTGCATATTGTATGCTCAACATCCTGGCAGACAGGTTCAGTGCTAACTTTACCACCCCCCCCCCCCCCCCAAAGGGCCCATATCTATACAGGAAGAATGCAGAGTCCCTGTAATAACAACTATGCAGGCAAAAGCTGCACACTCTCTAAAGCCAAAAACACAGCATCCATGGGACCGGACAACATCCCAGGCTGCATTTTACACGAACTTCAGAATGAACTGGCACCCCACTTAAGCACCATGTTCAATAATAAACTCGCATCAGGCTTTGTGCCCACTAAATGGTGCACAGCAACAGTTATCCCACTCCACAAAGGGGGAGCCACCACTGATCCCGGGAGCTATCGACCTATTAGCCTGACAAGCCTGGTCTGCAAGGCCATGGAATGTATCATCATGGAACAAAGACATTGGTAACGTCCAAACTCTGAATCCCACCCAGTTCAGGTTTGTGAAAGGCAGCTCATGCCTCCTGAACCTGATCGACTTCTTTGAGGCAGTCACCAAAGCTGTAGAAGAGGGTAAGGTGGTTCACACAGCCTATCTTGACCTCACCAAGGCTTTCAACACCATCCCCCATTCTGGAATTATAGCTAAACTCACTAAACTAGGTATAAATCCCTAGGTCACAAGATGGGTTGCCAACTGGCTCACTGAGAGAACCCACACTGTAAAAGTTGCAGACTCCAAATCTAACCTCAAAGCAGTGCGCAGTGGAGTACCACAGGGTTCTGTCCTGTGACCCCTCCTGTTTGGTATCTACTTCTCTGAAGTACAGGCTAACACAGAAGGCCTCTGGCTAACGAAGTTCGCACATGACTGCAAACTAGGAGCCATAGTCAAGTCCCCAAGTGATGTGGACATCCTACAGAAGGGCCTCGCTGAGACAAATGCCTGGTGTCAGAGCCATGGCCTCAAGCTCAATGCCAAAAAGTGCAGTGTCATCCCCTTTGGTAAAAGCTCGGTACCCATGAACTACCACATAGGCAGCAATCTGCTTAACACCAAATGTGTGATAAGAGACCTTGGGACCCAGGTGGACAGTAGTCTCTCCTTTGATAGTCACATCGCCACAGTAGTCAGGAAGTCCTTCTACGTGGCACACCTCATCATAAAAGGGTTCTCATCCAGGAAAAAAGAGGTCATTGTTCCCCTCTACTCAACACTCATTAGACCCATTATAGAGTACAACTCCCCTTTTGGAATGTACCTCACAAGGCATCTGCAGCAGCTGGAAAGGCCACAGAAGTACCTCACAAAGAGGATTACTGGCCTCAAACAAATGCCCTACACTGACTGCCTCAAAGAACTCCAGCTTTTCTCCGTAGCACATCGCCTACTCCGAGGTGATCTCTGCCTAAGATATAAGGCTATGTCACACCCAGAGCTGTTGGGCATGCTACACCTAAAGAAATCCCAATCCATCTAAGCTACACGCTCTAGGGACCTAAACCTTGTCACCACAATAAACAAGACATGCTGGAGGGATAGATTCCTGTCCCAGAGACTTCCCTTACTCTGGAACAGGCTACCCATCTATGTCAAGCAAAGTTCTTCATTAGCACACTTCAAGGAAAAATCTTGATGAGTGGATGGGGAATAGGAAATACACCTTGGGGATCGTGTCTCTGCTCGACAGTGGCACAGGAAAATAACTTTCTTGGATGGAGTAAGCCAGGGAACCTTGTTGGCTAGGCTTACGTAGGCCCTTGGGCCAATAGCCTAGTACCTACCTATGAACCTGCACTTAAAAAAAAATCACATGTATAATTTCCAGACTTTTTTTATAAGACAAAGGAACTGTAAATCATTGTCCCTGTTTATAAACAATTGTTTCTACAAGATGTAGCATTCCTGAGTCCCAACTTCCTACACCACTTTAATCCTTCCAGTGCATCCTTGCTGTTCTAAATCCCCAGTGTGTCATTACCTTTGGCATGCTTCTTCACCCGCATTTGTTTCTAATTTGCTGTCTCAGCTATCCTTGTTTAATGTCTCACTATTTCACAATAGTGTGTGCCTGCCTGCCTCCCTTCTTTTTTAAATCTTGGAGTCTACTTAAGTTACAGAATTTAATCTTACAACCTGAATTACTTGATTTAATGTACTGTGATAGCCTAACTTACTACATGGCCAGATTCAATAACTCCTACCCTAAGACTACACTAAGTGTGCACAATCTGTATTCAGGAACATCCCTACCACATGTTCTGTGCTTTCTAGTCACTCAGAAAGATTACACTAAGTGTACATGTAGTCTACACTTTGTGATCATTTTTGTGAATCCCCTCAGTATTTAAAGCTACAAGAAAATTAGTAGGAAAACTAAAATTAGAAGGAAGAATGTATCATTCAGTTATTTAGTAGTTTACAAATAACCTACCATGCACTATGTAGGACTAGGGATACCTGTTATCTCATATCATCCAGTTATTTTGTAGTTTACAAATAACTTATCATGCACTATGTCCAGCTATTCCTGTTATGCACTTGGCTCTTGAACACACAAACCTAAATTATCTGAACTGAAATTTCAGAGTTTTGTTAATTCTTTTAAATGAAGGATGACCTTACTGCAATTTGTATGTATAGACAGAGGCAGACAGCAATACACAAACTAACACATGCCCTGACATAACCTCTGGAAAATTACTAATTAACATACCCCCTGATAAGTGTCCATGATACACAGAGACACAATTGGGTTGGTTGCACAGTTAGGCTTATAAAAGGCCCTGGTGGTCGTTAACTTAGTATTTACCTATGAACCTGTGAAAAAGGTGAGAGTTATGCTTGTGTTGTCTGTTCACTCAGAATGGTGTACACTTAGTGTAGGTGTTAATGAATTTCAGGGCATGTGTTTTTGCAGGGGGTTTTGCCCCCTGCACCTTCTGATGTGGGAGAATCTGACCTTGCAACCCCATTTTATAAATATACTTCCTCATAGGCTGCACTGACTTGGATGAAACAGAATGTATGTGTTTCTGTTTATTATGAGTTGGTGTGATGTTGGAGGTTCTATAAAAAGAGGTCAGAGATGTGGGGTATAATTCAGCACAACCCCACTGCCAAAATACTTCAACATGCTGTTTTTCTATTTCTTTTAAAGAGAGGGTCACAGTCAGTCTGGATCTCAGTAAGATCAGTGGTGATAAAATCAAGTAGACGTGAGTCTTAGTTTCCGTCATCAGCTGGATGACACCTACCCAGCTCCCTGTACTTCTTAAAGCATTCCCATCTTCTACTTTCAGGCTACCTTACCTTTCCATAAACCTGTGTTCTGGCCTTTCCTTTGCTGACCAAATCTCTTCTACACTACTCTGAACCCTTGTTTTCTCTTTTTTTTTCCCCCCCTCTTCACTGTTCCCCTTTACAATACCCTTTAGACATTCTGTCAGTTCGTGCAGAGGGTTAACTCTGTAAGCTGTTACTATTCTGTTTCGTCTAGTACACAGTATGAATTCTTTCATTCTACATTTGCCAATTGCGTGATTCAGCAGGTCATTTAACCAGATGGTACTTTGTAACAGTTGGGAAGTTTGGCTAGGCTGTTCATTGGTCCCCTTGACTGCATGCCTAGCATCTACCTATGAACCCAGTCTGAAAGCCAAATGAAATGGTGCTTCCTCCAGTCATTTTGTACTTTCTTTGGTTACCCGTTTTTATTCAAGTTCCTCGTTATCTTCAGTTTAGTATTTTCTCCATGATATTCCTACTTGATTCCTTCACTTCCTTTAAATTTCTAACTGTTTTAGTTTTGCTAACCTACTCCATAATCTACTGACTCCACATATTCCCCTGAGGTTAGAAATCCTATACTCTAAAGTGACCTTCTAGAAAATACTCTTCCATTCTTTCTCTGTCTCTTGCCACACTCCCCCTTACCCTCCCATTCACCGTCTTGTATGTCTTTGGCCCCTTCTACATAGTCATAGCCCATCTCCTGAATCTACTCTTCAATATTTTTTTTGCAAAATCCAGTCCCAGTCCACACAATTAAGTACATTTTTATTTTTATGTCAATACTTCCAGGCCTTGCCCTTTCTTTCTTGCTTCTCATTTCTCCACATAAGCTTACCATCCTTCAGCTGTCTGTACTCTGCGTCTCATTCTTAAATCTTCACCTCCTTTACTGTACATGTTAGTAGAATATTCAGCCTCCTTGCTAATACCTTCTTCATAAACTTAATATCAAAGTTGGTTAGGGAGGTTGTAGCCAAGCTTAGGGAGCCTAGAACAAGGAAGATAGCAAGAGATCCTGTAGAGGTACTAGAAGTATTTTAGAAATTTTATGAAGTCTGTATAAAGCAGAGAAATAAAGAGCTCAAGAAAAGGCACAAGTGAAAATGTTTATGGAAGAATTAAATATGCCAAGGTTAGAGGCAAATGAGGCTCAATTACTAACTGTTAGGCTAGGAAGAGCTGAGATAAAAAATTAGATTTATAACCAACAGGAAAGTCCCATGGAGTAGATGGTATTTCTGTGGAAGTTTAGAACTAGGAGGGAAGAAGACTAATAAAGATCTGGAAGGTTTTGTTTAACAGTATTTTAAGAGGAGGAGAAGCACCAACATCCTGGAAGAAATTAGTGGCAACTGTAATACCTAAAGAGGGTAAAGTTACATCAGATCCAGCTTCATACAGGCCCATTTCAATACTAAATTATGATTATAAAGTGTTTATCTATAATGGCTAAAAGAATGGCAAAGGTGATGCCAAAGTTGATGGATATGGCATATTGTGGTTTTGCGAATGGGAGGCAAACATTTGACAACATTAACAGAACATTGATGATCAAGAGAGAAGTTAAATATAAGAAAATGCCACTGTTGGTGGGTCTTGATGCAGTGAAAGCATTTGACAGAGTAAAGTGAGAGTGTGAGTAGGACAGTGGAAGTTTTTGCATTCCCTGATAAAATTATCAGGTTGATTAGGAGGGGATATGAATGATTGGAGGTGAAAATTAAAGTAGGTGGGTTCCTCTCTGATAATTTCTGTTTGAGCAGAGGAACCAGGCAGGGTATCCTATTTCATCTTTGTTACTTGCACCCTACTTAAAACCATAGACAAAGAAAATAAGACTCAGAAATTCAACTATATAATTGGTGTGGTAGTCAAGAAAAGCTGGATCTGTTCGCAGATGATATTTTATACCTGATAAAAACAGAAAAGGACATTTTAGTGTTGTTGAATGTTTTGAAGCACTTTTGTATCTTTTCATTTTACAAAATGAAGCTAAACCAAAGGCAATGGCTGTAAATTATGTACCCACACACGAATTGGTCCAGTAATATCCATATTTATGGGGACATGATAAAATGAAGGGCTTAGGAGTATGGATTAAAAAGGGTTCTGGTGTGGCAGCTAAGGATATGTGGGAGGAGACTAAAAAGATAATAAAATGAGAAACTGTAAGCTCTGTTATATGAATAGCAAGAAACAAGCAGTTAAAATGTTTTTTTAGTCCCTTTAGTTTTATACACAGATCAGGCATATTTTTATCAATGAGAATTGTGGATAGCAGTTATTAAAGAGCTGAAAGATGATATCTGGAAGGGGAAGACAGCAAGAGTCAAGTGACATAAGCAGATTCTTCCAAATGAACAAGACAGTTTAGGATTACCTGATTTGAAAGAGTATTTCAGAGCTACACAGTTAAGACTCCTATATGTGGCACAAACAGAATATAATTCAAAGTGGAAAGAGATGATGATGAAATAAGGGGGGAAGCTCAAGAAACAAGGAGAGATTTGGATTTTGGGTGTAGATCTTTAAGGAGAATAACAGTAACTATGCAGAATATTATATTCATAAAGTAGCAGAAAGTATTCTAAAAACTAAGCCAACCCGGGTATGGGAATTCTGCTGTTAGGGTTGACTACAATTAGGGATACAGACAATAGGCAAGAGGGGTCTGGAATTTGTTGGAGAAAACTGGGAAAAGAGCAAGATATTGGGAGCATATAAACAAAGAAAAAGAAATAGGGGGATCTTAAGTGCAAAAAAAAAAAAAAACAGCACGGATAGAGTTTTTAGGAGAATCTAGAAGAGAAGCTGCTGTTACAAAAAAATAAATAATTGGTAGAGCATACAAAATATTGCATAATCACTAAGAATCAGAGGAGTTTAGAAAGGATTGGGAAGAATTTGGATAAACAATTCACAAAGAAACAATGAGGGATATATATATATATATATATATATATATATATATATATATATATGTATATATGTATATATATATATCCCAAATATACAACAAAATCTGGAAATTTAGGATCTTTGCTTGAACTATTTATATAGGTATTTTTATATCCCTGGTAGACAACAAATATTGGAGGTGTGATGGGAAGAAAGAGTTAATTGGGAACATATTTACCGGGAGTGTATTGAATTGGCAGACTTTAAATATCCCCTGTAGATTGTAAAAAGAAGTATTGTACTTACCATAACGTTCCATGTGAGTTGTTTATCTCACCTTTATTCTCACTGATGGGTTCAGAGCCGATCCTTGGCTCCGACACAGCCGATAGCAAAGCTCAAGGTTTAGCAGTAGCTCGAGACCAAGCCCCTTATCCCACAATGCACTGCTGGAATTACCTCAGATCTTGTTTGCTGCGAGTATATATACCCTTTTATTTTTTTTTCTTTTTCTACAAGGAAGCACTTCCCAAAGGAGAAGAAGAAGCATTGAATAACCAGGATGGTACTAGCCTCTCAACTGTCAGCCAGGAGGGGGAAGGAGGGAGGGACGTGAGAATAAAGGTGAGATAAACAACTCACATGGAACGTTATGGTGAGTACGTAACTTCTTTATGTGAAGTTGTTAAATTGCGCCATTTATTCTCACTGATGGGTAGCGTCCCTAGCACCCTCAATCTTGGGTGGCTCATAGAAGTACATTTTCCAGTACCGTGGAACCAAAGGAAGACCTGTCCCTGGAAGCCTTATCTACTTTGTAATGCGTGATAAAGGTATGAGGCTTAGACCAAGTGGCTGCAGCATAAATATTGTCAAGGGGCAATTTAGCTTGAAAGGCAGAAGACGTAGAAACGGCTCTGGTAGAATGAGCCTTAGGTTTGTGTGTCAATGGCTGTTTGCATTCGCATAAACAAAGGATATACAATCTGATAACCACTTAGATAGGGTTGTTTTAGCCACTGGATTACCTTTTCTGGCCTCCGAAAATGATACAAAAAGTTGATCTGATTTTCTAATATCTTTAGTTCTATCAAGATAAAATCTGAGCTGTCTGTGTACATCAAGTTTGTGCAGCATGTATTCCAATTTGTTAGAGTGGTTGGGAAAAAAGACTGGCAACTCAATGACCGATTAATATTGGATTCAGAACAGACTTTAGGCAAAAAGGTGGGGCTTGTTCTGAGTGATACTCTATCAGAATGGAAAATCATGTAAGGAGGTCTGATAGATACTCTGCGGGCAAAAGTAATGGCTACTAGAAATATAGTCTTCCATGACAAATATTTGAGATTACAAGAAGATGGTGGTTCGAAGGGGGGAGAATTATTTGAGACAGCATAAAAGTCAAATTCCATGAAGAATAAGGGATTTTGACAGGAGGTCTCATGTGAAAAGCCCCTTTAAGAAAAGCGTTAGATAACTTATGGCCCATAACATTCAACCCATTGAATCCAAGGTGGAAATTTGATATGGCAGCTAACTGTACTCAAACTGTGGCAGCTGCTGTTCCTTCCTTAAAAATCTTTGTCAAAAATTCTAAAATAGACGATAGAGGAGCTCAGAAAGGGTCGATTTTATGTATATTGGCCCAAATTGAGAACCTGTTCCACTTACTGTGGTATAATTTCCTGGTGGATGGCTTGTGAAAAGACAAAAGGATTTGTCGTGTATCATCTGAGAGTGAATGAAGCCTGGCAATTAGGAGAAGTGGATTAGCCAAGCAGTCAGCTTTAGGGACTGCAGTGAAGGATGGAGATCCCCTGATGGGTGTGTCAGAAGGTCCGGAACTGGATCCAGGATCCATGGATCCTCCAGCAGATGATGGTGAAGGAAGGGGAACCAAATCTGTCGAGGCCAGTAGGGGGCTATGAGGATAACTGTCCTTTCCAGTGATTTTGCATTCTGTAAAACCTTGGGAATCAGTGGAATAGGTGGGAATGCATATAGGAAACCCGGAGGCCAATCGTGTATGAGTGCATCTCTCGGGGAATGTCCTGGAGGCGGTATTAGGGCAAAGTAGCTTCTGCATTTGGTATTGATGTGACTGGCAAAGAGGTCGCAGCAAGGCTGGCCCCATTTGTGGAAAATCAAATCCGCAACTCGTTGGTTGAGAGACCACTCATGAGGCAACAGTAATGCGCTGCTCAGCTTGTCCGCTATCACGTTGGATTTCCCCGGGATGTGTGCTGCTATCAGAAAATGGTGGGATGACACAGCCCATTGCCATACCCTGAGGGCTTCTCGACAAAGGGGGTAAGACTTGGTTCCACCTTGTTTGTTCAAGTATCAGACCACTGACATGTTGTCCGTCTGAATTGCAATTGGCCCTAGAGGAAGAGAGTCCTGAAAGTACTGCAACGCCAGAAGTACCGTTCTCAACTCCAAAACATTGATATGCAAATGTGACTTTTGATCCGTCTTTGTGCCTTGGGGAGTCTTTCCCTGAAAATTCCCCCCCCACCATATCAGGGAAGCGTCTGTGGTCACAGTGGCTATTGGGGGGGAGGACAAACGGTCTTCCGATTGTGACATGAGGAGACGTCAACCACCACCGAAGGTCTCTCTTGCAAGAATCTGTGATGAGACTCATGTGGTGCATCGGTAGCTTTTGGTAAGACCACTTAGCGAAGAGGAGTCATTGAAGGATTCGCATATGCATCCTTGCGAGTGGTACAGCCAGGATTGCTGCTGCCATCAAACCTAGCACCTTCAAGACCTCTGCTGCTGTAGCTTTGTTCTTTGACACCAGTGAGTTGACATGTTGGTGAAGAAGTGAGACTCTTTCGATTGGAAGACATAGAGTGGTGGTTGAGGTATCTAACTCTGCTCCTATAAAAATTGTATGCTGCGATGGCGATAAGGCAGACTTTTCAAAGTTGATTGTAATGCCTAATTGATGGCAGAGTGTCAGAGTATATTGTGTTGCCTGAGTCAATTGATGCCTGGTGGTAGTGGTGAGGAGCCAATCATCTAGGTATTGAAACACCTGGAATCCTAGACGCCTCAGGTGAGCCGTGACCACTGCCATGCATTTGGTGAACACTCTGGGGGCTATAGTGAGACCAAAGGGCAGGGCTCGAAACTGGTAATGATTGGCTCCCAGCCGGAAACGCAGGTGATCCCTGGAGCATCTGTTCATCTTTGTGATAGTACGCGTCCTTGAGATCTATGGAGCACATCCAATCACCTTTCCCTAGGAAGGGAAGAATGGACTGAAGCGTGACCATTTGGAACTTCTCTTTCTTTATGAATTGGTTGAGTCTGTTGAGGTCCAAGATAGGTCTCCAGTACCCTGTTTTCTTTGGTACCAAAAAGAATCTTGAGTAAGTTCCGAATCCAACTTGGTCTGCTGGGACTGGTTGGACTGGTTGGATGACTCTTTTTTTTTTTTTTTTCCTAACAATTTTTGGACCTCTACGATTGCTTGTTCCCTGAGACTGGGTGGAACATCTGGGATTCTGTTTACCGGAGTGGGAGGGGAAGAGAACGGTATGAAATATCCTCTGGAAATGATGCTTTGTTCCCATGTATCTGACGTTAGGTTTAGCCAGGCTTCTGGGCACAAAGATAAGTGACTCCCGACTGCCTCCAGAGCCGGACAGCCGGGCCTCCTTTCAGGAGTGCTGGTAGGGCTGACTAGAAAACTGGCCTCTGTCACCCTGTTGCTGCAGACCCCCTCTGACGCGCAGGTGGTGTCTTCCGTTATAACCCTCTCCTCTCCCTGTAGAGGGGTTTCTCCACGTGTGTCCTGAAAGGCTCCCTGTGCTTTTCAGAACCATATTTTCCTGCCCTTAGGGCCCTTGGGATAGGGCCGAGTAGGGGTAGAAAAACAGACTTCAACAGCAGATAGGGTCTTGCCTTCCTGCTTACACCTGGTTAAAGTTTCCTTTACTTTAGGCCCAAACAGTGATGAGCCATCAAATGGGGTGTTGATAAAGGAAGACTTAAAGGGCTCCGCAAAGGAACAGAGACGCATCCAGGCTGGTCTCCGCAGAGCAATGCCTGAACGAGCAGCTCAACTCGAACCATCAGCTGCATCTTACCCTCACCTAGAATGATGCCACAGTACAAAGACAAAATGATCGATTTTAACAATTAGCTAAAATTTTGGTGTCATTCAAAGGGGATCCAGTGTCTGTCAGCCTGGGATGACATGCTCGACAAGCCACATTGCTTCGCTAGGGACAGCTTGCACCTGTCACCACTGGACTTTCGGATATTGGCAAAGGCTCTTGCCACCCCCATAGTGCCTTTTTTAGGCAAGGCTCAAAAGTCAAACCCACCCCCATAGACAGCACTCGAAGCTCTCCTCAGTATGGAGAACATCGATATCTGTGCAGTGACAGAAACCTGGTTCAAGGCTCCAGAGAGCACCCCAGCACTACCAGGCTATACCTCGTATCATGCTTTTCGGCCCCAAAACCCGGACTGAACAACAAAAGGAGGGGGAGTTTCCATATTTATCAAGGATATCCACACCTCCAGGTTAGTGGTATTGCACGAAGTATCGGAGACCATCCATGTGCAACTAACAGTGGGCAAGACTGCTTTTCAGTTTATAGCATCCTACTGACCACCCTCTCAAAGTCAGGAATCCCACTCGGCTTTCCTAAAAACATTCAACTACCCAAACATTGACTGGGAGCACTACTCAAGCCCCAGCACCTTAGCCCAAAGGTTCCTGGAAATTATAAACTCAAATGCTATGGAACAACTAGTCACCACTCCCACAAGAGGGGACAACATACTAGACCTGATCATTCCCAACATGGGGACTCTATGCTTCACACCAGAAGTATATCCCTCATTGGTAAGATCAGACCATAAATTAATTTCACTGGATGTCCACATCCCGACCCCACCCCCAGCCCAGAAAACCACAGTGAAAAACTTCTCAAAAGCAAACTTCTCACTTCTCAAAACCGAAGTGGAATCCTTCATGGCCCCAGGGCCAGTGGAAACTACGGCCCAAACTGCAGAATCCTATATAAACGCATTCTATGGACATCTCCAGGAATGCATGGATCATGCTATCCCAAACAAAACCAAGACCCAATCGTCCAAAGGCAGGCGTCCAGTCTGGTGGACCCCTGCCATAAATAAACTGTACAACAGAAGGAGGAAGCTACTACATGATAGAGCAAAATCCCTAATAGGGAAGGCATCTCTGATCAGTACTAGCAAAAAATTACGATCCCTCATAAAATCCTCCAAGGACAGCTTCAAGAGAAAAATTGCACAGGACACCAAAGACAATCATAAGGCTTTTTTCAATTATGTTAGGAACCTGGGATGCAACTCCCAGACTTGTTCTGAGTTGATTCTAAATGACAAAAAATACACTGAGCCCACAGACATCGCCAATATCCTGGCAGACAGGTTCAGTGCAAACTTCTCCACCCCCTCCCCCCCAAAAGAGCAAGTATCTATCCCAGCAGAGGGCTGCCTCCCAAACATCTCTGATGCTCAGGTGAAGGCTGCCCTCTCCAAAGCAAAAAACACTGCTTCCATGGGACCAGATGGCGTCCCAGGTTGCGTCCTACATGAGCTCCAAGAGGAACTAATCCCTCAAATAAAACAGCTATACAATCTCAGCCTCACTACAGGATATGTGCCCACAGAATGGCGTACAGCAACAGTGGTCCCACTCCACAAACGTGGAGCCTCTACAGACCCTGGAAACTATCGCCCCATAAGCCTGACTAGCTTAGTCTGCAAGGTTATGGAGAGGATCATCATGGAGCTCATAAACAAAGACATTGGGGACCTACAGACACTAGATCCTACCCAGTTCGGCTTTGTCAAGGGCAGATCCTGCCTTTTGAACCTGGTTGACTTCTTCGAAACAGTCACCAAAGCCATAGATGAAGGGAAGGTAGTCCACACAGCCTATCTGGACCTTGCAAAGGCATTTAACACAATACCCCACTCGGGCATCATAGATAAGCTATCCAACTTAAATATAAACCCTTATGTCACAAGATGGGTCGCAAACTGGCTCAAAGACAGAACCCACAGAGTGAGAGTTGCTGGAGCCATGTCAGACTCGAAACCGGTCACAGGTGGCATCCCACAGGGTTCTGTCCTGGGACCACTCTTGTTCGGTATATACTTTTCCGAGGTACAGGCAAATGTGGGAGGACTATGGCTCACCAAGTTCGCAGACGACTGCAAACTGGGCGCCATAATAGACTCTCCAGCTGACACAAACATCCTTCAAAAAGGTCTCACAAAGACAGATGACTTGTGCCAGTGCCATGGTTTAAAGCTAAATGCCAAAAAATGTATAGTCATACCCTTTGGCAAAAACAATGTGCCCACAAATTACCACATAGGCGGAAACCCATTAAGTACAGAGAAAGTTATTAGGGACCTGGGGACCCAAGTTGATAGCAATCTCTCCTTTGAAAACCACATTGCCAAAGTGGTTAGAAAGACCTTCTACATAGCCCACCTCATCACGAAGGGTTTCACATCTAGATCAAGAGAGGTAATTGTGCCCCTTTATTCATCCCTCATCAGGCCCATCATAGAATACAATGCCCCTTTTGGGATGTACTTTACCCGACACCTGCAGCAATTAGAAAGATCCCAAAAGTATCTCACCAAGAGGATCAAGGGTCTCAAACAGATGCCATATGCTGCTCGGTTAAAAAAAACTCCAGCTCTACTCAGTTGCATACCACCTACTTCGAGGTGATCTATGCCTGACATACAAAGCTATGTCAAATCCAGAATTAATGGACATGCTCCACCTCAGTAAATCTAAATCCCTTAGAGCCACACGCTTGAGGGACTTGAACCTCAGCACAGAAATAAATGGAACTTGCTGGAGGGACAGGTTCATAACCCAGAGGCTCCCTTCACTCTGGAATAGAATTCCAGTTCATGTGAGGCAGAGCACCTCACTGAATCTCTTTGAGAAGAATCTCGATAGGTGGATGGGGGATCGTAGGTTTGTCCCAGGGATTACTCCCGTGTCACTGTTAGACAGAGGCACAGTAAACTAAACCTTAAAAAGGTCACAGTATACTCAAATCAAGGGGTGGCGTAAGCCATACAGAATCGGGCTAGGCTTATAATTGCCCCAGGGCAGATAGCCTAGTATGAACCTATGAACCTATAAGATATGAGATGCATGGACGAGTTCACAACCGAGTTTAGGGTAGCGAGCTGTGTATTGACTTTGTCGGCAACCCCTGCAGCTACCGTACCCTGGAGAGCATCTCCTAGCTCTTTCAGGAGGTCTCTTTGCAGTCTCATGAAATGGGTTAAATAGTTCAGCGATCACAGAGAAAAAGTCGCTGAACTAAACATGCGCTTCCCATATCTATCCATGATCCTAGAATCTCTGTTAGGAGGATGGATAGAAGAGGATGTCTCAGACACTTCCTTTTTGGTGGCTGCAGTCCATTCAACCATCTGTAAGCTTACAAGTCAAGCACCTCCCTACAACCACCATTTCCCCTAGATGGCCTCCACTTCCATTTTTCTTTTTAGGGTGGCCCATCATTCACATTTCACCCTGTTCTTGTTCTTTATCTGCACATCTACTAACCTGTTCTCCTGGTCCCACATCACCTATTGCTGTTGTCACTCTTATGCGCTGTGTATTTCCAATTGTCTGATCTCTGACTGCCACTTTAACCCTGTCCCATCAAACTCGATCCTTGGCCTATCATGGTACCCTTAGTCATCTTCTATGCTACCTCTCTTAACTTATCCTG
The DNA here is from genome assembly GCF_019279795.1 of Protopterus annectens. Taxonomy (NCBI): domain Eukaryota; kingdom Metazoa; phylum Chordata; order Ceratodontiformes; family Protopteridae; genus Protopterus; species Protopterus annectens. The sequence goes on along the minus strand of NC_056732.1, from coordinate 358,514,072 downwards.
TTTCTCCTTCCTCTACCGTTTATAACTGGCCCATGTCTGTCCTGTAGAAATCCCCCTGTTCCTGTGAATATGCTCTAGGTTACACCTGTTCTTGATTTCCATTTTTTCACTACTATACCTGTTTCCACTCTGATAATCTGCCTTCTGACCATTTGGCACCTGGTTGTTTCTTGTGAATGCTATTCTTTTTTGGATCATATTGCCTTCTCAATATATTCACCCCCCAATCTTCTTCAACAGCCTTTTTGTTTCTGGGTAGAAACTCATCTTACAGAACAGCCTGCTCTTCTCCATATGTGCAGTGACATAAAACAGCACTACCACAAGTTTTCCTTTCACCATTCTTAATGAAGCTGAAAACAAATCACAGCAGTCTGTCATCTTCATTAGGCTTATAAATGTCTTGCTTTCCACTCCATTGCCCTTACTGTACCTCTCTGACTTATCCATTTCTCATAGGAGGTTACTAAGCTATTGGCCCTGAGGCCCTTATAAGTCTAGCCAAGAGTTTAGCCCAAGTTTAGACAAGTCAGCACCTGATTCCCCTGTCCAGCAGGGACATGTCTGGAATCCCAGGGGTATATTTTGTTTCCCATACAGTTATCCAGGTTACACTTAAAAAGAGGTAAAGAAGGTACTCTGCTTGACGTGGAGAGGGAGTCTATTCCATAGATGGAGGAGTCTCTGGGACACAAATCAGTCCCGCCAACAAGTCCTTTTGATGTTACCGACCAGGTTGAGGCCACTCGTGTGAATTACTCGAGTGAAGCTTGACTTGCGGATATGCAGCAGTCCCATCAAGGTGGGTTCCATGAACGCCTTGTATGCTAGACCAAGGTCATCTCTGAGGAGTCTGTATGAAACTGAGTAGAGCGATAGGATTTTTAGCCTGTCTGTGTATGGTAGATGTTTGAGGCCCTGGAGTCTCCTGGTGAGGAACCTCTGTGGTGTCTCCATCTGCTTGCATGTACTTTACAAGGTACATGCTGAAAGGGGCATTGTACTCAATAATGGGCCTTGTAAGGGAAAAATGCAGGTATGTTATGACCTCCTTGTCCCTAGATGAGATACCCTTACTTATGAAGTGGGCCATGTAGAAGACTTTCAGTACAATGGAAGCAACATGGTGGTCAAAAATCAGGTTGCTATCAACCTGGTTGCCCAAATCCCTCACGACTGATTGCATTTATTAATGTGATAATTTGTGGGGATGTCACTCTCCCCAAAGAGGATGAAGATGTATTTTTTGGCATTCAGTTTGAGGCCACGTTTCTGGCATCAGTCATTTGTCTGAGTGAGACCCTCTTGGAGAATGTCTACATCACTAGGGGAATTGATGACAGCACCCACCTTGCAGTCATCTGCAAACTTGGTCAGCCATAGCCCACTGGTTTTGGCCTGCACCTCAGAAAAGTATATCCCAAATAACAGAGGCCCCAAGACTGAACCATGGGATACGCTGCGTGTTATGGGTTTACTGCTTGAGGTGGCTTCCCCTATTTTGATTAGGTGGGCTCTATCAGTGAGCCAGTTTGCTACCCATCTGGTAACATATGGATTGATGCCTAGTTGAGAGAATTTATCTATTATGCCTGAATGGGGAATAGTGTCAAAGGCTTTGGCCAGGTCAAGGTAGGCAGTGTGCACCATCTTCCCCTCGTCCATGGCTTTGTTGACTGTCTCCAGGAAGTTGACCAAGTATAGCAGACATGACCTCCCCTTGACGAAGCCATACTGTGTGGGATCGAGTATTTGGTGGTTTCCAATTTCCTTGTTAATGAGGTCCATGATAATCCCTTCCATGGCCTTATAGATTAGGCTAGTTAGGCTGATGGGTCTATAATTTCCGAGAACACAGTGAACACACCACCTTTGTGTAAAGGGATGACAGTGATGAATAGGGTGCCTAATAGTACTGCAAGTTCCTGCCTAAGTTCATGTTGGAAGCAGCTTGGTATGTTATCGTGTCCCATGGAGGCTGCATTTTTTTGCCTTTGAGAGAGCAGTGATGACCTGTTCCCTAGATATAAGGGGCAGCGGGCAGGTACTGAGGATGTCCTTATTTACTGATGGGGCAGACAGGGGGGGTGAAGTTTTCACTGAATCTGTTAGCCAGCAAATTTGCTATATCTGTGACATTTGTATATGTGGTGTCTTTGACCACGAGTTCTGAACAGATTTGGGTGCTTCCTTTGAGGTTGCGGACATATGTGAAGAAGGCCTTATGATTGTCTGTAGTAGATTTGGCCAATTTGGACTCAAAGTTTGCTTTAGAGGATTTCACTAGTGCTCTTATTTGCTTGTTCAGGCTAAGGAGTGATTGCTTCCAGTTGGACACCTACTCCTTCTTGGTTTTGGACAGCAATTTTTTCCTTTTGTTATAGAGTTTATTTATTGCAGGTGTCCACCAAACAGGTTTACTCTTCATTGCGGAGGATGATTTAGTCCTTTCGGGTATTTCTGATTCCATGCATCTATATAAATGATTGTATAGTGCTTTGGTGTAGTTTTGGATATTGGTACCAGTTCCTACAGTTGGGGTGGGGGCTGTGAAGCTGTTTATACCATCCCTCAGGAGGCTGTAGTCTGCTTTGGAGAAGTTTTTAAGTCTGATCCAAGCTAGGGGCGGGTTGGGGGAGATGGTGACTTCAAAAGTGACCACTTTATGGTCTGATCTTACCAGGGAGGATAATGCTATAGGGATGCTGCAGTGGTTACTCATGTAGATTAATACCAAGTCCAAGATATTATCAACTCTTGTGGGGGTATCGACTAGCTGTTCCAAGGCATTTGCATTGACAAAATCGAGGAATTTCTGGGCATCTGTGTTCTGGCATGAGTAGTTCTTCCAGTATATGTTTGGGTAGTTAAAGTCACCCTGGATCAGGGTAAAGGGCTCAATCTTGATAGATTCAAACAGGTCAAAATAGGCGGATTGGGCATCTTGATTTGGGGGTCAATAGCTAGATATGATTTGAATAGGGGTCTCGTCAATGGTTAACTGCACCTGGAGTGTCTCTTCTGCATCATACTGCTTGACAAGCCTGGAGGTGTGTATGTCTTTAATGTATATTGAAACTCCACGTCCTTTGACTTTACTGCCCACAGTTTGGGGTCTGAATGTGTGATACGATGAGTAATCAGGTAAGGCTGGGGTGCTGTCCACAGCTTTGAACCAGTTTTCTGTGACTGCACAGATGTCAGCATTTTCCAGTGTTAAGAATGTTTGCCATGAGTGCAGTTTCATGTTTAGACTCCTAGCATTTAGCAGCATGACCTTCAATTTGTATTTTGTTGAAATTTTTATGTTGGTTTAATCAACCTCAGGACTTTTCCTAAGAAAGGCAGTATGGGGGAGGCACGATCCTTTGCCAGAAGCCTGAAGCCCAAGCATTGTGGTCTGTCGATCATATCTTCCCAGGCTGTCAAGTACTGGATCCCCTTGGAATGACACCAGAAACTAAGCCAATTGTTAGTCAATCATTTTCTGTTTGTATTGAGGCATAATTGGGTGATGGCAGAATGCTGCTTAAGGCTAGGGCCATACTTGCCTGGGACACATAATCAGTGAGCTCAATCATGTCCCTCTTCATATAGTCCAGAGAAGTACATCTCAAGTCATTCACGTCAGCATGGACTATGACAGAGTCATAATTGTACCTGTTGTTGAGAGACTTGAGTGCGTATGTGATATGGTGGATTCTGGCATCTGATAGACAACTAACTGTGACTTTCTCCTTAACTGTGACTTTCTCCTTATCCAGCCTGGTGAGAGGCACATCTGTGTGTCTCACAATGGAGTCTCCTATGACTAATATGTTGGGTTTATGGTGAAGCCTTAGTGGCTGTGAGACACAAGTGTGTGGACTGTGTGTGGTATGTGGTGTGGAGGGCTGGGGAGATCGAGTGTGTTTTTGCTTTGGAGGTCTCCTTTGTTTAGGTATGTTTATGTGGAGGACCTCCGCATATGTGGGTGTGGGGTGTGTGCTTTGTAGGTGTGGGTGGTGTTTGAGGTGTAGTGATTGTGTTGACAACATTTTTGGTGCCAGATATACTGGCTTGAGTGGGAGAGAGCATGGGACTCTAGGTTCCTAATTTAATTAAATCTCTCACAAATTGTGTTCCTAGGTGGTAGTAGTAGTAGATGGTTGTCCATGTACATGAGGCAGTTGCTACACTGTTTCAGGATGTCCATATCAACCAGACTGGGAGGAGAAACGTGAAGAAATTTTCCATCCATATTTCTCAGAATCTGAGGGAGAAAGGCCGGGGAGAGCTAAGGAGTGGGCCTGAAGCCCCAGTGCTTAAACCAAAACTAAGAGCTTAGAATAACACCTAACAATTTACACCAGTGATAACTTTTGATTTTTTCCTGCACCCTTACAGAATAAGCAAGCTACCCATCTAAATCCTCCTCCTCCGCCTTTTTGTCCACCATCGCCTGTGGGAGATATCAACAACACAGCTTACCCACCTGTATCTTCTTTATTTTTCAACAAGAACTTCTTCCAGTATTTTGCAGCACTTTTCTTGCTAATATAGTAGAATCCAACCTCATTATTGTAAGAAATGAGTAGTAAAGTTTTCTTTATTCAAAATATTTGTCTTGACAAAATACAGTGATCTAAAATCCCCCCTTCATACCCCTGTGACCCAAACAATCTGTGCTGCTGCTTCAAACTATTTTTAACAGGAAGGCTACTCAATCGGATCATTTGTTTCTGGACTTCCTGTTATAAAGAACCCTCCCATTCAAGGTTGCTTGTACTACTCTTGCATGCATGTATTATTCTGGTGGCAGCACTTTTGTTTGTTTGTATAGAAATAACAAATACTGGTGGCAGCACTTTTGTTTGTTTGCATAGAAATAACAAATACTATTGCACTTTTTGCCCTCTGCATTGTTCCCCAGATTAACAGTCTACATTATATGGCATTCTGTACTGTCCTTGCATAGAATGCACAACCCCTCCCATGCAGTGTACTTCTCAGTGTACTTCCCAGCTGGTGTTAGACTGTCATTTTGTGTTGCAGCTTGTGCTGTTTAGTTGGGTTACATGTGCATGCTGCTTTTCTCAAAAAACATCTTTCTTTCCTTGTCTAGCTTCCTTCCAGCCTTCTATCATTCCAGTAATAGAAAATTAAACAGCTAGCTTTCCTCAGTTCTCCATCACAAGTCTTGGGCCACAAACTCTCACTTCCATGGTTTCTCAAAAGACCATTTGTTTCCATATTTTCTTACCCCTCTGTCTCTTGCCAAATTAATCAACTGGTTACCTGCTTTGCTTATTATTGGCCTATATTTGATTCCTCTACCCATAGTGCTGTTTCTCTTTTAACCACTCTTAATGCAATGTTAGATGTCGGGTCTCCCTAAACATCTTCCAGTCCTTCCCCTATTTTTCTTCTGTGCGAAAATAGCAAACGAGTACTATACCCTCATATAAGTCGCACACTGAATCAATGGTGTTCTGCACTTATTAAAACTGTCCATCTGAAAATGAATACAAATATGTTTATACCATGAGTAGAAACCTTTTTTCCTCTCATTTTACTTGAGCTTCTTTCCATTTTCTTTTCTACATATGGTTAGTGAGGCCTTTTTCACCATGATTATAACTTTTCCCGGTCTTTTATGAGGATCTGTGCAAACTCTGGAGTCCAGCAACACTCATCAGTATCATTTAATCCTCTTGAAAAAGTCAGTCCATGTCCAGTGGTATGTTTGGCTCCCTTTTCGTCTTTTTTTTTCCGTTGATTGGAATTGTGATCTCTCGGTCACTTGTAGCATCTTTCCAAGCTTCTGATACTCGCTTCCTATTACATTGAGGCATTTCCTTGTGTTTGGTCACTAAATTTTGTCATTACGTTTGTGCATTTGTTCACTTCTCTTTACAAGTAATATACTAACAGGAATGTACTGGATATCTTCCATAGCAGATATGCTTATTGTCAAGTACTTTGTGTGGAGAGTAAATATTGTATTATTGTTGTGTCTAACTTTTCCACCCACTCTGTTTTGTGAGGGGTATTACCATCATTCTCTTGTCATCCATTTTACTCCTTCTCCCTCTACACTCTGCAATTGGACACTGACCTCAGCAGGGGACTGTAATGATACCCTGCCACAGTTTCATATATAAGTAATGAACTTTGGGTATACGACCCTCGGGAATGCTGGTCTTCCACAGTGTAGGTTTGTATTTTCAAGGTTTATCTCACTTTATGCAGTCAGTTTAATGTCACATCCATATATTAAAGGTTGAGTTGATGGTAGCTCACGTCAATGTAAAAGATCCCACTGCACCTATTAAAAAGAGTAGGGGTCCTTTATTAATACTCAAAAGAACTTTTATTTACAACATATTTACAAATATTTATAAATGTAAAAAATATATAGATTATATAAATCCATTTATATATGTTAATAATTTTCTTTACAATCATACTAAATTTTCATTCCTGTTAGACCCCCCACTAATTTTTTCCATAACCACCAGGTGATTTTACTTAATATTGTTGTTAAAATCCATTTACCATTAAACATAATTTATTCTTTCTTTCCATGTAACTCATATGACATAAAATAACTTTTTCTCTATTCTTTTAACATATTCTTTACTGGTATTCATGTAATATCCATGTTTAATTTATCCTCTTTTATATCTTTGAAAAATGTTCCATACATTTTTCAGTCTTTTACATTTCAAAAACACATGTTCTGTAGTTTCTTCATCTTGACCATTTAAACATATTCTGTCACTTTTCTTTTTATATGGCATCTTTCCTTTTACTGGTAATTTATCTATTATCAGTCTCCATAAAAAATCTCAACAATCTACTTTCTGATAACATCATTTGATTCTTATTTTAATAGCTTTCATTTTTTTCATCTGTTACCATACTTTTCTATCTCTTTCTATATCATCATTTTTTATTTTCAATAAAAATATATTTTTTCTTGGTAACATTTTTTTTCATTTATATACTCCTTTTCTCTTTTACTCATTTTACCATAACCCAAATTTTATCATACTTAATATTTATACAATTTTACCACTAATTTCTCACCTTTTTCATTTATCCACTTTAACACTTTGTACAAATTTAATGAAGTAGCATATATCACTGGGTTAAATAACCCTAAACCTCCTTCTTTATTTATATACAAAACTCCTCTTTTTACTGGATTTAATCTGGAACCCCATATAAATGAAAAAAAAAAGTCTACAACAGTTCCTTTTCAAAAGCTGTTAGCAACCTAAGTACACTTGCTAAATATGTTATTTTTCCCATCAGTACTGAGCTTATGAAATAAGCCTTTTGTTTCTGAATGGTAATTTATATGCTCTCCTGAGAGATAGGTTTGTTTTATTTCTTCTGTTGTTTTCCTATTGAATTCTGCTTACATCTTTATTTCTAAATTTGATACTTAACAGAAATTGTATAAATTGTAAAATATATAGCTTCATAGGTTCATGTTTACTAGATTTAATAATTTGTAGGTTCATGGATGCTTACTAAGCTAACGACCACAAGGCCCTTTTTAATCCTAGCCATGCATCCATATCTCTTGACAAGTTCTGGTACCCTTGATAAGTGTAAACAGGAGCTTGGGAGATGAAACATTTACAAGCAAGGGCCTGAGAGATGAACCATTTACAGGTTGCCCATGCCCATTAGAGACATAGGTGCCAAGCCAGGGATGAGTTTCCTGTTCCCCATCCAGTTGTCCAAGTTACTCCTAAAATGGGTTAGGGAGGAACTCTGCTTCACATTAATGGTGAGCCTCCTCCAGAGACTGGGTGATCTCTGGGATACATACCTGTCTCTCCAACAGGTCCTATTTATATCATACGCAAGGTCTAAGTCTTTAGAATGGGTAATTCTGGTGCTGTTTGCTTTGCTGATATATAGGACATCCATTAGAGTAGGGTCTGACAATTCCCTCTATGCCATGTATAGATGTCCCCTCAACAGCCTGTAGGACTCATAGTATAGGGATAGGGCCTTGTGGTGGTCTGCATAGGACGTGTTACTTACTCCCTGTATTTATTTAGTGAGGAACTTTTGTGGACTTTCCAATTGTTGGATGTGCCTGGTTAGGTACATACCAATGGGGCATTGTACACACTGATAGGTCAGATGAATGCTGAATATAGTGGAACAACACAGACCTTGGACCTAGGTACCATATCTTTGTTTATAAGTTGCACAACATGCAATGACTTCCTCACTACTTAAGACACATTTTATTTATTTATTTAGTTATTTATTGGTATTTGATTGTGATGGTCAAAGGCTAGATTACTGTCTTTTTCCCAAAGTCCTGGACTGCTAGGTTAAGTCTTGGGAGTGTGTTGTCAATATGATAGTCACGAGGGGTGGATGACTTCCCAAAGAATACTATTTTGCATTTCTTGGCATTTAGCTTTAGTCCATGACTGACATTGGTTGTATCTGTGTGAGATGCCTTCTTGGACAATGATCATGTCTGTGTGGGATTCAATGATGGCTCCTAATTTGCAATCATCTTCATATTTAGTCAGCCAGAGACCACTGACATTGGCCTTGACTTCCTAGAAGTAAATGCCAAAAAGTGGTCCAAGGACTGATCCCTGAGGGACTCTGCTTGTGATTGGCCTTTTTGTAAAAGTGATCTCCCCATTTTTAACTTCCTAGGTCCTGTGTGTAAGCCATAAAAAATGAATCCAAATATCTGGTGTGGAAATAGAACCCACAGCCTTCTGATCTACCAGCACTGATGGTGAGTATGCTACCTGTTGAACCACTGATACCCCCATTCTTTACTACATCACCTAAACCTTTACTTTTTACTTTATTTAAAACCATACCCATCACCTCTAGGCACTCATTTGTGCAAAGTATTACTTTTATACAAATTTTGTTTTTTGCAATTATTATAATGCATCTGCATATGTTAACAGAACAGGAATTCTTAACCCTTCAGGTGATATATACCTCACCTCCTTCAAATTGTAATTTATTTTATAAACTATCACTTTCATAAGTAATGCAAAGACTGTACAGCTCATTGGACATCCCTGTCTTACAGCACTAAAACTTTATATGTACCTGTGGGCTTAACACGTCATTTTACAAGTATTTTATTTTGTTACTATATACTGACATACATAATTTCTTAACTTTTTCACTTGTATTTTTTCATTATTACCCGTAAGATTTCTTGTCCAATTGTGTCAAATGCCTTAAAGTTTTCCTATCATGATTTTCAGTTCTTCTTTTCTGTTCATAATATTATCCACAATTTGTCTGTCGTTAATAAATTTTGCCAACCCTTCTCCTTTATACTATATGTACTACCTTCCATAATATTTTCCATTTTAGTTTCAAATCTGTTTTGTATTATTTTCATAAAGCTCTTATAATCATTATTGTTCAGTACTACTGGTGTTCAGTTTGTCTTCTGTCTTCCTTCTTCCATATGAATTTAAGTATTCTATTGCATAATTCTTTATACCTAAAACCTTCATTTAACCATTCATTCAAAGTCTTTAAAAAACATTTTTTTGCCAATCCCTTAACTTTTTTTTTACATTTCATACCCTATTCCATCTGATCATGTAGCCAAATCTATATTTAATTGCTCTAATACTTTAGCTCATTTAAAGACATTTCCTTGTTTGTCTCCTTATTCACTTTTTATGTTAACGTTTTTACTTTCTATGTATTTTCACTAACTTCCCTTTTTTTATTTAAACATTTCTTGTACGTATTGTACTACACTGTTCATAATCTTTTCCTGAGTTCTTTTCTTTTACATTTTGTATTTCTCTCATTACACTACCATCTTCCTTTACTAATCGGTTTAAGTAACTCAGTACTTATTTTTCCTTGTAAAAATATTTTTGCTTTATAACAATTCTTGTATTTTTCTTGATTTCTTTAATATAATTCTTTTTTGTTGTCAAATTACTTTGTATAATTATGTTCTAATTTTCCTAATGCATCGTTATGTTTTTATATTTTTATTTCTCCACTTTTTTCACATCATAAAAATGCTTTCCCTTAAATATCATTCACCATTCAGACCAGTTTTTATAAAATGTTCTCACAGTAATGCAATCTTTCTATAACTGTATTACTAATATCTTTCCTTCTTCATCCCATGCTTTCTCATTTATCCTTTTTATTCCTTTGCCTATTTTCATTCATTTATTCCTTGTTTTCTTTTAACTAGGCATACTACAAGATGATCAGAAAATCCTGTTTCAGTTACCTGTCTTTCTACAACTAAACCTTCTTGATACTATAAAATAATCTGTTTCAGATCTATATATAACCCTTTTGTAAGTCTATGAATTTGTCCCAAAGTTTTAACTTACTACATCTTATAACTTCTAACATTTTTCTTGTATTGTTTCCTTTCTTTTTGCTCTTGCCTCTTAAATCACAATTAAAGTCTACTCTTATAATATTCATATTTATCACTACACTGTCTAAAAATCTGATGAAATAACATTTCCCTTTCCCTACAATTAGTATATAGAATGATAACATTATATGCATATAGCTGTTCTTTCCATTTTAAGTCTACAATGGTTTATTTTCCCTTTTTGCTGAAGTTACATGTAGCATTTTTCTGTATTTCTGCAAAATACAGCTATTCAGAGAATCTTTCATTTCCTAAATTCCAGATTCTTTCCTCACCATGGTTTCTCCATTTGTAATCGTTCTTCATTTGTTAAAAATATTGTCTTCTAATATGATTAGTTCTGCATCACATGTTCTATACCATTCCAAAAATCCTATTCTTTTTACTATATTTTTAACTGTTCACATTTACAGGAAAAAGTCTAAAATTTTCATTTTGCCTTTTCCTTAGATTCATGGTTTCATAAGTTCATAGCTAATTACTAGGTTAGCTTTCTTAATAGGCCATTCTAAGCCTAGCCAATTTCCCTACCAAAGGTGAGTCAAACACTGTACCTTGTGGCTGTGAGTCAAACACCATAACCATTATACCAACCCCCAACCATTACCTGTATATATTCTTTTTCATACATTTCTTTTGTACTTATCCCTTTAAAATTTTTCTTTGTCTTTTACTCTCTTACTAATAGAATTCTTTTTTTCTACCTTCCAATTTGTCTTCAGTTATTTCAGAACTACTAACAGAATTATGTTTTTTTACTACCTTCTAATTTGTCTTCAGTTATTTCCGAACCTTCTTCTCTGTCCTGTTTTTTCTCATTTAATTTTCTTCTATTTCTACTACTTCTAAAATGTTTTCTTTGTTCATTTTCTGTTTATTTTTATTTTTCCTTACTCTTATTTTCATTTTGCAATCCATCCATAAATGCCCAGTTTTGTTACGTTTATAAGATTTCATTTCACATTTTTCCATTACATCCTATTTCCTCACAAATATAACATTTTCTTTTATTACAGTTACTTATCAAATGTCTTTTTCCACAAAAAATGTTTTGGGTTGTGCTTGGTATATGTATAATTATTTATCTTTCTATTTTTAACACAATATCCACCAGTCCATAAACATTTGCAATGCCAGTACTTCTTTAAATAAAGTTTTCAAATGTCCTTTCAATGTCTCTCTCTCTGCCTCTTTTCGAAATTGTACATGAATTTTCATTTTTTTTGTTTTCTCTGTTAAATTCTTTTATTGCATAAATATTCCATGGGTTGCACGTTTTTCTTTTTTCATATTCTCCAATAAAATTTTTCATTGAAACATAGTCTCAAATATAATGTCACAAATTGTCTCTTAGTTAATAAGAATAAATGTTCTTACTTCATGTGCTTTTACACCCAAAGGACCTATTAAACTGTCCCACACTTCAAACCTGTCCATTTATATGTCTTTTTTTCCTTTGAATCCTTACTATATACTTCTGTTTTTCATTTTCTTCTACCTTCTTTTCTGCTTCTCCCCTTCTGTCTTCTTTTACTTTCTCTGCATGTGTTTTCTTTTCCATGTCACCATTATTCTTCAGGATTGTATCTCCAATCTCCTTTTGTATTTTATCTATAATATCCCCCCAGGAAACATCTCCTTCATTTTCCGGCTCATTCTGCATCATTATTTCCTTAAGTAAATTATCCCACAACCCTCTCAATGGAAGGTTTTTCATTATACATCCGTCATTTGCTGACTGATTTCAATCAAACAGATTTCTGTGAAACATCATCTCAGAATCCTACAAACATTCTCCTGTCTTGATATTGGCTTTCTCCTCCATGTCTCTCACGACTCCATTAGATCCTTCTCTTTCCATCTGCCTTCCTGTTTCTCCAGGCCACCTCTTTGTCTGAAACAGAAACAGGAAGTTCTCCTGCCAGATTTGTCTCACTTGCAACAAGTATTTTTTTTGATTGACATCACTTGTATACAATAGTTAAGTACATATTTACATTACAGTCATTTGCACAATTCAACTTGACTTTTAAAAACACTCCCCCATCCTTTTTTCCATAACCAAAAACATATTTTCTTTAGGATTTCTGCTAATATCCATTTTCCATTAAACTTAATTTAATTTAGTCTTAGTCCATAATGTCCATAAAATATTATTGCCAGTTTTCTTCATGTCTTGCTTTTGAGCAACATAGTAGTCATATTTGATCATGTCCAGGTTTATTTTTTCAACCTTTTTAAAAACTTTCAATATTTTATTCTTACACATCTCTTCCCATAATTTATTTACCCTAGAACATTTTAACAATACATATTCTGTTTAAAATTCCCCACAATTAATACACAGCATGTTAGCCTTTACAAGTAGTGCATCTGTTGACAATCTCCAAAACAAATCCTGAGATTAATATATATTCTTATACCATTTATAAATGCTCCCAAGGATCAATAACATAATATTCTTTCATAATGTTGGAATACCATTCTTTCCTGTTTTTTTCAATCACATTCACTTTTCATTTCCATAATTAAATTTTGTTGTGGTATTCTTTTATGTCTTAATTCATAAAACTTTTAAATGTTTTTCGTGTTTCCACCCCCCAAAAAAAATTATTTACTATACAAAATATATTCTGTCAAATTTTTATTCTCTTTCTTATAACATATTAAAGTCTTGTGTAAATTCATTGAAGCTGCATGAATGATGGGGTTTGTTAGCCCCAATCCTCCTCAATCTTCCTTCACATACAAAATTCCATTTCTAACTGGATTCTGTCTGGATTTCCATATAAAGGAAAGTATAACAGACATTATTTCTGTCTCATATTGTGTTGGTATCGTATAAGTATTCGCTATATGTGCTGTTTTACCTAGTAGAACAGAATTTATCAAATATGCTTTCTTCCTATATGACAATCTATATGTTTTTCAAAAAAATACACATCTTTTATTTCCTGAAGTACTTTCTCCCATTGTTTTTTTTTCTTATTTTCACTTAATCCAAAACTATTCCTAATATATCCATAGTCTCTTCATTAAACTTTATATCTCCTATATTTCCTATAAATCCAAAGCCCTTAGGTTTTTCTTTATTTATACATAGACCAAACATCTTTAACAATTTATTTAACTTTTTATCTCTTCCATCCATTCTTTATTCTTGATGATTAATACTACATCATCTGCATATGTATGCATTATTGGTAATTGTATTTAATTTATTTTGTACCCTGCCATATTTATAATTTTATTGATCTTACTCATGATTACATTCATAATTGAAGAAAAAATAATACTGCTTGCTGGACATCCTTGTCTTATTCAACATTCTATCTTAATTTATTCATTTAACCATCCATTAACATTTATTTTTACATGATTTATTTCATATGCTGACTTAATTACTTGTATTGTCGTCTTACTTTATATTATATGCCTCTAGAATATCCCATAAAGTTTCATATTGTATTTTATCAAATGTCTTGCTTAAGTCCCCTATCATTTTAGCTTCTATCCATTTATTTGTAATATCTGTTACTTCTCTTACTAACCATAATAAATCTTGACTCCCTTTTCTACGAAAAATTGTTTGATCAAGCAACTTATTTGTTCTATTTGTTAACTTTTTAGTTATTATTCTCATAAATATTGTATAGTCTGTATTGTTCAATACTATTCGTCTCCAGTTGTCGTTTTTATCCCTTTTTCCATATACATATTGCTTTGCCTGTCATTCCTATTTGTAAACCTTCATTTAATACTTCTACCAATAAACCTTTTTGTCAGGTTTTCCATGTCATTATACATATGGTATTCAGTGCCATCTGTTCCTGTAACTGTATTCATATTAATGTCTTTAGGATTTCATTTAACTCTTTCACATTTATATTTTTCTCCAAGTTCTCATTATCTTCTTAATTTATTGACTTCATATTTTTGAATAATTTTTGTTTCTGTCTTAAAAGATTGTACTATGTTTTTTATTATCTCACATATTCTTCTATTTCTTTCATTAATTTAGTTAAATAAGGTGGTGCATCTTCTTTCTTCCCTTGTAAACAATATTTTTATTTATATAACAAATAATTAATCCATTCTTGATTTATTTCATATGTTTTTTTCCTTTTCCATAGAAAGCTCTCGTCATTTATTTTTTAAATACTTCTTGACTTAATGTTTTATATTTTATTTTCTCTTTTTTTCCTCTTATTTTCTTGACTTTCTAAAAAACACTTTTTGTATTTTTCCTTAAAGCTTATCCACCTTGTCCAATTTTCATAGAATATTCTCATGCCCATATGATCTTTCCATAGTTTATTTCCTTTCTATCATCTTGTTTTATGTCTTTTTCATTCAACCTTTAAACCCCATTTACCTATTCTTATGTATCCCTCTTTCTCACTTACTTCTATCCAAATAGCTATTATGATATGAAAATCCTACCTTTTTAACTCCTCTTTGTAAGAGACTCTCTGATATTAAAAAATAGTAAATTTCAGTTTTAATTTCACTTCTTCTATAAGTCCAGTGTTTATTATCCCATATGTATAATTTCTACTTTTCATTATTTTGTTTCCCATTTTAACATCATTACTATTTTTATTCTTAAATTATAATTAGTCTCCTACCAGTATTGTGTCCATATTCACACACGTTATTAATGATTTTTTTAAACATTATCTTTCTTTTTTTCTTACATGTGTGTGTGTGTGTGTGTGTGTATGTGTATATATATATATATATGTGTATAGAGAGAGAGAGAGCAGTAATTTGATAAACAGTTATTTTCCATCTTAACTCTATTACTGTTATTCACCCTAATTACCCTAATTCAACTTCTGTAACATCTAGTATTTTAATATTTTCTTGACATAATATACATATTCCTGGACTTGTGTCTTTTCCTATGTTCCAAATAATTGTCCCAACCCATAACATTTCTCTTTGTGATCTTTCTTCCTTTTTCAGTGCTCTAGTATCTTCTAATATTATTATATGTGCATCACTTAAAGCACATTATTCTAAGATACCTATTCGTCATACTATTTACATTTAAAGCTAAAACCTTCCACTTTTAAATAAAATGAATATTGTTTCTTTTTCATCTTTTATCTTCTTTTATTTTCTTCAGTAATTTTACTTTTACATTTTCTTTCTTTTTTGCACTGTATTCCCTATATAATTTTGCCCCCTCATTATATACCATTTGTGTTTTGCCCTGTTTTTTTTTGTTCCTTTTCTATATTCTTGTCTTGAACTAAGTCTTGTGTACCCTCTTTTTGTACAATTTGTACATCTTCACAAGCTAGCCATGTATGTCTAGTATTTCCACATTTTTACATTTCAAATCACACTTTTTTTCTTCATGTCCTGTTTTACCACACGTAAAACATTTTTGTTTCTCACATTGATCAGCAGTATGGTTTCATGCCAGGAAAGAGCACTACAGATGCAATGTTTGCTTTGAGAGTGTTGAAGGACAAGTACAGAGAATGTCAGAAGGAGTTGCATTGTGTCTTTGTGGATTTAGAGAAAGCATACAACAGGGTGCTAAGAGCGGAGTTGTGGTATTGTATGAGGAAGTCAGGAGTGTCAGAAAAGTATGTAAAAGTGGTACAGGATATGTACGAGGGTAGTGTGATAGCAGTGAGGTCTGTGGTGGGAGTGACGGATGCGTTTAAGGTGGAGGTGGGATTATATCAAGGTTCAGCTCTGAGCCTTTTCTTATTTGTAATGGTGATGGACAGGTTGACAGAAGAGATCAGACAGGAATCCCCGTGGACTATGATGTTTGCAGATGACATTGTGATCTGTAGTGAGAGTAGGGAACAGGTGAAGGAGACCCTGGAGAGGTGGAGATATGCTCTAGAGAGAAGAGGAATGAAGGTCAGCAGGACTAAGACAGAATGTATGTGTGTGAATGAGAGGGAGGATAGAGAAACAGTGAGGATGCAGGGAGTAGAGGTGGCAAAGGTGGATGAGTTTAAATACTTAGGATCAACAGTTCAGAGTAATGGTGAGCGTGGAAGAGAGGTGAAGAAGAGAGTACAGGCAGGATGGAATGGGTGGAGATGAGTGTCAGGAGTGATTTGTGACAGACGAGTACCAGTAAGAGTGAAAGGGAAGGTCTACAAGAGGGTAGTTAGACCAACTATGTTATATGGGTTGGAGACAGTGGCATTGACAAAAAGGTAGGAGTCAGAGCTTGATGTGGCAGAGTTGAAGATTTTAAGATTTGCACTGGGTGTGACGAGGATGGACAGGATTAGGAATAAGTATATTAGAGGTTCAGCCCACGTTGGAAGGTTTGGAGACAAAGCCAGAGAGGCAAGATTACATTGGTTTGGACATGTGCTGAGGAGGGATGCAGAGTATATTGGGAAAAAGATGCTAAGGATGAAGCTGCCAGGTAACAGGAAAAGAGGAAGGCCTAAGATAAGGTTTATGGATGTGGTGAGAGAGGGACATACAGGTGGTTGGTGTGACAGAGCAAGATGCTGAGGACAGGAAGAAATGGAAACATTTGATCTGCTGTGGTGACCCCTGATGGGAGCAACTGAAAGAAGAAGACGACATTCACTAATTAAATGATTATCTTTGCCACAAAAAAATGTTTTGGGCTGTTTTCTATATCTCACAAATCATCTATTACAGTTCACACTAATTACACTAAGAATATGTACCACATTATCATTTTCCATTTTTAAAATAACCCCATATTACCATCCACAGTTCATAAACCTCTTTCATCATACATTATTTTGTGTCTATAACATCTTTGCATAAAGTCATTAAATGTTCTTTCAAATCTTTTCCTTCTATTTCTGTTCTAAACTGAACCATGACTCTCTCTTTTTTCTCTGTGAAAACGACTGTATCACATATTCAGTCCACAGATTACAGTTCTTTTTTGCTCTTATTTTTCTAAAAAAAATTCTGCATAAACTGGCCTGCCTCAAGACATGTCACAAAACATTTCTTTATTAATGACAATAAAGGCTGTTGCCTCCTTGGGTGAAATACCCAGTGGTGCAATTATAGAGTCCCATACTTCATATCTGTCCAGTCCTTTTTTTTTTTTTTTTTTTACTGCTTACTCTTACAATGATTTCTTTCTTCACTTCGTTCACCTCTTTGATTCTTCTTCCTCCCACTTTCACTGTCTATGCATAGGATTTCTTTCTTGACAATTCCTCTATTGTATCCTCTTCCTGTATTTTTTTTCATGATTTCGCCCCCATGATACTGCTACCATACTCTCCGGTTCACTCTGGTTGATCAGCTCTCTTAAATAAATCCTGCAACCCTCTGGATTGAAGGGTTGTAATAATGCATCCCTGTTGAGTGTCTCCTTCTCCATTGAACAGTCTTTTTTGAAATAAATCCTCCGAATCCGGTACTGCTTCATCTATGACCTTCAGTTAATTGTTCAGTTTCTCCCTTCTCCTCCGATGCACACAAGTTCCACCTCCACATAACTTACTTGCCTTTTTTACAAAGGCTTCTCCAATTCCACACGTTATTTTCTGCTTCACTTTCTCTTTGGCAAACACTTGCCATGCTTCTCCCTTTTTCTCTGTGCTACCTACTCGCCTGGAATGGAAACAGGAAGTAAGACTCCCCACACGCAATCATGTCCCCCTTCACTACAAGTAAACAAAGAAGAAAACCTCTGATATTCCACCACAACAAAAATCCACCACGATAGAGTCCTATGTCAAACAGCAAACAAATTTAATGAGAAAAGTAAAAGCAGCATTAAAATTCCATAGTGATAAAACGATAAGCGCTTTTGGCTATTTAGCCTTCTTCAGATCGTTATCTTTTGGTTTCAACAAGTGTGAGACAGTTTTTTAAGTTCCCCAATGCCCTAGATACATTTCCCCCAGTAATGTAAATGCCATCTTGGGTCTCCCCTGTAAAGAAGCTTATAGCTTAGTGTTACTAACCTGGTCAACAAAAGGATGAATTAAAAAAAATAAGTATCTGCATACCATTATTTGAAACACCATTTTGCTTCCTACTGGTCTGCAGTTCACACACTGGTTTGGGAGGACTGGAACAAGGCAATAGTGTAGTCTGGAAAAGGTCAGCCTTGTGGTTTAACCTTCTCAAATTCAGTTGTCTTTTCCCATCCTGATATAACATTTCCGTAATAGCTTGGAACCCATCAGTCAAGACAAAGTTTTTATCATTTATTATACATATATATATTCTATAGATGTAGGTATATAACTGACTCCAGTGTTTCAACTAAGAAGATATTCTGCTACCTGGGATTGTTATGTCATTCGTCTTATTACTGTGCCCTTCCAGGTCTCTCTCTTTCAGAGTTTTTACTCTGTTTAGCATTCTGGCATTGTCTGATTTTAACATTTTCTCTCTTCCAGTGTGGAAATTCTGTAATTGCTGAAGTAAGACTTTCCTCACTTAATGAGTTCATAGGTAGTTACTAGGTATGCAGTCCAGGAGACCACTGCGGAACCCAGTCCAGTTGCCCCAAAGCACTGTTTGTGTAGTGGCTTTCTCAAGGCTACACAGTAGGTAAATGAAGGCTATGGGGATCAAACCCTGTACAGCAGGAGGGAGCTAGTTAACAGCTCAGATCCTTAATTATTTCCTTTCATTAACTACCAGATGTGCTTTGCATTAACTGCCAATTTTTTTTTGTTTCCATCAGGACATTTAGCATCTGATACCATGGATATATTTAATATTAGTAGTAGTATTTCTTCTACAAATGTTGTTTGGAACTGATCAGGGTATCCCCTGTCATTGCATAATTTACAACCTCTGTTGTAATTCTGCCACTTGATCAGATACCATGAAGATCACTTTCTAAACTAACTCACTGGTCAAGCTGCCACAGCTCTTGTAGATGGCCATTCCCCTTTAGATGTTTCGCCTTTTTTTCTGGGTATACCTCAGATGGTGTTAATGCTTATCTAGGTGAATAATTTAACCAAAACAGCAACAGACCATTGCAAACAACTAGTGACTCATTTTATTTCTTCTTCTGCTGAAGATGGTGGAGAACGTTTGAAGGAGTCTCATGAGTTTATCTCTGCTTGAGTGTTGATGCTCTTCTTGTCTTTTCATGTCCCTGAGCTATCCTCTCTACGTTTAGCTATCACCAAGTCTTTCTTCAATCTACTTCCTGTTTGTGGAAGCATGCCCTCATATATATAGTGACTTTGCAGATATGAATTGTTCCAAATTTAGTTATTTATGTATGTACATATGCATTTATTTATATTTGTTAATCATATTTTAATGAATTTCACAAGGACCAAGGTACCATTGTCTAGCACTGAGGCCATACCTGAGACTTGAAGGCCAAACTGGGCAGTTATGGCAGTAGCTAGACCCAAGCCTGAAATTGTTGCCATAGTAGGTACTATTTTAATTCCCACTTGTTAAGTAAGCCATGATCATTCTTTCTTTTGGGGTCCTTCTTGTTGTACTTTGTTTTCTTGGAGACACAACTAGAGGACCCTGTCTTTGCAACTCTTGACTATGACAGCATTGAAAGTATCTATTACTTGCAGTTTTTCTTGTTGTGACAGATTTTATCTTTTTTCTTTGCATTTCTTTGAGAATTTCAAAGCTTCCTGTCTGCCCATCTCTCTCTCTCTTCCCAAGCTATGAGTTGCTTTAGCAGCTTTCTTATAATTGTAGCTTTCTCAGACATATGAATACTGTTTTAATACAGTCCATGTTTGTGAGACTTGCCACACTCCTGTTTCATGTTATTTAACCTGCTGTAATAATGCTGCATTAGTATGTTTAGCAGCTGAGTCAGTAATGCTTTTGTTTTTCACACCACTTTGCGAGATTCAGTCATATATGCAGCTCCTTCCAAACCTTTACTTAAATGTGTAACAGCACTAAGAATACCTCTGATGCTGTTTAAATACCAAACAAACTTCTAAAGCTTAATAGCATGTTAAATGTACAAAGTTTAGAGCTTTTTTCACCTAACTTTTATCTTCAGGAATACCTGTTTTTCTATCTAGTACTCCAAAGAACTTGTATATTATATTATTGAGGCTGCTGCCTCACCTATGAGTAACAGGTAGGAGTCTCTCCTAATTAATAAATACAGGTTTTGTAGATCATTATGAATGCAAATGTTGTCTTCTTTTACAGCAGAAATCATACTGTTCACCCATTCTGTTAACTGTAATTGCTTCATACCAACTTTTAACTTTGCCATTCACTTTGGGTCCTCTGTGGCAGCATGTACAACTTGATTCATAGCATCAGGAGTTAGTTATAGATATTTTATTGGCAAACTTCCTAAGCCAGTAAATAAACATAATTGGGAAGGACATGATTCCTGTGCCTGTGTACATTATTGAAGATGACTTTGTACCTATCATGTCTGCATATAGGGTTGCCACCTTTTCAAATGGTCAAAGTGGGACATTTTTGGTACAAACATCTGATTTTACAGGCTGACACATACCCACGGTCAGTACAAAGGACATAACTTAACTTTTTTGACTAAATAAAAGCTTATTCTTGTAGCATTTTAGTTGCTTATTCTGTTTCTTATAACATTTAGGTATTTTAGATACAGAATAACTGTTTTATGCAACTATTACATAACATATAGGAAATAAATTTGTCCTAAAATCTCAGGACATTTGCCATTTTTACAATTTTTTGTCAGGACACAACTGCCCAAAGAGGGACTGTCCCTTGCAAAGTGGGACAGGTGGTAACCCTATATGCATACAGAAGCACATTCAGTCTCTGCTTTCTCACTGTGAGTTTGATTTACCCATTCTTGCTTTCCCATAAGATACATGGCCCAGGGTATTAGACAGATTGTTTATTTTAAGTGTTGTGATCAAAAACAAGATTTTGTTTCTCTTAAGTTTATATTCACGTTCCAGTGACATTTTGAGTCGGTGGATTTTGGATGCCATGAGTATGTTAACAATGTATACACAACGTTATTGTGTCTTTTAATCCCATTGCTTCAAAATTATCTACAGACAAAAGTTTGCACACTGCAATTTTATATAATTTCAGTTCAATATTTTAACACTGACTTGTCATGTTGCCTTTGTGTTTGATAAATTGTTATATTTTACATTGACTTCTTTTCACTTTAATAGTGCTGAGTAATAACTTTTTTTTCGTGTCTGTGTTAAGCAACATACACATTTTTGAACACCCATATCTTTGTTTTTACGCATTTTTTACAGTAGTGATTTAAATAAGTACTCCTACTGCAACTTCTCCAGAAATGGTAAAATATACCACATGTCCTCTTCCTGCTTAGGGCAACACGTGGTACTTCAGGCTTGAATTTAAACTGTGCTGTATTCCTGTGCTCCTCATTCTTCTCTTGTTAACATTCCTGATGCAAAACATTGTTTTTTATCTTTGAATTTGACTTGCATTTTGTCTTCATTCTTTTAACTTTGTATTTTAATTTCGCTCATTCTGCATATATCCACAACTTTTGATCGGGTCTAGTCTGATTTTCTTATTAGCCTGCCCCTGGTTTTATGATTTAGTATATCATAAACTGTTAAATCTCTTAATAGTGAATCACGAAAACCACAACAGACATGCGAGGAGGAAGCTGTCCTCAGCGTTAAGGTAGAGGACTGAGTTCACTGCCTTGTTAATTGTGAAAAATGAAAAATAAAAACACTTAAATATTGCAGTATTAAGTAAAAGTAATAAACAGTCCAAAACTTCTGATATTAATTCCTCTTCTATGAAGGTACTGAAGAAACAAATTCAAACAGGATTAGTCACTGGAATAAGTCAGCTTTAATTCATGATAAGCACTTTCGTCTGTCATCTGTACGTCATCATATCAGTTTTTCAGTAACTGCTTTAATCCATGGAAAACTAATACATACATAAAAAGCACAACGTATCATAAATCATGACTGACAACCTCATACATATTAATGAGCCTAGGCTAACACTAAAAGCTACCCTGATGTAATACAAGTCATGTTTTACAATCCAAACTAAAATAAGAAACAGAAAGAGCAATAATAAAACAAAGTCCAAGTAAAGTGAAGTGCAGAACTAGTGATGACTCCTAGTCTGTCTCCGTACAAGGATATGGTGTCATAAACCTCCTTCACTAAAGGCCGTTTAACATCAAGGTGACAGCAACATCCTTCCAGAAGTGATAAACTAAAAAACAAAAAAAAAGATAAACAAATAAAAAAAATAAATAAATACAAATCAGAGAGCTGACATGAAGGTGTGTGTGTCCATATGCATGTGTGGCAGCAGGCACTTGAATCAAGAAAACAGCACCTATTATAGTAACCTTAGAAAAGATGCAATATAAAGAAACATCACAGATAAAGATACAATAAAAAACTGTAATCAAAAGTGTGTTAAACAGGAAAAGTGCTTTCACCTGTAGGGCTTCATCACTGTTAAAATTAAGCAACCATAAAAACAATCATATTCTCAAAATAAGAAAAAAACAAAATGTGTAGAAAAAATGCAAATGACTGTGCATATGTATATATTGTAACAGAACAGAAAACAAGCAGAAACCATCAAAATTATGGGCATAAAAATGTCTAAGAATAGTGAGGAAAGGAGTAAACAGGTCTTGTCAAAACCATTTGTGACGGCAGTGCCCTGGCCCAGCAATTAAGGAGCCTCAATCCTTACCACTAACACCAGGGAGGGCATCTCATGTAAGAGGAAAGGATAACAAATACACACAGTAAGGTACAATTTCCCTTAAGTGCACACAGAGATCCTCCCCTGGTCCTCAATAAGACTCCCACTGGCACAGCTGTAGGATCCAGATCTCAGCCTAGCTGGCAAGCTAACCTCCAGTACCCTCTCTGTCCCACCAGTGCTTCGTGTCCCTGCCCAGCTAGCTGACACACCATATACACTTTGAGATAAATATTTATACAACTTCACAGACACTCCTGGGAAAGGCTGACACAGATTCTCCAGCTGTGCCCTTTTACCCAGACTATACAGTAGTAATTACTGCCACCACCAGCTAATACTTATCAGCTACCCAAAGGCCCTTAAAAGGGTGTCCAATTATTACTGTGCAATATTATTATCCAGTTGGTAAGTGTGACTAATCAGTCTAAGGCTTATTAGAGTGGCTTTGTAGAATAAACTCCATAAATATGCAATGTACTCTAGAGCTTAACTTGTCTCTACACAAACCAGCCACATGTAAAAGGTTTTAAAATATTTGATAATAAATAATTAAAACACAAGACAACACTACTACACCACAGTGCTATCCAAAAGTTCAGAGATCACACAGAAACTTAAAATAATTCTGTAGTACAGTTCTGACATAACAGAAAAACACAAGTCTAATCTTTATAGTCCTAGCTATTTCTACAAGAAAACATACTTCTGAAGTAACTTACTTTCATAGAGCAAGGCAGTTCTGAGTCAGATCAAAATGCTTACAGTCTCTCTCTCTCAAAAATAGTTTTTAAAATCACTCAAACATTTCTGCTGGGCCCTCCCAGATTACATCATTTTGACACTTAGGTTTTCCCAGTATACACATTACATCATTTTGACACTTAGTCTGGAGTTCCCAGGCCAACAGGCTACATTATTTAACAATCTAACACCTGCTCAGGAAACTAAAACAATAAAAGACATTTCACATGTACACTCTAGTAATTGTTCCTGAAGTTAAAACATTAGAAGGAATGTGTTCAGCTAGCCTCTTAGGCACCACTATCTAGATCAAAGGGTATACAAGACATAATTTTAACTTCAAAAGAACAGATGTAAAATGCTTAGGGCTTAGTTTTCCTTACAGCAGATGGCAGTGTTGCTACAATCTTGAAGTTCACATTTTGCAGTGTTTTCTTTCATTTAAGAAACAAGCCAGTATTTTACATTTATATTTACAAATGATAGAATTGTGTATCAATTTCTATTTGACTAGGCTGGCAGCCTTCACCCCTTCTCTACCAGTCTTCACATTAATAAAATAATTTGTGGTCCATTTCCTAAGCTGAAGAATTTGTTTAATTGAACAAGCAGAAATTATTCCAGACATAAATATTGAGACAAATTTGCCATTTTAGCTCCTCCTTTTCAAGAATGGCATTACAGTTCCCCTGTAATAAGTGTTGTCTGCATTATCCAACCTACATGTCAGTCTGTCCGGAAGTAAATTAGTTACTTTATCTCTACTCTCATGCTGAACAAATCACATACTGTTGCCTTCTGCACAAGTCCAAATTACAGTTACTATTTCATGCCTCTAGACATTTTGCTTAAAAAGATGCCTAGGAGCACACAACATGCATCTTCAGTGTTGTATTGTGTTGATGCTTTCCTCTTGTAAGGTATTGTCACATAACTAGAGATTATGGTAAGTACATATGTTTAATTAGAACTCCTGAAATGCCATTGTGATAGATATTACTGTCATGTTTCTGCTGTTTTAGTTCCTTAGAGGGTGTACAATATCACTTGGGTAAGACTTTTATCAGTAGTGATTTCATGTTTCTATTGCACTTCGGTAAACTTTTCCCATTTTGTTCCCAGTCATGTGCTCTCCATGTGTGCTACAGAGCACCAGACCCTCTGGAGAGTAGCATGCACTGGACATAATGTTTATAACCAATTAAAGGTTACTAGCAAATTTGATCTTCATTGCTGTAGAATTTGAGAAAAACTTCTGTGATGTTATTTATTGAAACAGTATGTGCTGGAAGATCTTTTACATCACCCAGTCACTTGTATTTATTTATTTATTAGCATTTGTTTACCAGGATAGCCCACTGGGCCAGTATGAACTCATTTTCAGTGGAGGCCCAGGGAGAAAAGCTCCAAAATGAACATGTACATAAAGAAATGTTTAAGCAATTACATAAAGCAAATATAGAACAAATGTCAAATTGTTACAGGCTTAAGTTACAGCATTATATAAGAAAGATAAAGAAAAGGCTAAGATTATATAAAGAAGAGCTGCCGTTCTAACAGGGCATTTTGTGGGATAGTGATTAGTTAAGAAGAACAGTATGGTGAATAGGTGGAATGGGAGTTAGAGTATAGATAGATATTCAGGAAGTAGAAGATGTTAGGATTTAAGGGCTTGGGGCTTGATGCATGTGCAATTTCAGGATGAGAAGAGTTGCATATGTAAAGAGGTTTTGAAAGATGTTAAGGTTTGATTAGTTTCAATTGTTAATGGAAGGGCAGTCCAGGCTCTAGCCACAGTGTAGGAGGATAGAAGCACACCGGCAAGTAGTTTGGGATTGTAGACCAGTAAAAGTTGTTGCTTTTCAGATCTGAGAGATCTTTTAGGTAGATAGCGGCTAAATAATGAACTAAGGATAGGACAGAGAAAGATTATAGATTACTTTGTGCAGTTGTCAGTTGCAAGGAAGTGAGACAGTGAGAGAGCTCAAGCCGATTAAGAGAGTGTAGGGATATACAGTGGTGGGTGGAATATTTAGCATTTGTAGCAAACTTGGCAATGTTGTTGTAGCATGTCACAAACTTAGTTTTTGGAGCAGATTGAAGGTTAGTGAGTAATCGAGCACCATAGATAAGAGAGGGTAGTGAGTAATTGATAGCAAAGGTTTGTCTAGTGGAAGGATTAAGAAAATATTTGTGCTGACAGAGGATGCCGCTAATGTATTGTATGTGTAAGTCAAATTTTAAATGTTCATTTATTATTACTCTCAGTAAATTTGTGCAAGTAACAACTTTGATTATTGTGTTTTGAGACTGGATGATGAACTGGGCCTTGTTTAAGGGAGTTTTCTTCTTTGGGGTAAAAAGAATTAGCTTGGTTTTGTGTGGATTAAGTGCCAGTTGATTATTGCAGAACCAGGTTTCAGTAGAGGAAATGTCCTGCTGAGTGATTTGTTGCAGAAGAGATATGGAATCAGAAGAACAGATAATAGTAGAGTCATCTGCATACTGAATGTGAGAGCCCTGACTGGATAAAGAATGAAGGTTATTAAGAAAGATGTTAAATAGAAGGGGACCTAATATGGAGCCTTGGGAAACACCAGTAGTATTGTGAAGATATGAAGAGAGGGAGTTTTGCCATTTAACTGCCTGTTGTCTGTCCGATAAGCAACTTGAGAACCAGTTAGTGGAGGGAGATGCACCAATGTTTGAGAGTTGTTGAAGTAGTGAATGTGAGACTGCATCAAAAGCTTTTCATAAGTCTAGAAAGAAATAGGGAAGAGAAGATTTTGCCTGAGTCTCAGGCTCTATTTACGATATCCAAGAAAGATATCAAGGCACTGATAGTACTGTGACCCAATCTGAAACTGTGTTGTGTAGGGGATAGAATATGGTTATTAAGGAGAAAGGTTAGAAGTCATGTGGATACATCTTTCAAGGAGCTTAGAGATGGGGGAGAGGATGGCTATAGGAAGAACATTTAAGATAATCAGTAGAGCTGCCAGCTTTGTGAAGAGGATTGGAACATAGGATTCAATGATAGATCTGTTGATGAGTATGCTAATAGGATAGGTAAAGGCATCAGCTGCTAATTTTAGATATTCTGTGAGCTGGTTATCCGCTGCAGTGGAGGTAGGTTTGAGTTTGAAAAGTAAACGTTTTATGTTATTAGTTAGAACTGGTTTAATGGTGAAAGTGGGCATGGGCAGGATAGTTTCACAAGAATAGTAAGATGTCACAGTAGAAAGAGGGTAAGTGGTAGAGGATTGACTTAATGGTACATTATAGTTGGAAGTATTTGAGGCTGAGCTGCTGTGAGGTTGGGGAAGTTAGCAGTAACGTTTGATATACTGTTGCTAAAGTGAAAGTTAGAGACTAGCTATTTATGAAGGAGTTTTATTGGGGAATGGATATGGATTGTTTTTAATACCAGGATTTAGGAGTGAAGTAATTGATGCCCAGAATTTTCAGGGGTCCTGCTTGTGATTGGTTTGAAGTTTTAGGTAGTACTCCTTTTTATCTTTGGTTACTTGTTTTTTAACCTGGTTGCAGAGTTGCTTGAAATTCATCAGGTCTGAAGGGTTTTTATTTTTTAGCCATTGTTTCCATGTTTTATCTCTAGTTAGCATTAGTTCCTTAGTTGGCTTGGTTAGCCATGTAGCAAGGTTGGTTTTAATTCTTTTTACCCAAGGAGGTGCGAGACTGCTTAGAGTTTTTAGGAACGTTGTATTAAAGTAAATCACTATATCATAGAGGTAGAGTTTTCAGGATGTTCTAGTTCAAGTGTTTTAATATAGTGATAAATGTCTGTGGTTTGAAGTTGACCAGACTCCGTATTTGTTTGTAATGATGCTACTTTTGTAAGGTAGGAACAGTTCTATGAATAAAGGCAAGATCAGTATCCAGTCTAGGATGGAATCTTCACTATTACTCCTGTTGAACCTTGTTGGAGTCGTGATGAGTTGGTTGAATTGAAATAGGTCGATGTTAGAGACAGGGAAATTAGAGCAGAAGTTTAGCCAGTTAATGTCGATGTCTCCCAAAATGATGGTCTGATTTTTGATTGCGTTACAGATCTAAGCAAGGATCTCTTCCAGAATAAGTATACTGTTGCTGGGTGGTGTACAGAACTATGATGCATATTCTTTTGGAGTTTAGTTTAAAAAACGAAATGAGGATTTCTGCATGAGAGAATTGTGGAATAGTGACTGAGTGTGAGGTTATATTGTAGGTATTAGGGGAAAAGTGCTATATCACCTCCTTTTTTTGTAAAGTCTGTCTAACCTTATGGCATTGAATCCTGGAGAGAGAAGTTCGAAGCCTTTTATATTAGGTTTGAGCCAGGACTCGGTAGCAGTGATATCTGTTTTATTGTGGGATATCCAGGCATGAAAATAAGTGATCTTATTGTGAATAGTTTGGACATTTAGTGTGAAAATATTTAAGGATTTATGGTAGTTAGGTGAGTTAGATAGGGAGGAAGTGGGTCCCGGATTTGGATGAATATCACCACATGGGAGCAAATTTGTAAATATGGGATAGTAAAAGAAATGTAATTGGTTTGTTTTTGATGTGCTACATAGCTTCTGGTGGTATAGGGTAGTGCGCTGTACAGGAAGAATTATTAATTTTGGAAAAAATAATGGACTTATTGAAAATAGTGTAGGAGGAATATTGGCAAAGCTTTTTGATGGAGTAGTTTGGAAGGACGTAACAAATGTAGGCTTAGGGAGAGAGGAAATAGACTTGGGAGCTGTATGATTAAACAGTAGAAAGAGAAATAGGGTTAAATGAGAGAGAAATAATATATTTATACACGTGAGAGACATTAGGGAAGGAGGTGGCTGTAGTCAGATAATTGGCTGTTAGAAGGACACAAGTGTTAGAAAGTAGTAGAGTGTTGTAGAAGTAAGGGAAGTGCAAAATAAAGGAGTAAGGGGAGTGGTGGTAGGTTTCCTGAAGTGATGTAGAATAAGATACAGAGATGTAGATAAATGTGATACTGTGCATTGAATCTTATACTGTTTTAAACGTGCACTGCATTAAAAATGGTTTATTTGCAGCAGATGAAGTATTTTGTATTCACATTTACAACACAGAATTGTACTTGGCATTCTAAAAACCATCGGAAGGAATTGTTCAGAACCGAGGAATTCATTGTGGCTTTTTTCTTGGTTTGTATAAATGGCTTATTATGTAATTACTGTGAGAGTTTAATAACATGGTTGGACTCTGCTCTATTACTTTTTCATTATGCCCTAGTTCCATTCTGCTGAATGTATAACCTGATTGATTCACAAACCTCTATTACATACTACATATTTTTGGCATTCAGTTTCCTTAATGATATGAGGGGGAGAAAAATCAGAGAAGAAAATTGGTTTCCAAATATTCTGTCCGTTAAGGATCCAGAAGCAAAATCCATATCTTCTATCAGTTACCATGACTATCAAGCTGCAGTTTATTTTTTCGGTTGGTTGTTCCCACGAACACTTTACAGTGCATTCATGTGTGAGCTTGTACAGACACAAAAGCATATTAAAGAAACTGTCTTGTGCTTGACAAACATATGTAGCCTACTGGTCAAACATATGTAGCCTACTGGTCAGTATTTGTCCTATAATGGCTTTTCTCCTTGTAACTCACTGACTAGTCATGCTTGCTTACCACAAGTGTGCCAACTTGCTTTTAGTGATGCCACAGTAGCATGGTATAATAGAATTAATTGTTTTAAGCAGTGCATTTTGCTTTGTTTTCCCTGGCATGACATATTAGTTAGTTGACATAGTTTTCAAATTGTGCCATACTGGTTTCCATTTCTTCTTGAATTCTAACAGGTAGGGGGTCAAAGAGCTTTGCTTCTAGTCAGTTACTAGACAACTTAACATTTAATATGTATCGAGGTCCTGTATTTTGCAGCCCTCACATCGGAGCACCATTTAGATCAAAATCCCCAATGACTGATCATTTTGATCAGAAGCACATGAGTAGTGTGGTTGGTTTTCCAAGTAAACTGTTTTAAAACAAATTTGTGTAAAATAGCTTTGATGATAAAACTGTTTGACAAATGTTAAAACGTAAAGAAAGCACCATCATAGTGTCGTTTGGGCTTAATTTGGAATGTAATTTGAAGATTTTACTGGTTAATTGTTAATTAAGGTTTAATTTTCTGTATTTATAGAGCTGTGTATGTCTGTGTTTATCCTACATGGAAAGAGATTGCCAAGGTGGGGAATAAACTTTTCTGCTGTTGGATGATGGTGTGAATTGTTTATCATTTTATTTTACAGTTGTGTTTATTATGAAACTAAATAGTGCCTTAGCTGCAATGTTAGAGCTGCAAAGCCCATCCGTGAAATAGCCTGCCTTTGACATGAGAAGCCCTCACCCCAGTCCAACAAGTCACTGACTGCAGGGCCGTCCCATAGGCGTACCTCTTAGGACCATGGCTGAATTTGACACAAGAGAAATCCAAAGCTGAGACTTCTAAGGTGGGTGCACACTGAGTAACAGCTTAATTTCAGCTCTCTCACTGTTAAAAGAGAAACTCAGAAAAGATGTGAATGTCTTTTTGGGTAAATTTCATTTGCCGGCTAGTAAGTGTACTGGCTGGATGCCAGCAAAGAAGAAATTTGGAGAACATGAAAGAAAATCAAGCACAAAAGGTAAGGAGAAAACACTGGCTGGGAAGAATCCTGCAGTTGTTAAAAAGCAGTTCAAGCTCCAGCTTTGGTGCAAGACATGACTTCAGTAATCTAGTGAGAAAAATAAGTCAGATGTACTCAGAGCTGATTAAAATAAATGATACACTGAAGATACTCCATCTCCAATAGCTGAAGCCGGGAAAAAAATGGAAGACAAAAAACAACCAGCATTTTTTACCTGAGAAAAATGGAAGACGCTTGAAATATGAGCTGATAAAAGTGCAAAAATCAGAGGTCAAAATGAAGAAAAGGCTGGCTGACTAAGACACTGATCAAGAAGAGCTGTTTCAAAAAATGGTAGCATTAGAAGACAGAGCATGTAGAAAAAAACTGAGATTTTCTGCTGTACCAGAGAAACTGGAAGGAACAAACTTTATTAATTTTATAAAAGAACAAATAAGCAACTTAACTGGTATTCCACAGTAGGAGTTAATTGAAAGGGGCACATCATGTGTATACTCCATACCTGGCCATGGGAAAGCAGCCATGATTTCTAATAGTAAAGATGCAGTCCTACCAGCAGAATGAGTTGATTCTGGCAAAACTGTGGCAGGAGAACAAAGTACTAAAAGTTTGAGACAGTGGAGTTTTTGTGGAAAAGGATTACTCACTGTATAGCAGATAGAATAGGAGTGCATTTATTCCACTAATGGAGTGTCAAGAGTGAGTTGTGAGATTCAAGCTGCTGCATCCAAATGTCTTCAAAATATTTTTTTGCTGATGGGTAAAATTAATTTTTTGATGCAGAGTATGCTAAAGAGGTAATACAGAAGTCTGTTCGACAGAAAGTGAGCCATCAAACAGAAGGGGACTCTGCTTCCTATTCTTCTGACAATAAAGCACTTAGAGAGACTATGCCACAGTGTTCCAAAGGAAAATGCTTAAGAGACAGAGAAAAGCACATGAGTTACTTAGAAAAAAAAAACAGGAGTATGTTGGAAATGAACCAGAAATTGAAGTTTGGAGATGGAGATTGATGAGAATAAAAACAGCAACTTGTAAATTAATGAATAAATGTGGGATTACCAAGTATTAGTCACATTTTTGAATTCTGTCGGAACAAGAAAACCTGGAAATGTTGGACTTTTTTGATTTAGTTAAATTTGTGGGGGACTCCCAATGCGTATGCTGTACTTCATGTTATTGATGTTTGGAAGAAATTAAGGAAAGGGAAAGAGGAAGGAAAGAGGTAAGTAAAACAATTTTTGTTCTTAACAGTATTTTTTATAAAGCATGACATTCACTCAGTGTTATGTAGCATTTTCAGTAATTTTTGTGTGTTATAGGGATACTAAAGTAAACAGGTGCTCTTTTTCCCTTTCTTAATTTTAAGAAATGTAGGCACTGCAATGTAAAAAGAGAAGAAAGCCTGGACAAAGGCATGTTTCAGATAACAGGCTGTAATCTTAGGTTGCTGAGGTGAAGGACGGGTTATAAAAGTATACAGCGCATGGTATAAGTAAAATTGATAAGCTTTTTCTTAGTTTTGTATAATGGAATGACTGGATTAAGGCTGTTGGCTTGATCTAATAATGAGTTTTAAGTGGAAGCAAGTAAATAAAAGATCATTCAATGTAATGAAAAGTTTTCCTGTAGCAAATGAGAAGCTTGTAGCTGAAGGCAACTTTGTATCTGGTTTTCATGTTTCTGTGGAGACTAGCTTATAAGGAGCAATAAAACAGGATACTTTTTTCTTCAGCAGCTAAAACATAATGTTTTCTGAAATCATTCAAGTTTTCTACATCTGGGAGAGGAATAAAGATAAGACAAAAATGGAGAGCACTTAATGTAAATAGAAGCACAAGCTGTACCATGTTTCTTACTATGGATAACCTTCCTTACAGGTTATTAAAGCATGTGAGTGTAACTGTCAATCTGGGACAATTTTTCTGTTAGGAGGGTTGAATGTCATTATTTGAAGATGTACATAGTTTTGTGTGTTTGTATTAAGTTAATATGTTATGTGGATGAGTGTGTTTTATTAGTGTTTTCATTAAAACAAAAAGTCTTGTAAGAGATGACATAAGTTCAAATGGATATAAGAAACATCTATATAAAAGATCAACCTGCCAAACATTTAATGTACGTATATAATACAAAAGCTGAATCTAGACATTTAAAAGAAAAGCTGACATATATCAGGTGGAAATAACTTCTTACCATAATAGCAGTACTTTCTGTATTATCTTTGAATGTGGATGGTCTCACAGTTGTATACAAAAAAGACAGAGTAGTGAACTATATTAAGAAATACGTACAAATAGCTATGCTACAGAAGACATATTTGGAAAGAATTGAGCATGTGAATTTGATAAAGAAAGGTTTTCAGTATGGTTATTCAGCGGAATATCTGGGACATAGGAAAAAAGAAGTACTTGTATTAATTGCTAGAGAAGTTCCAATAGTGATAGAAGAGGGGAAAAAAGATAATAATGGTAGCTATGTAAGTATGAGTAGCAGCTTAATTTCAGCTCTGCCAGTGTTAAAATAGAAACTCTGAAAAGATAGCCAGTGAATTTGTCCATGGACCAACTTTCAGCTTTAGAAAGTAGGTACAGCTACAGGTATAACCCACAGATAATCCTCCTTGAGCCACTTTCCTAGACTCTTCCTTCAAATATTCCATATGTGAGGTGCTGACTTTGTCTCCTTTATTTCCTGCAACTTCATTTGTACCTAAGCATGAGAATATAGATTACCCCTTTTCCTGAGCCAACATGTTACTTTTTCACAACTGTACAAACCTTTATAAAATATTTATAGACTCACATGTCAGTATTTATATGTATATATGTGTGTGTGTGTGTTTACGTATACACATATATATGTATATATAACTGCGGTGTTGGTGCTGCGGTAGCGTTGTCGCCTCACAGTAAGACTTTTCCCCATTCGATTCTCAGTTAGAGCATATTCTGTGTGGCGACATGCGTGAATGGGCGTTCGTTCGTTGAAGGTTGTGCGTCAGGCCCTGCAAGTCGGCACGTAAAAATCTACTGCCAATCATTAGCGGACCGGAGTTCCGCTATGGCGACCCCTAACCGGGAAAAGCCAAAAGACACAACAACATAGATATATATATATATATATATATATATATATATATATATATATATATGTGTGTGTGTGTATATGTGTATATATATATATATATATATATGTGTGTGTGTGTGTGTGTATATATATATATATATATATATATATATATATATATATATATATATATATGTATATATATATATATATATATATATATATACATATTTATATATATATATAAATATATATATGTATGTGTGTATGTATGTATATGTATCCATCCATAACCCCTTTTCCCATTTTTGCTCTTGTGGTCAGGGTGTCATTTCAACAGCAACAGTCATCAAAGGTAAAGGTTTACACCACCGGGTGGCTAGCCCTGCCACGGCTGTTCTTCGACAACACACACACACTCGCACCTATGGGCAGCTTAGAGTTTCCACTCCACCTTTGAAATGTGGGAAGATACCACAGCACCCAGAGGAAACCCACTTGAGCACAGGAAGGCCATGCAGCTACTGTTAAGACAAAGTACTGCTTTGGCTACTTTTAAGTTTAGTCTTGATTACTGAGTAGACACGCATTTCCACCAAGGTTGTCATTTATACTGCTTGATATAGGAGGTAAGCACTGCTAAATGTGTTGAAAGGATGGGAAGAACTTTTAAGTTTGTTTACTTAAAGGTACATATGACTAGGCATCTTTCAGTCCTTGTGATCACTTGCCTCATTTCATTCCCATGTTCCTTTGCATATATTTATATATATATATATATATATATATATATATATATATATATATATATATATATATATATATATATATTTTTTTTTTTTTTTTTTCCAGAAGTAAACCAGGGTAGACACTGATCTACATGGGCCTTTATCAAACTAGATTCATCCCAGTAAGTGACTTGCTCAGAGTCATATAATAAGCAGATGGAATCTGGGGGCCATCAAACCCTAGATTATGGGATGAACCTTATTAACAGTTCATATCCTTAATCCTGTCCGCTATCAGCCTAAAAAGCTATCAGCCTAAAAAAGGATGATTTCTTTGCAGCTAAAAAAGAACAGCTATATAAGTTTCAAGGAATCCTATTGTGTGTCCATATTTGATAATTCTTCTTATGTCTTGTGCCAGATGATCGATTCCATACCTAAAGGTTGTTTTAATGGCCTTGAAAAGAAGTATCTGACTTGAAGTTTTGTGTAGTTAGAACTGACCGCCATATTGTAGATTTAACAATATGTTTTTGTTAGGATGGCAAATGAGCCAAAATGCAGCACTGTGTAACATGCATACTCTCTTCAGGATGTCTGTGCTTGCTATGGCTGTAGGCCTGTATTAATTTTGCAGGCCCATTTATTTACACAGTGTTCTTAAATCCTATAGGGGCACTCTGTAAGGGGCGTGGTGTCACTTGCACTATGTCAGTTACCTCAGAAAAGATTTTTACAGTACAACAAACTTTTTTCATATGGTATGGCCTACCAGAAGACATTTTCAGTGGTAGTAGTCCATGTTTTACTGGAGAAGTTTAAAATCTTTGTAAAGCTAAGTGGGATAAAGCATTCCATCTTTAACCATGAGTAGTTTAGATGCAAGGTTTATACAAAAGTTCAGGCAAGCATATAAACTGGGGACCTTTATTGCAAACCATTAGGCCCCAAAGAGAAATTTTTCATTTAGCATATTGGAACTTATTGTAGACTGTTACTGGCTCAACACTGGTAATGTTTATGAATGAGAGCTGATGTTTGAAGAACTGTACGGAACAATCAGCCTGAATGTTTGAGACACTAGATAAATGTTTTTTCTATTAGAAGTGATTGCAGGACTGATGTACTGTCTCCAGCAGGACCCCTTATGTATACAGTTGTTTGGGAAGACTGTACGCGGAAAAGTGCTTAAAATCAGACTTTAAATGCTATTCTAGCAAAAAGTGTAAAACTGATAGAGGATAATGAAGTTTTAATGGAGGTTCCAATCACCAGACCCATATGCAAAGATGGATATATGATCAGAGCTTTTCCCAGAGGTGGATGGATAGCTGAAGCCCTAGTTCTAGAAGGAAGATAGCCACAGCCATACCTCTATAATGAGGGATGACCATGAGCCTACTCATTGAAAAATGAGTGCTCCAGTGCCTACTGCTACTTGGATTAATTACTGTTAGCAGCACCAAAGATGAAGTGGTGATCAGTTCATTTCACTGCATTCCAGAGATATAGACATCGAACAGCAGAGTCCTACTGAATTTTAGAGGTGAATTTTCCACTTGGGCTTCCCCAAGCCACTGATCAAAGCTGAATAGGTTCCCAAAGATTCTGTCCATAAGGCCGAGGAGAAGACCTCCAACTTAAAATTCTGCCATTTAAGGTGGAGAGAGGGGTTTTTCATGAACTGCAAAACTGTTGAATTTATGCTTAAAATCAGGCATTGATCTAGTATTAGTAATAGGTGTAAAACTATTATGCTCATGAATTATGACACTGATAGAAATTTACAGTAGCTCTGCAATATGTAATTGTGTGTGTTTAACAAATGTGTTTCTGTAAATAAATATGTGTTATATATTTTCAGACTCGTATACAGTACATAAAAATCTGTCTATAGTGTATTTGTATTTAAGCATTAAATTCATTCTGAACCACTCGTATATTGAAATACAGCAAATCCCCCAATGTTATACTGCAGCTGCACAGTGAATATAATTGTATTGCTGACTAATAGTAGAACAAATTAGGAGACGTTTATGAAAACAGCTGCATGTGTATTTATTTTATAGCCAGACCATCCATAATCACAGCAAGTAGGAAATGTTTTAGTACCTTTTTTTGTGCTTTTACTGCTCAGCCTGAGTCTCACAGCAAGATTGCTAGTTTGTGGAGGAAAAGCTCTCTAAAAGTCTTTTTAACTTAAATTGTGGCATTTATTAGTATTCTCAAAGTGTAAAAAAATCAGAACATTTCCACTACGTCTGGCAATGTTAGTGCTTAATTAATTCCCAGGCTGTGAGTCTCTCTCTCTCACCTCATTAAACACTTCATTTTCTAGTGGATCACAAACAAAGTCAGGAAACTGTCATTTGGGAATTTTATTATATCAGTTTTGTCATGTTTTACGAACAGCTGTCAGAAATGTTTCCCACAGGTCAAGTTTAATATTGCTGTTCTATCTTTTGGCTTCTTACCCACATTAGCTCAGCCGAGCAGGTGGTATGCTATTAACATTTAAAAGACTTTTTGGGTTGTTTCCTGCCTAGAAACAACAACTACTGGCCTACTTTAAAAGCTCTGGCTATATCTCACACCTTCTGTCTGACTGCTGATTGGCCAGCACCAGTCAAATAAACAGCAGCCATAAGTTTAGTACTTTCTTGCCACCTCACAGTAAGCATTTAAGAATCTTCAGGAGCAGCAGTCAGTCTACCGCTTCATCTCTGGTAGAGAAGTCAATTTTGGGGAACCCTTTCACACAAACTTCATTGCCCTTTTTTAAGATTAAAGCACATTTTTTGTAGAGACCATTTCTTGTTCCTCATCTTCTCCTGTAGTCTGAGTTCCCCTGGTGCTGCTGCTTCTACCATCATAAACTGGGGGCCAGACACATCCGCTGTAGCTGTTCTAGTATTTGATAAGTGCGTGGGAGAACCATCTTCCCTTCTGGGTCTGCACAATGCTTCAGAAGATTATTCTTGTGATAGCCAGGAGGAGGGACCTCTTGCCCAGGATAGAGAGACATTCCCCTAGCCAGTCTTCCAGGAATATTTTACCTAGGAAAAAGAAACAAAAGGTTAGACATTGGTCATCTAAGGCTACATAAATAAAGATGATATTGTAACCTTAGCCAGGAGCTTATTGCAGGCAGTTGGTTCTCACATTCAGACATCCTTTTCTGAATATTATCGTGATGCAAAAAATCCTGAAGATAGTCAGAAGAGCGAGACTGAGTTCACTCTCCTATAGTTTCACAAGGCCAGGACTCTGACTCTGAAGGAAGCACATTTATCCCATCTCCCTTTTATGAGTTTTCTTTTTCTGAGTCTGTTTCCAGGGTAAATAATGTTTTTGTGGGAACAAGTAGAGGCTCCCCCTGAAATGAGGAAATACTATGAGTTATTACAAATGGAGGCATCACGTGTTACTGCTGTTTCTCTGTGGCAGCCTTGGAGGATGTCTTTAATGATGCCTGCAGTAATCCTGATGGTCTTCAGTTGCTAAAAAGGCAGGCAGACTTTATAGTTTCTCAGGGTAACAAATAGTTAATTTCTCACCTTCTGTCTGACCCTACAGCCATTTCTGCCTCCATGGCAGCTTGCAAAAGATTTTTTTGGTGAATCTTAATCCCTCTACAGGGGATAAAGACAGTAGGGTGTTGGACAGATTTCAGAAGCAAATTTTCTCTTAAACCACTTTGGCTTTTTTATTCTCATTTACCAGTGCTATATGCTGAAGTTTCCTTTTAAGGAAATACTCTACTAATCTTTTTGATGATAAATCCTTTGCGAATCCCATTATTTCTAATATTTATCAAGTCTCTAATTATGTCCTAAAGAGTGTGTATAACACTGCTGATAGTGTGACTAGTGGCACTACTACTGTCTTAAGGAGGTATGCAACCAAATGTTCACAGATAAAGCGAAGTCTGTTTTGGATAAAGAAGTTGCATTTGATCCTTTTCCTTACTCTGGTACACAAGTGGTGTGATGAAAGAGGAACATTAGTTCAGGAAGTAAACTTCATGAGGTCCCTATTATAAATCAAATAGTGCTCTGCAGGGAGTAGAGACTCTATCTAAACAGGGCCTGTCTACTTCTGGCAAACAGGCAACAAAGAAGAGATGGCAAGGTGGGGATCAGCATCTACAAAACACAGGGATCTTTTCAGAGAAGGGGATGATCTGCACCTATAGAATGACAATAGCTGCATTCTTTCTCCCACCATTATATTTCTAAATATGTCTCGGGCACAGGACCTCACTGTCTCCCTTTGCAGTCACATGCTAACCCTACAAATAATCCATTAATTTTAAGCCACAAGGGCAAAGGTGTTTTTGATTCCAAAGAAAGAACGTGCCTTGGATATAGGTTCTAGATCTTTTCTTTCTCAGATTCTTGTGTGTCTGGGTCACACCATCACTTCTCTGTATTGTCCTTTTGGTTATCCACAGCTCCAAGCTCTTAGAGTATTCTCAAAGAGCCTAGACCCTGGAATATCCCTTAGCAGAGGCTTCAGATCATTTTCATATGTCTATTTCAACAACTTGTTTATCTTTGCAGGGTCTTTTCCTAGACGTCAGTAGGATTTCCTCACCAGTCTGGACTTCCATATATGTATTCAACACCCCTCTTTGACTCCATCATACAGAATCAGGATTCTAGGATTCATGAGGATTCAGCATTATCATTGTCTGGAATTTCAGATTCCAATTTTGGGTCTCACCAAGAAGGAACTGATTGAGAGGACACAGTACATAATTCTGAATTCAGGTCTTCCTTCTTTTCCTTGTATCCCAACCCAGTCTGTACCAACAAATCCTTCAGATTTTGCTTGGGGAACAGTTTGATAAGGGTAAAAAGGTGTGGCCTATGGGGCATGTCAGACAGTGTCAACTGGATACTAGCTGGGATCTCTGCTAATAATATCTCTTGGGGTTGTTTTATATGAATGCAGACAATACCATAGTGATATGGCACTACATCTAGCAGAGAGACGGCCTCAGTGCCATCTGGCTATGGTAGCACGGAAGGCTGCTTTTTTAGCATTTTTTGATTGTGAAAGCATCTTGCATCCTCTAAGCAATATGCAGTTGCAGAAAAGCCGTACAAGACCAGGATAGACTACCACTGTTGGAAATTAGAGAAGAAGGTCTTCCTGGGATTGATCTGGTTGTGGGGAGCACCTCAAGTAGTTTGCTTCCTTTCAAAATAAATACCAAACCAAATTTTGTTCCAGGACTCCTTACAGGCAGTCCAACAGAAAAGATTTATTCCACCACTTTTCTTTGATATACAAGGTCATTCTCAAGATTCAAAGGGCCTGTTCAAAATACTTTGCGGTAACTCCATTTAGGCCCAGGCAGCAGTGGTTCTCCATTCTTAGGGAATTGGCCTCTAGTAATTACTACAGTCTTCCTGACAGATTGGATATAGATGCACAAAACCAGGGGTGTTGGATATATCAGTCTCAAACTACTGCAGCTGATTGCTTGGATGATTCAACTCTGATATCTTTTAGGCACTTACTACATGAAGACATGCAGCAGGTACTAAAGGAGGCAAGAAAACATGCTACTAGGAAATCGTATATCAGCAAGTGGAAAATCGTATATCAGCAGGTGGAAAAGATTTTCTTCTTGGTGCCTAACCAATAACCAGAGCTGTAACAGGGGTTATATACCGCTGGTCCTGAAATATTTGTGAGTGTCACTATCCTCTGACTTATCTTATTCCTCTATCAAGGTTCATTTGGTGGCCATTTCAGCATGTCTTCCCATGACTCCATCCCTGTTGTTTCTCATTAGTTCTTGAATGTGGTTTTACACATGAGACCACCTAGAAGGAAGGTGGCTCCTTCTTGAGACCCAACTTTCTGCTGGAGAAACTAACAATGTCTCCATTTGAACCTGCTCATGTGGTCGATTTACTAGTTCATTAATTGGAAAGCTGTTCTTATTGCTCTTACATCTGCAAGAAGAGGATGTGAGCTGCAAGCTTTCATGGTGGGTGAGCCCTATTTGGTGTTCCACAAGGGTAGAGTTTAAGAACAAATGCCCAAAGTAGTCTCAGAGTTTACTTTGGGTCAGGCAATCAGTACTACCGTGTTTTACCTAGAACCTGAAAATCAGGGAGAAAAAATCCTAAATAGTCTAGGTGTGCATAGGCAGCTCGGGTGCTATCTTGACATAGCCAAGTCATTTAGAAAAGCTAATCAGCTGTTTATTTCTTATGCTTATGATGGGACTAAGAAAGGACAATCTGTCTCAAAACAATCTATTTCTAGATGGCTAAACCTAGACTACTACTTTTTGTTGTTTCCACTATGGAAAATCATTTCTAGGCTGGCTCTGTGAAAGGTTTATGCTGTACAATGGCGTATTGGAAAGGAGTGAATTCTAGAAGTATTCTAGAGGCAGCTATTTGGTCTTCTGTGCATACATTTACAAAGCATTACAAACTGCATTACTTTTCCAAGTCCAGAGCTAGTTTTACAAGGACCATTCTGAAAGCACTCCTGGACCCTTATCCTTTCTCTTCCCAGTAGCTAAATGGTACTGCAGCAGTTGGAATGTTGAACATAGTACAGTTAAGAACAAACTGTAACAGTAGATCTTTGAATTCCATACTGCTGTAATAGCCTTGCTCACCCGCCATCCCCCTTTTCTTTCCTATACATAATTGTTTTTTTTTTTTGGGATATAAAATGTTTTTTGTGTTTATATCTGATCTATGGGCAAGAAAGTCCTGAAGTCACTTCCTTCTGGTTACTTATCTGATGTTGGCCAATCAGCAGTCAGAAGGAACTATGTGGCAGGGAGCCACAATTTTTAAAGCAGACTGGCTGTTGCTTCCAAGGCAAGAAGCAACTCAGATATTCAAAGGCTACTGCAGCAGTGAGGAATTTGAACATTTACTGTTACAGTACGTTATTACACAACTGTACTCTCCTCATGCATGGGTCATGATCTCCTTTCAGGTGATTATGTTGTGTATGACTGTTTGTACCTAGACTTATTTGGAGCCTAGGGGTATGTCATTGTGTTCACCTTCACCAGCAATCTGTCTTCAGTGAAGTAGCATTTGTTAATATCACAAAAGCTTCAAGACATGCTCACTTGTCTGTTGTAGTCCCAGAAAGAATGGTATCCTTTACCATTCTCAGGTTGAATAGAGTGAGACCTTTTCACAGAATTCAAGGCTGAGTACTTCATGGTCATAGTGGGCATTTAACATCTGGATGTTTGTCTGAATGCTCTATTAATAACACAGTCACAGTTTACTATCAAAATGTCTCCAGTATTTCCTTGAGCGATTACTTACGTGAAGTAAAATGTCATAAAATGACAACACCAAACTGTCACATTTACAACACATTCAAAATGCTGACAATTCGATGTCGATATTGTCGACACTTCTGCAATATACCTTGACTTCTGGTGACTGTCTGCACATGTTTTGCTCCCCCAGACCCCCCCTGCTAATTATATATTAAAACTCCAAAATCGAACTACAGTGAGGAAAAGGGCAAAGTTCCCGATCCCCACTGTAGTGCGATCTCCATTCAGAATGTTGGTCTCACAACAGCAAATGCACACTAGCATTTGCTGTTGAGGGTTTTGTCATGTTTCGAATTGCTGTTTTGAAAACTGCCTTTCTATAATCACAGTTTGCCTAATAGCATTCAAAATTTTCATTGTAAACCCACAGTCACCGTGGATGTGCTCCAGTCTCATTTGTTTAGGTCCCTTTGTAAAAGGGATCTGATGTTGAAGTTTTTGTCCAGTTCAGTGATTGGGCTATTGGATCTGACAGGATCCAACCTCTGTGCTTTTTTTCAAGAGCTTGGATCCAGGGTCCTGATTCCTTCCCCACCCATAATTTCCTTTGGTACTCCTTATTACTCCAGATCTCATTTGCCACTTCATCTGTCAAGACAAGTGATTTGAGGGCTCTGTAATGGTGGACAGGCAAGTGCTGTTTTTTTTGCCTTTTTCACTACTTTACATAACTGTTTAATATTCTAGTCTTCCCATTTGATTTAGCCTTTTAGCAAACTGCAAACCACTTTTTTCTCCGTTTCTAAGGAACTACTTTCATTTTCTTCCTTCCCCATGAAAAAAAAAATAAAATAAAAAATAAATCATTCATTATTTCTGTAGATAGTTTTTGCTATATCTTGTATCGTAGTTTCTGATTTTTTTTGTTAAACAGTGGTTATAAGTTTTTAGTAACTTTTGCTACTGGTTTCTTTGAATACCATTTTTTTTATATGTCTGAAAAGGCCACTGGATTCAAAACAAAAATGCATGGTTTGTGGGCACAAGATCCACACTTACTTGGTGTGTACTGTCTTGGAATTTCACACTTGGAGGCTGATTTTGAAATTTGTAGCATATTCAGTTCCAGAGCTTTGAAAGGATTCAGTAACAAACTGGTTTTGAAATACCTTTTTCCCACCCAAGTAGGGGGTTTGCTTCTTCCACTTCTGATGCACCTTCTCCCCTCCTCCAAGAAGTCAGATAAGCCTAAGGTGCCATTAACAGAATGATACAGAAGTGTCTTCAGACACAGATCCAGCTGTGGGTCCTCCTGGTGGCTACCTCTTCACTGGCTCCTGGCATGCTCCCTGCTGCCCCACTATTGATCTCTCCCAATGTCCTGACTAAAATCACTGTTGCAAAATTCATAATGAATGGATTTTCACCACTGATTTCTGGCCGGGGTACCAAATCTTTACCTTCCCAGGATTGTACATCAGACATGTGACCCCATCTCAAGTGTAGGGGTATGTAGATGGGACATTCAAGTGTGATTCCTGAAACTGACTTGCCACCAGCCTAAACCCATTGGACTGATTGTCATTTGGTTGTTGGTACCATTGCTTCAAGTAAACAGGCAAGTGCCCCATTGGGGAGCCTTCCTTTGCTTTTCTAAGGTGTTTTATTCTTACCAGTATTAAATGTCAGCTAAAAGTGGTAAGTGTAAGTGTGGTAGGCAAATTCTACACAAAGTTTTGCATACCCAGTGTTTTGTCTGCTTAGGAGTGGAACACATCTAAAAGGCCTATTCCATTTGCCAATCGTTTGTACCTAAGATGGTATGATCCCGTTTGTCCTCGCTCAGTACTTTTTTTGAAGACCCAGTGTCTTAAAAGCTTGCCCCATTCCAAGACAGCAGATTCCACTTCCCCAGACATTTCATTACTGCTTAAATAGAAGCTTAAAAGAACTAAGCCAGAAACTCAGTCCACACTTTGACTATGACATACCCACTTCAGAACCTATCCAGTTTCACTAAAATACCCTCTACAAGAGACCCTGTTGGAGGCTGGTTTGGCTTCAGAGGCTCTTTTGACTGAAGAACCCGCAGATAAATCTGAACCATAATATCATCATCTTGGCAGGACCAGAGGGCATTCCCCAGATACTAGTTTGGGAGGAGACCCAGGTAAACTAATTGAGGTA
The DNA here is from genome assembly GCF_019279795.1 of Protopterus annectens. Classification (NCBI taxonomy): domain Eukaryota; kingdom Metazoa; phylum Chordata; order Ceratodontiformes; family Protopteridae; genus Protopterus; species Protopterus annectens. The sequence continues at coordinate 358,470,305 of NC_056732.1, read as the reverse complement.
TATCAGGGATCTGAACCACCATGGTTTGCTCAAGCAGGCATTACATGAAAGAAATGCCAAAAGCTAAACTTGTAACTTCTGCTCCTCCTCCATTTAAAGAGAAGGAATGGATAAACTTTTCTCAATGCCTGTTAAAGGCCAATATGGCCCTGAAGCCTCCACGTCTTTCCTCCCAGCACCTTCTTCCCTCAAAAAGGTGCTGTGGATTCATCTTTTTCTGAAGGTGAGGAGGCTTCTGATTCAGATTATTCCCTGGCCTATTAGTCTCATATCCACTTCACTGACCAAGTCCATTCAGAAAGGCTCATCTAGACTCTGCTACACTTTGCTGTGAAGGAAAGGTTAATTTGCTTTTATTTTTTGTATTTTGTATTACTTTATTGCCTTTTTATATTTTGAATACTGTGGTTTGTTTTACCTTGTGTTTTACTTGCATTCTGCTTTAACTGCATATTAAAACTTCAAAAGAGACCACAGCTCTCTCTCTTCTGAGTCAGGCAGAATTTTTTTCCCGCCCTCTCGCCCAGTTACAATTGTCTTGTTAAATACCACTGTCTTTCTAGTTGCCTGCCTCTTATGTTTATCTGACCAAATATCTCATTTCCTCTCTACTTTCACTGGCTTGAGTGAGTAATCACAAAATCATCATTTTTGAAATCCCTCCCCTTCAACTATTTAAATTTATTGGCCATCCTACTGTATTCCATAGTACCAGAATACAAAAGTGACCACCCCTTTCAATCCATCTTGCTGTTTTAAAAATAGTAATCTCCACTAAACCTTAACTTTTTAAACAGGTAAAACTTAAGTTACTTACTTTCATATCTAACTTCTCTAGTGCACACTGCAGTGTGCATTTTTTTTCATCTTACCTTTAAGCATCCCTGTGACTAGCACTTTCTCTAATACCTGCTGGAAAGCACTAGAAAGCCTTAAACTGATACAAGCACTCAACTCTCCTTGTTAATAAGGAGAAATTAATAGTAGTCACTAAACAGCCTATAATTGCAAAGTACCTTGCTAAGGTAAGGGAAAACAGCTCCTGTACTTTACAAAAAAAAAAAGCACCAAACCAGGCATGTCCAAGGGTCAGCTTCCGGTGATTTCTCCTGTCCACCTGGTGAATCTGGGCATACTGGGGCAATGCAGCAATTGCCTCATGTACACAAACAACCCTCTCCTCCTACCACCCAACACTACAACCTGTGAGAGATGCACTTACATAGCAAAAATGGAAGCAAAGCTCTCTCCACCCAAGATTGTGCTAGACAGTCAAGAGGAGAAGGTTAACACCCACACTACACCTCAAGCAACACTTAGTCCTTCTAAACCCACAACACCAACACCCACATATAGCAACACTAAATCCACATATGCAGAGGCCCTTAACTGTAACCTGCCCAAGCAACAAGGACCTCTGAAGCTGAAACGCAAGCAAACACCAATCACAACCAAAGTGTCACATAGTTCACAACACCAGTATGGCACCCAGCAACTATGGCAAGACAATGTACCTAACACTTTAGCCAGGCACACTGATGTCGCTCTCACCAGGTTGAACAAGGAGAAAATTACAGTCAGCTGCCTGTCGGGTGCCAGGATCCACCACACAATGCATGCACTCAAGTCACTCCACAACAAATACATATATGACTCTGTCATTGTCCATGTTGGAGTGAATGACTTGAGACGTACCTCCCTGGACTACATGAAAAGAGACATGGAAGAGCTCTCAGATTATGTGGCCCAGGCAGGTATGACCCTAGCCCTGAGTAGCATCCTGACTTCGCCCAGAATGATACCACAATATAAGGACAAAATGATTGACTCCAACAATTGGCTAAGCTTCTGGTGTCATTCAAAGGGGATCCAGTATCTGTCTGCCTGGGACGACATGATTGACAGACCACAATGCTTTGCCAGAGATGGTCTGCACCTGTTGCCCCTGGGATTCAGGTTACTGGCTAAGGCTCTTGCCACCCCTATAGTGCCTTTTTTATGCAAAGTTCGAAGGACAAAACCACCACCATAACCGGTACAAGCATGCAAAATCTGAAGGTAATGCTACTCAATGCTAGAAGTCTAAACCTCAAAATGCACTCACGAGGCACTCCTAAAATGGAGAACATCGATATCTGTGCAGTAACTGAGACCTGGTTCAAGGCTCCAGAGAGCACCCCTGCAATACCAGGCTACAACTCTTAACACACTTTTCGGCCACCAAACCAGGACCGAAACACTAAAGGTGGAGGAGTGTCAATATTCACCAAGGATATTCACACCACCAGGCTAGTTGCCCAACACAATGCATCTGAAATTCTCCAGGTGCAACTAACACTAGGTAAAACTGCAATCCAAATTGTAGCTTGCTACAGATCCTCCACCATACCCCAAGATTCTCACTACACCTTTCTAAACATACTGGAAAATATTAAGATAGAACAAAACACCCTAATACTGGGTGATTTTAACCACCCTGCCATTAACTGGGAAAACTACTCATGTGCCAACACCCTTAACATCCACATCCCACCCCCACCCCCCACCCCCAGTAAGGAAACCTCCATAAAAAACTTCTCCAAAGCCAAATTCATGCTACTCAAGTCAGAAGTGACAAACTTCATGACACCCATGCAGACGGGAACTGAAAGTTCAACTGCTGAATCCTACACTAAGGCACTGTACGAATACATCCACTCATGCATGAATCATGCCATCCCAAATAGAACCAAGATGCACTCATGCAAAAAAAGGAAGCCAATCTGGTGGTTCCCTGCCATAAACAAATTTTACAACAAAAGGAAGAAACTGTTGCAGAAAAGAGGAAAATCCCAGGATGCAAAAAACTCCCTTACCAGCCTCAGTAAGAAACTGAGATCCCACATAAAATCCTCCAAAGCTAGTTACGAAAATAAAATTTCCAAAGACAACCAAAAGGCATTCTATAATTATGTCAAGAATCTAAATAGCAATGCTCAGATCTGCTCTGAGCTAAAACAGAATGGCATTAAATATACTGATCCCAAGGATATTGCCAATATCCTAGCAGATCGATTCAGTGCCAACTTCAGCCCCCTCTCACCCCCTAAATGGCCCATCTCAATACAGGAAGATTGCCAAATTCCGGTAATAACGGCCACACAGGTAAAAAAAAACACTCTCCAAACCTAAGAATACAGCATCCATGGGACCAGATGACATCCTGGGCTGTGTACTACATGAACTACAATACGAACTGGCACCTCACCTAAGTGTCATGTTTAATCATAGCCTCACCTCAGTTTTCGTACCCACTGAGTGGCGCAGAGCTACAGTTATCCCACTCCATAAGGGGGAATCCACCTTGGATCCCAGAAACTACCATCCCATCAGTCTGACGAGCCTTATCTGCAAGGCCATGGAGCGTATTATCATGGAACTTTTAAACAAAGACATTGGCAACCTTCAAACACTGGACCCCACCCAGTTTGAGTTCGTGAAGGGGCCAATCTTGTCTCCTGAACCTGATTGACTTCTTCGAATCAGTCTCCAGAGCCATGGACAAGGGTAAGGTGGTCCACACAGCCTATCTGCACCTTGCCAAGGCCTTTGACACCATCCCCCTCTCTGGAATCATAGATAAACTTACTAAGCTGGGCATTAATCTCTACGTCACCCAATGGGTTGCTAACTGGCTTACTGATAGAACCCACACTGTAAAAGTAGCCGACTCCAAATCCAGCTCCAGACAAGTGACAAGTGGAGTACCTCAGGGTTCAGTCCTGGAACCGCTCTTGTTTGGCATCTACTTCTCTAAAGTACAGGCCAACACTAAGGGATTCTGGCTAACAAAGTTCGCAGATGACTGCAAACTGGGAGCCATTATTGAATCCCCAAATTATGTGGATACTGTACAAAAGGGCCTTAAAGAAACAGATGCTTGGTGCCAGAGCCATGGGCTCAAGCTCAATGCCAAGAAATGTATAGTTATCCCCTTTGGGAAAAAAACATGTATCCGTGAATTACCATATAGATGGCAGTACACTAAACACTGAAAGTGTGATAAGAGACTTAGGGACACAGGTGGACAGTGGTCTCGCCTTCGATAACCATATCGTCACAACAGTCAGGAAATCCTTCCATGTGGCACACCTCATCACTAAGGGCTTTTCATCCAGAAAAAAGGAGGTCATTGTCCCACTGTACTCATCCCTCATTAGACCCATTATAGAATACAACGCCCCGTTTGGTATGTACCTCTCAAGACATCTGCAACAACTCACTTAAAGAATCACAGGCCTAAAGCAGATGCCCTATGCTGACTGCCTTAAAAAACATCTATACTCTGTCGCATATCGTCTACTCAGAGGCGATCTCTGCTTAACATACAAGGCCATGTCAAACCCGGAGCTGTTGGACATGCTACACTTAAAGAAATCCCAATCCCTCAGAGCCACACGCTCCAGGGATCTAAACCTTGTCATCACAATAAACAAAACATGCTGGAGGGATAGGTTCCTTACCCAGAGACTCATCAGACTCTGGAATAGATTGCCCATACATGTCAAGCAGAGTGCCTCTTTGGCCCTCTTCAAAAGGAATCTTGACGATTGGATGGGAGAAAGGAAATTCACCCCAGGGATCATGTCAGTCACCCTGCTAGACAGGGGTCCAGGGAAGTAAATAGTGTGGGAAGAAATAGCCAGGGAATTGTTATGGCTAGGCTTGTATAGGCCCTAGGGCTGATAGCCTAGTACCAACCTATGAACCTATTCTCTCTGTCTTGAATCTCCTGTGGAAGAAGCTTCATTTTGAGACAGAGTATTAAACATGGTGAAACATTCTGAGTGGGAGTCAAGGCAGATTATAGAGGTTCAAAAGATACTACAACCTCTTGGAAATGGGCACTCCCATCCCTTCCCTAGTTCCCCTTGTTCTTGAGGCCTTTTTGGATGCCTTTCAATCCACCTAAGCTATCCCTGACTTTCAGCCTCCTGCCCCCAAAAGGCCAAACAGATTTTATAAAGTCCCTGATGATCTTAAATTCCTGTTTAAAAATCCTTTGCCAGACTCCTCTGCAGTATTTCTCTCTTCTGATAAACTTTCTAAGCTCCACCCTAATGCCGATGCCTCCATTCAGGTAAGGTTAGTAGGACTATGGATAGGTGGGGTAAAATTATGTTCTTCATCTCACATTGCTGCAGTCCTTACACTTGGGTAGTCCGCTGTCCTCGGTCGGCCCGAATATCAAAGTATAAGGCTGACGTCGGTCAAGGCGCATTTGACTGACATCAGGACGTCAGGGTACAAATGCGCATGACCGACGTCATATCCTCAGTCTTTTTTGCCGCATGGTCCGATGCAGAAGCAGCATTGCAAGTGCTGGTTGGCGTTCTGAAATTTTTCGATTTCGAAGTTTCAGACCGAGTCAAAGTTGGCTAAGTACCCGTTGGGAATATTTTAGTTTTTTCTTGCCTCAGTGGTTTACCGGATGTCAGAAAAAGTGAATAATTGTATTTCTTGTGGGAAACAGATACCGCATAGAGACTATCATACTTTGTGTATTCCTTGTTTAGGGCCTGAGCACGACGTTGTTGGGTGTCGCTCTTGTGCTAGATTCAATAAGCGCACTATAAAGAGAAGGTTAGATTGTGCCAGGTTAGTCTTCGGGAAGCGGTGCAATTATAAAATGCCGTCGGATGCTCCGACGCCTGCTTCTTCGAAGAAGCGCAAGGACAAAGCAGTTAAGCCTAGGCTAGAAGAACCGTCCGTACCGGACGCCGGTTCGTTAGAGGTGTCGGTGGAGCCGGTGGTTCCACCGGAGGTTTCTTTGGGATCCCAGGGAGAGGCTTTGTTATTGCAGGATGTGGCCTCTCAGGAGGCAGGTCAGGCTGAAGGGGCTTCTCAGGTTACTATACTCCCCTCCCTTCCTAGGGTGGTTAGGCCCTCTCCTTCTGTTTCCAAGGCTTCTCCCAGAGGCAGGCCAGGTTTAGCTTCAGTTGGTGTCACCCCTAGTTCTTCAGGAACTGTGCCCAAGAAGCATATGCTTAAAATGGCAGAAGATTTGATTACTTTGATTATGGGTTCTTTGCCCCCTCCTGATAAGAGACCAAGGGTGGAGCCTGAGCTAGGCGGTTTTGAGCAGGCTTCGGATGTTTCAGAGTCTTCGGCTGAAGACTTGCAGGAGTATTCTCCTTATTCTGATTCTGATGTGGATGATTCTACTCCTTCTGCTTCTCCTCCTGAGGATTTTTCTTTTTCAGAAACTCTTCATTCCATGAGGGAGCATTTTAAGTGGGAAGGTCAGGACTTCTCTGATTCCAGGAAAAGGCTTAGGGAATTTTTGTTTTTACCCCAGCATAGGCCTTTGGCTATACCTCCTGTTTTGGATTTGGTGGAAGATGTTTTTACAGAGGCTTCTCTTAATCCTGATTCTTTGCCTCCTGCTCCTGTTAAACCGGATAGGTATTACAGGGTGCCTGAAGCTCATAAGTATCTTTTTAAGAGTCCTAGGGCAGACCCAGAAACTGTTAGTCAGGGGCCTAAAGGTGTTAAGGCTTCTGTTGTCAAGAATCCGGTTCCTACAGACAAAGAGGCCAGGGCTTTGGATAGATGGGGAAAGAAAGTTTATACTTCTTCCACTCTAGCTATGAGGGCTTTGAATTGCCAGTTCCACATGTTGAAATACCAAAACTATCTCCTTTCACAATTGAAGTCTAAGGTTGATGCTCTGGCGGAAGGTATTGATTGTAAAGAATTACGAGATTTAGTACATGTTTCTGAACAGGTGGGTAAGCATTCTTTGCAATGTGGTTTTGATGCTGTACAGGCCTCGTCTAGGGTGGCTGCCACTGGGTCAGTTCTTCGCAGGCACGCCTGGCTGAGGGATCAAAATTTATCTGACCATGTTAAAACAAGGATTTTAGATGCTCCTTTACAATCTGATGTGTTGTTTGGTTCTCCTGTTGAGGCAGTTTTAAAGAAAATGGAAGACAAGGCTAAGTCTATGCAGACTGTTAAAGATTTTTTGCAGGTTCAGCCTCCAAAGTTTAGTAGAAATTGGCCTACTAAGGGGTGGACGTATCCTTCTTATGATTCCCAGTCTAGGGGTAGATCTAGACGTGGTAGGGGCAGAGCTCAGGGCTCTTTCAGGCCTAGAACAGGGAGTTCTCCTGCACAGTCTTCGGTGAGGGCAGGGGTCAGTCCTTTCGTAAACAGACCCAATGACCTACCTTTTCAGCTGCCAGAGCCTTCTCGTCTGGCAGCACCTTTGGGAGGAAGGTTGGCACTTTTCAAAGAAAATTGGAGTTTAATTACCCAAGACAGATGGGTATTGGATATCATACACCACGGTTACAGGTTTTATTTCCATACCTTGCCTCCTTTCAAAGGCATGCCAGACGTTCCTCCTCAACAAAGAATAGAGCTCACAAGCAAATTTCTCTGTTACTCCAAATAGGGGCCATTCAGCCGGTCCCTATGCCAGAAGTGGGCCTAGGATTTTATTCTCGCCTGTTCCTAGTACCAAAGAAAGGGAACACGTGGAGACCAATTTTGGACTTATCTATCCTCAACACTTATCTGGACATTCCCAAGTTCAAAATGTTGACGTTACAGCAGCTTTTACCTCTGCTGGGCAAAGATCATTGGATGGTAACTTTGGATCTCAAGGAGGCTTATCTTCATGTTCCTATCAGACTGAGTTGCAGGAAGTATCTGCGTTTCGAGCTGGGACTTCTCATTATCAGTTCTCTGCATTGCCCTTTGGCTTATCTACTGCGCCCAGAGTGTTCACGAAAGTTCTGGCTCCAGTGATAGCTTTCCTCAGGTTAAAAGGAATACAGATCTATCCTTATTTGGACGATTGCCTGATTCTGGCTCAAGGAAGGACGAGCTTCTTCATCATTTGGATTATGTGATAGCAGTGCTAAGATGCCTGGGGTATTCTGTGAACGAAATAAAGTCCAGTCTAGTACCCTCTCAGGACATGTGCTTTCTGGGTGTGAGACTGAATACAGCATCCCAGATGGCCTTTTGACCCCGGACAAACAAAAGAATCTTTCCCTTTACTTTCATCAGTTGTCTCATCAGTCCAGGCTGACTGCAAGGACAGTCCTTCAAGCCTTGGGGTTCATGGCATCTTGTATTCTGGTGCTTCCCAATGCCAAACTGCATATGAGGAAGCTAAAATGGTATCTCAAAAATGTATGGACACAGCACTGCCAGGATTTGGACACTGTCATTCAAATAATACCTTGCATTCAAAAGGAATTGTTGTGGTGGGCTCAGGAATGTCACCTAAACAAGGGACTCTCTGTGACCCGGCCAGAGGCGAGTCAGATTCTAACGACAGATGCCTCAGACAAAGCTTGGGGAGCTCATCTGAATGGAAAGTGGATACAAGACAAGTGGCCTGCCAGACTACAACATCTACATATCAACTTGAAAGAGATGTTAGCAGTCCAGTTTGCATTAATAGCTTTCAAGGATTTACTTCTTCCAGGGCAGGTGTTGATTCTAACAGACAACACAACTGTCATGTGGTACATCAACAAGCAAGGCGGAACACATTCTTATCCTCTATGCAGGCAAGCAATGATTTTGTGGGAGACTGCTCTCAGTTTACAGCTAAATCTTCAGGCAAGGTTTCTGCCGGGAGCACAGAACTCCTTAGCAGATGTGTTGAGCAGACAAATTATGGATCCCCACGAGTGGAAATTGGATCCTCATGTATTTCAGAAATTGACAGTGTCATGGGGAACTCCAGACATAGATCTGTTCGCTTCTCCACTAAACCACCAGCTGCCAAAGTTTTGCACAAAAAGGTTTCATCCCACAGCTTGGAAAGTGGATGCTCTTTCTTTCAATTGGAGCAATCTTCATGTGTATGTCTTTCCGCCTCTGCCTCTCCTCCCAAAGGTACTACTAAAGGCCAGACAAGACAAGCCAAGGATGATTTTGATAGCTCCAGATTGGCCTCAACAGCATTGGTACCCATTACTGAGAAGCCTGGTACGGATGCCTCCATGGCCTTTGCCTTCGATTCCACACCTGTTGTCTCAGGAGGACAGTCATTTGCTCAATGTCAAGCTTCACTCTCTGCACCTAACAGCCTGGCATATTCTGTTTTGAACCATAGTGGGCCTCCACTTCCACAGCAAGGTTTGAATGTTATTTTGGAAGCTAGAAGGCCTAGTACAAGGAAAGTGTACGCAGATAAATGGAAGAGATTTTTATTTTGGAGTGCAGCAAAGGATTTTGATGTTTCTGAGCCTAATTTAAGTGTGGCTCTTCAATATCTTACTGAGTTACTGGACAAAGGTTTGTCCTTCTCTTCTATTAAGGTTCATGCTGCAGCAATTTCGGCTCACTATGATTGTGACCCACCATTGTTTTCTCATCCTTTGTTCAAGCAATTTCTTAGAGGGGCAAAGAATATAAGACCCCCACGAAGAGCTCCTACTCCTGCTTGGGATCTCAATTTTGTGTTGGAGAAACTCACTCTACAACCTTTTGAGCCTGAAGCTACTACTGAATTAAAGTTTTTATCATGGAAGACTGCTTTTTTGTTGGCTATTACCTCTGCAAGAAGGGTTTCTGAGTTGCAGGCCCTTATGGCGGTTGAGCCTTTCTTAATTTTCCATAAGGATAGGGTATCTTTATGTACTAATCCTTCCTTTATGCCTAAAGTGGTTTCTAGTGTGGCTTTAAACCAAACTATTCATTTGCCTACTTTTTATGCAAATCCCCAAAATGAAGGGGAAAAGATTTTGCACACTTTAGATGTACACAGGCAGTTGCGATATTATTTGGACAGAACTAAAGGGTTCAGGCAGTCTCAGCAGTTATTTGTTTCCTTTGCTTTGAGTTCTCAGGGCAAGCCTGTGTCAAAACAAACTATTTCTAAGTGGATTGGGTTTTGCATTGCTTTCTGTTATTCCCATCATGGCAAGGAGATTCCAGCTGGGATTAGGCCTCATTCCACTAGGGCTACTGCCACTTCGACAGCTTTTTTGAGGGGGGTGGCAACTAAGGATATTCTGGAGGCAGCTACTTGGAGTTCAGTGCATACTCTCTCTAGGCATTATCATCTACCACTTTACTCTAAATCCAGGGCTGGTTTTGCCACTGCTGTTTTGCAGGGCATTTTGGCAGCTCCTGCTTCCTTATAGTTTGGCCATCCTCCCTTACCTCTGCTTTGGGATTCTACCCAAGTGTAAAGACTGCAGCAATGTGAGATGAAGAACATAGTACAGTTTTGTACCTACCATAAATGTAGATGTTCGAAGATCCACATTGCTGCAGTCCAATTTACCCTCCCTCCTTCCCCTCTGTAGTTAGAGGCGGTTGTGTGGGTTGGGTTGTCAATAGGGTGTATATTGTATATATTGTACATATTTTTAGTGCTAGGATGTTTGGTTGTTTGTTTGCTGTCTTTTGGTTTTGACCTTTATTTTTAGGGTCTTCTGACATCTGGGGCAAGAAAAGACTGAGGATATGACATCGGTCATGCGCATTTGTACCCTGACGTCCTGATGTCAGTCAAATGCGCCTTGACCGACGTCAGCCTTATACTTTGATATTCGGGCCGACTGGGACAGCGGACTACCCAAGTGTAAGGACTGCAGCAATGTGGATCTTCGAACATCTACATTTATGGTAGGTACAAAACTGTACTTTTTGCACAGTCAACCTATACCTGAGGACTTGAAAGCTAAAATTATAGATTATCCTTTAGACAAAATTTCCTATGTGGACCTCTGGCAGCCAATGTTTTCAGAATTCTCCAAGAACAGGGAAAAACCATGAATAACTGCAAGCAGGTTCTGTTAACTTCTGTACCTAGGTACCAGAGGAATTGACCAACAAAACTCACCTGTTTCATTATAAGAGATCCTTGACCTAGCCAGAAGGACAGGGGAAACTCTTTGATTATCTGCAAAGTCTCCCCTCCCCCCATACCACCACTCTGGCTCTTCCCCTCTCAGTTCTGGTTTCAGCTTCAGCCTTTGATGCATTGAAGAGGGTACTCTCCAGATCCAGGGTGTAGGTTGCTCTGTCTTATCTGAATTCATCCAAGCCTTCCATGGATCTTGTTACCGTTTCTGTTCATCCTGTTCAGCAGGGAAAATTAATCTCTATCAGCCTTGGGGGCTCTCACCTAGCGAGCTCCCTCTCTGATTCTGATCTTTCCTCAGAAGCCTCCTGTGGGGGAGGGACCTAGGAAATGTGGCTGTAAGAGAAGGCAGCTGTAGAAGTCAGTTATAGAAGACATGGACTTTGGTGAAGGGGAGGATTCTCAATGATCCCTTCTGGAAGACAACTGTTTTGGAGACATTCTAGAATTGATGAAGCAAAGAGGGTGTTGGTCCACTGAAGTCCCTTCCCAGAGGAGTCTGTATTCCTCAAGCCATTCAGAACTGGCTGTTATACCTCCTGGGTAGTCTTGCCCTTTTCACTAATAGACCTGGTTTCTCAGTGGGCTTGGAAGGAACTTATCCCACTCAAGCCCAATAAGATCTTAGTGTCCCCAGGAATAAGTCCCACTGGAGCAAGAGTCACCCAGTAAAGGCCATGGTTGTTGTGGCAGCCACAAGGAAGGAGCTCTCAGAGGAGAGCACATCTGTTCATCCCTCTAATAGAGAGTCTAGGGCATGAGACTGAATTTGGAACAAGCATATGATTCTGCGACATTTGCATTAACTCATATGACTTGATCCCAGAGGACTTGACAAAGGAGCTATCAAAATGCCTCTTGAGCAACCTCCCTGGGGACATCCAAAAGTCAGTGGAGTCCCAGTTTTCTGCCCTTCACTTCACATCACGACTAATGTGACCATGCATCTGCTCTCTAATGAAGCTGATGGAATAGCAAGAGCAGCAGGCAGTGGCATTGCTATCAGCTGGCATGCCTGCATACACCTATGTGATTTTGTGAAAGGCTTTAAGATGTCCTTTATTAATGCCCATTTTGATGGTTCACTCTCTTTGGATCTAAGGTAAAAGAAACACTTCCCAGAAGTGATCAAGAAGGTGAGAACTTGTCTGCAGTTAGCATACACTTTTCCACTCTGCAAAGGACCTTTTTGCAAAACCAAAAGGGTGGGAAAAAGTTATGTTTTAAAAAATCCCAGGGTTTTGGCTAGGATGTTTCTGCTGATAGCCCTTCCTAGGGCAGGAGGGAAATAACTTTAATGGACATCATTCCAGGAGCAGAGCAAAATCAAGGGTTTTGAGTTTTTTTTTTTAATGCAGAAACTTTTTCAGCACTCCTGAACAGTTGCCCAACTGACAAGCTGTGTAGGCAAAAAGAAAAAAGTTTACTGTACTGATTAAACGCTTGGTCTTCACCTCAAAGCTTCTGAATAAAAATATAAAAGAACAAAGTGACCACAGCTGCAGGATAATCCAAAAAGAATGTTTAATCCAAGTAAACAGTTTCACGATCTACAGTAACTGATCGCTTCATCAGGCTATGCACTCAAAGTAGCATTGCATATTTAAGCAATCATCAATTATTAAAACAACAATTAATATATTAATCAATTAAAACTATATAGTATCATTAAATACAAGTTAAAATCTTGTAAGACTTGAAAAGGTGTAAATGTATGAATAAAGGTAAAACGAACTGTTTATCAAAGCATGTTCAATATTAAAAATATATATATATATATATATGTGTGTGTGTGTATGTAAAAGTCAATGTCTAAGAGGTTTAGCCTTTAAAAAGGGTTTCAGTGATGCGACATCATTAATGCCTGGTGACTTTTCTGCATGTAGTTGTAGTATCCATTTCTGTTTATTTTTAATGTCACCACCTCTAATATTATCTTCTATTATTTCTAATACTAAAAAATTAAAATCATGTGAAGGACCTTGTTCTTTAATGTGTTTTGCAAGTGCATTAGTTTCTTTTTGATTTGCTATATCTCTTATGTGTTCTAAAATACGTTCTTTAAAAATCCTATTGTTTTTTCCTACATAAAAAACATAACATAACTTACAAAAACTAAGATGCACAACATGTATGGTCCTACAATCTGCATAAAATTCAAGTTCTATCGAAAAGTTTTGGCTAGGGTGTGTAAATACACTGATAGTATATATACATTTGCATGCCATGCAATGTCGGCATGGAAATGTACCAAATCTCTGAGAACAAAGTGTAGTTCTTTTTAGTCAGTAGTCTACAGCATAATCGTCTCTTTAATGATCTATTATTTCTAAAGCAAAAATGTGGCTTATTATCAATAATCCCATTTAGTTCTTCTACGGAGTTCAAAATATTCCAATTTTTATGAAAAATGGAACAAAAAGCATTTATGTCACTAGAATAAGTAATAGGAAAACTTACTATATCTCTGGTAGTTCTAGTGTTATATATGTTGGTTCTTCATTCATATCACTAGAAAAAATGGTCTGTCTTGTGTATTCCTTGCTTCATGCATCTTCACAATATCATGGTTTATCTCACGCCTTTTATAACCTCTATCTCTGAATTCAGCTCTGAGCATCAATACGGCTTGTTCAAGTCCTTCATCTGTGTTATGTAATCTACTCATCCTCATCAGTTGTCCCTTCATTACATTCTTACTAACATGTTTCGGATGCATGCTTGTTTTGTGTAAGATATTATTCCTTCTAGTAGGTTTCCTATAAATTGTTGTCATTAATTGTGTATTTGTAATCTTACTAACTGTTACATCCAGAAAATTTATAGTGTCTGGTGAATGGTCATATGGAAATCTTAAAAAGTCATTAGTACCATGCAGATATTCAATAAATAGTGCTAATCTATCACAAGTATTTCCCCATAGAAGAAAAATATCATCCACAAATCTTACATACGAAATAATATTTTCCACAAACTCATTACCTTGTAGTACATAATTCTATTAAAGAGCAAGGTTGACGTAACTTTTGGCACATGCTGTGCCCATAGTCACGCCAACCTTTTGTAGGTAAAAATTGTCATTAAACACAAATACATTATTTTCTAATATGATCTCTAGTAAATCACAAATTAGGTTCACTTTAGAATGCATGCATACAGTGGTATTATCTAGTATATCACGTATCCTATCTATCCCCCATGTGTTTGGTATTACTGTAAACAACAAGTTGATGTCCATAATAACAAAAATATATTCACTCTTGATTCCTGACATCTTATTATATAATAATTTCAAAAATGTTTTAGTATCTTTTATAATCGTTTCACAAGTTTCAAGAACATGGTGAAGATGTTTCTCTACATGTATAGATAATGCTTCAGTGCACCAACCCCTACTGGACACAATAGGTCTCATGGGTGGTTCAGTAATGTTTTTATGTACTTGAGGCAAGCCATATATTATTGGTATAATAGGATGCTCAGTCTGAAGATAGTTAAAAAGTTCTTCATTAATTTGTTGAGAAATAAATCAAAAACATAGACAGATACTCTTTCCATTATGCCTTTGACCTGAGTATTAGTAATCTGTACATAAGTATGTGTATCATTCAGTAATTTCATCACTTGTATTGTATAAAACTGCTTATCTAGTATAACAATACTACTACCTTTATCTGCAGGTTTTATCTCAATACTTGATAAACTTTTCAATTGTTTCAATGCTTCATTTTCGTGTTTATCCAAGTTATAAAACTTAATTTCTCTATCAGTGTCAAAAACTTGTCGAATCTCTCTTTCACATACTGTAAGAAATGTTTCTATCACTGGATGCATTTTAGGGACAAACACTCTTGGTTTTTTAAAAACTGTATCAGATAAGCTACTCACATCTTTATACATTGTTTTAAGCATAAGTGTACGCCCAAAAAGTCTTGGGTCCTTAATTAAGTCTGCCATAACTGTTTTCTGTGAGGGCATAAAGTATAAGCCTTTATTAAGTAAAGACATTTGCGCCTTGGTTAAATGAAAATTAGAAATATTTATTACCAATTCTTTGCATGATTCGGTGTGGTCATTCTCGTTTGCTGCATTTGTTGTCCTTGTCCATTCTATTGCCATTGATACCTGCCCTTCCTTCCCCTGCTCTTTGATCTGTCCCTTATTGGCAGTGCATTATTTAGTACAAACGGCAAAATAGGTGTTTGTGTCGTATTCTTGCTGTCTAAAAAAACTGACATGGATGTAGAAGAGTCTATAATGCTACTGGTGTTTTCATTATTTGCACGTTGATCAGAAGTGTTCTCATTTCCTCTGGTTTCATTGTGTATCAGCCTGAGAGATGAGACAGCATGTGACGTCATTGTTCCTGTCTCATTCAAAAACTCTCTGCATCGGTCAGGTCTTAAAAAGACAGTTCCTTCAGTATTATTCTCATCATTAGGGTTAGTACTCTCGTTAGATATTCTATCATTAAAGTTAGATCTTTTTGGCCACGAAAACACTTCTTTCCTTTGAAAATCAGTAACATCCCTTTGGAGTTTTTTGATGTTCGTCGTGTTTCACTGTTGCAGTCATTACATTTGGGTAATCCTGCTGGCAGGTTGCCCTCAGCCAGCCTGAATTCCAAAGTCTTGGGTCTTGCATCAGCTGCTGTCGCCCCTTCCCTGACGTCAGGTCGTCAGGGGTATAAAAAAAGCAGCCAACGCCATTTTCTTCAGTCTTTCTTGCCATGCAGTGCCTGAAGCAGAAGCAGTTCGCAAGTGCCGGTCGGCTGACTCCTGAGATTTTCGTGTTTGAGTTTCAGATCCGAAGTCTTCAATAAAGCTAAGTACCCCGTTGGGGAAACTTTTTTCTTAATCCAGACCGATGTCAGAAAAATAATTGTATTTCTTGTGGAAAGCAAATACCTCATAAGGATTTTCATTCTTACTGTATTCCTTGCCTAGGCACTGATCACAACATTACTGGTTGTCAGTTTTGTGCTAGATTTAACCAACGCACTATTAAACGTCAGTATGATTTTGCTTTTTTTGGACGCCGGTTTAATTATCCGGAAATGTCATCGGATAGTCATCCGACTACCAAAGTTTACAAAAAATGCAAAGAAAAGGATAGAGAAAAATAACTGAGGCCCAAAACAGACGACGAAGCTTCTCCTAAGCCAGTCACCGGTTTTCAGTGAGGAGCTTTCGCAACCCCTGACACCCGCTACTTTAGAGTCGCAGGCCGCTACCGACTCCCACATGGAGTCAGCCATGCCGCTGGATACTCAAGGTATTGGAACCTTGGACGTTAATCCCTCAGATGGGTCCGGAGCCGCTGAGCAGGTACCAGCTTCTGAGGGTGTATTCAGACCTAAACATCTTTACATTAAAATGACTTTCAACTTCAAAGGCAAAGACTAAAGCACCTTCTAAAGCAAGGAAACAAACTCAAGAGCCACGCGGACAGGCCTCTGTGCCCAAAAAACAGATGCTCAAAATGGCCGAAGACTTGATTATCTTGATCAGGGGTTCTTATCCCCCTCCTGATAAGAGGCCTAGGCAAGACACTGACTATGAATCATCAGATCAGGTTTCTATTTCTTCTGATCAGGAATATTCTCTTCCCCACTATGAGGATTCTAATGCTGGAGAATCTTTACTTTCAGCATCTCCTCCTGAGGACTATTCCTTTGGGGAAACCTTGCATACCATGAGGCAGCATTTCCACTGGGAGAGCCAAGATTTTTCAGAATCTAAAAAGAGACTCGGGGATTTTCTTTTACTACCTCAGCACAGGCCTCTAGCCATTTCACCTGTTTTAGACATTGTAGATGATGTGTTTTCAGAGTCTAGTCTGACCCCTGACTCCTTACCCCCAGCTCCTGTTAAGCCTGACAGATATTACAGGGTTCCTGACTCACACAAATTTCTTTTTAAAAACCCTGCTGCTAACCCAGAAACTATTTCACAGGGTTCAAACAGAGTTAAGGCTTCCACTGCAAAAAACCCAACCCCCTCTGACAGAGATTCAAGGGCAGTGGATAGATGGGGAAAAAAGGTTTACACATCTGCAACTTTGGCTATAAGGGCCTTAAACTGTCAGTTTCATATGCTTAAGTATCAGCAACATGTCATGGGATTGCTTAAACAGAAAATGTTGTTTAAATTCTGAATTCAATGAAAACAAGGAAATGCAGGATTTATTGTATGCAGCAGAACAAGTTGGAAAACATACTTTGCAATGTGGTTTTGATTCTTTGGAGGCCTCCTGCAAGGCCGCAGTTACGGGTTCTGTAATTAGGAGGCATGCTTGGTTAAAGGAACAAAATTTGCCTGATCATGTTAAAGTTAAATTACTAGATGCACCTTTACACTGCGGTGGTGGTGCTGCGGTAGCGTTGTCACTTCACAGTTAGATGTTGCCCGTTTGATTCTCAGATAGAGCGTCTTCTGTGTAGCGACATATGTGAATGGGCATTCCTTCGCTGAAGGTTGTGCGTTAGGCCCGGCAAGCCAGTACGTAAAAATCTACTGCCAATCATTAGTGGACCGGAGTTCCGCTATGGCGACCCCTAACCGGGAAAAGCCGAAAGACACAAACTAGATGCACCTTTACAGCATGATACTTTGGTGTTAAGGCAGAAGAGGTGTTAAAGAAAATGGAGGACAAAGCTAAATCTATGCAAACTGTCAAGGATTTTTTACAAGTACAGCCACCTAGGTTTAGTAGACACTGACCTACAAAAAATTGGTCCTTTCCTGTGTCAGACAGACCTCAAAGGGGCAGATCCAGATATCCTAGGGGCAGATCCCAAGTGCAAGGTTCTTATAGGCCCAAGCAATGGGGTGCTTTTACCTCCAAAGCTGGAGAAAATAGACCACAAACATACAGAAAACAGTCCCAATGACTTCCCCCTGCCTGCACCAAGCACTTATTTTCTGGCAGCACCCTGAGGGGGAAAATTAGCACTTTTTGCTCAAAATTGGCACATCATAACCCAGGACAAGTGGGTTCTAAACATAGTGTCACAAGGCTACAAGTTCCATTTCCATACTCTGCCAAAGGCAAACGGCTGGCCAGATCTGCCAAAAAATCAATGGGCAGAGGCACAAAAACAAGTCTCATCCCTCATGGACAATGAGGGCCATTCAACAAGTACCAGAGCAAGAGCAGGGACAAGGATTTTGCTCAAGACTGTTCTTGGTACCCAGAAAGTACAAGGCCTGGAGGCCGATACTGGACCTGTCTCTTCTGAACACTTTCCTGGATATTCCCAAATTCAAAATGTTGACTTTGCAGCAGCTTCTGCCCATGCTGGGCAAGAATGCTTGGCTTGTGACTTTAGACCTAAAAGAGGCATACCTGCGTGTTCGAATCAGACAATCATGCAGAAGATACCTAAGATTCAAGGCTGGTTCAATGCATTACCAATTCTCTGCACTGCCCTTTGGCTTATCTATTCCACCCAGGGTCTTTACAAAGTGCCTGGCACCAGTAATTGCATTCTGCAGACAAAGAAGAATACAAATATATCCTTACTTGGACTGTCTCATTCAAGCAGAGAACAAGGACGTTCTTCTTCAACATTTGGCATTTGTGAAAAGACTTCTAACATGCCTAGGGTACACAGTCAACAAAAAGAAATCAAAACTAGTACCCTCACAAGAGATAACATTCCTGGGTGCAAGCTTGAATACAACTGTCCAGATGGCTTATCTCACGCCAGACAAACAAAGGCAACTGACTACCTTTTTCAAAATGTTGGCAACAAAGGCCCAGTTATCTGCAAGAAAAATTCTGCAGGCTTTGGGCTTCATGGCATCCTGCATCCTATTAATTCCATGTGCAAGATTGCATATGAGGAAACTTCAATAGTACCTAAAAAGTGTTTGGACTCAACATTGCCACAGCCTGGAAACAGTCATTACTCTCATTCCCTGCCTGCAACAGGAGTTTGTTTCGATGGTGGGCAAAGGCTTGTCACCAGAACAAGGGACAGCCATTCACATTACCTCCAGCCAGGCAGACACTAACAACGGATGCATCAGACTATGCCTGGGGAGCCCACATGGCAGGAAGATGATTTCAGGGCACATGGTCCTCAAACCAAATGCATCTACATATCAATCAAAAAGAGATGTTAGCTGTTCAAAATGCCCCGACAGCCTTCAAGGACCTACCTCATCTGGGACAACTACTGATAAAGACAGACAACACCACTCTCATGTGGTATATAAACAAGCAGGGGGGCACACATTCTTACCCCCTTTGCAGACTAGCCATGACCTTGTGGGACACGGCTTTGACTTACCAAGTACATCTGCAGGCACAATTCCTGCCAGGAAATGAAAATACACTGGCAGATGAACTAAGCAGAAACCTCATGGATCCCCACGAGTGGAAACTGGATCCACAAGTCTTCAGTATGATAACAAGGAAATGGGGATGCCCGGACATAGATCTATTTGCCTCCCCTCTCAATTACCAACTAAACAGATTCTGCACAAGGACTTATCACAGGCAAGCATGGAAAGTTGACGCCCTATCTTTCAGCTGGAAAAACCTATCAGTGTATGCCTTTCCTCCACTGCCTCTCCTCCCCAAGGTGCTCCTAAAGGTCAGACAGGAGAAGCCAAAGATGATACTGATTGCCCCAGACTGGCCACGCCACTACTGGTATCCAATACTAAGGAACTTATCTCTATGCCCAGCTTGGACCTTACCTCAAATACCTCGACTACTGTCCCAGCAAAACAATCAGATCCTGCACAGCCAACTCAGGACATTAAACTTGGCAGCATGGCAGATAATGTAGTCATACAAAAAACACCTCTCAGTAAAGCTGTGATGGATGTCATTCTGGAAGCCAGAAGGCCCAGTACTAGAAAGTCTTATGCTGGAAAATGGAAGAGATTCTGTGCCTGGAACCAGGCACAAGGAACTGATACAGTGGTACCAAATATTCCTCAGATTTTGCAGTACTTAACTGAGATGCTGGATGAAGATCTATCTTTTTCATCAATTAAAATTCATGCCTCTGCTATTTCGGCTCATTACAATACAGAGCCACCACTTTTTTCTCACCCTTTATTAAGGCAGTACCTCAGAGGAGCCAAAAATTTAAGGCCCCCAAGGAGACTACCAATACCTGCATGGGACCTCAACTATGTCTTGGAAAAGCTCACCCTGCCTCCTTTTGAGCCAGCTGCTACTGCTGATATAAAGTTTTTATCTTGGAAAATGGCTCTGCTCTAGCAATTACTTCTGCAAGACGAGTTTCAGAGCTACAGGCGCTCATGGCTGTGGAACCTTTCATTATTTTTCATCCAGACAGGATCTCCCTGAGGACAAACCCAACATTTATGCCTAAAGTAGTGTCCAGTGTGGCTCTTAACTAAGCCATCCATCTGCCAACCTTTTACCCAAATCCACAGAACAAGGGGGAGAGAATTCTACATTCTTTGGACGTACACAGACAGCTTAGATTCTACTTGGACAGAACCAAAGCTTTCAGGAAGACAGAGCAATTACTAGTGGCATATGCTGCAGGATCACAAGGAAAGCCTATCTCAAAGCAGACTATTTCTAAGTGGTTAGGCCACTGCATTCATTTCTGCTACTTACACCATGGCAAGCCAGTGCCTAATGGCATTAGGCCTCATTCTACCAGAGCTGCAGCCACCTCAGCAGCCTTTCTCAGGGGAGTACCAACCAGAGACATTTTAGAGGTGGCTACTTGAAGTTCAGTGCACACCTTTCCAAAGCATTATCATCTGCCACTCTACTGTAAATCCAGGGCAGGCTTTGCCACTGCAGTTCTGCAGGGCCTCATACCCGCTCCTACTGCTGTCTAGTTCCAGCCTCCCAACCATAGCTTTGGGACTCTACTCAAATGTAATGACTGCAACAGTGAAACACGAAGAACATAGTACAGTTGTGTACACTTACCATAAATGTAGATGTTCGAGTGTATTCACTGTTGCAGTCCAGGTTACCCACCCGCCTTCCCCCTTTTTTCTTTTGGATCTTATCTTTCCTTCTCTGATTTATACTATCTATGTGTTGTATTTGCTTATAGATGAAGGTAAAATTTTTATTGCTGTATTTCTGAATATATATATCTATATATATATCTATATATATATATATATATATATAAAGTTTGGCTACCCTTTTTGGGGGCACCTGACATCTGGGGTAAGAAAAACTGAAGAAAATGGAGTTGGCAACTTCTTTTGTAACCCGACGTCAGGGAAGGGGCGACAGCAGCTGACGCAGGACCCAAGACTTTGGAATTCAGGCCGGCTGAGGGCAACCTGCCAGCAGGATTACCCAAACGTAATGACTGCAACACTGAATACACTCAAACATCTACATTTATGGTAAGTGTACACAACTGTACTTTTTTGTATTACATAATCTCTTCTCATAATTAGTAGTATTCTCAAACAAATCATCTATCTTAGTGTCTATTACCTCAGCAGAGAATCTAGAAAATATTTCATTTTGTAGTTTGTCTGTATCATCACCTAAATATTTTTCATGTGGAATGAAATAATCGATTAATAGGCGCATGTAGTCATAACTTAGCTGAAGATTCAGGTTTTGCCATTTTTGCAGTAAATCGGGATATGTATCTCTGTAGGTAGGCATTGTTAGCACCCTTAATCCTCTGGGTACTATTTTATATTTTAAACAGGCTTCTAGTTGGAATCGTTGATACTGAAGTCTTTTGAACTTATAAACTTTGTTCTCTAAGTCTCTATAAGTTTCAATAAACTGCAGTTGTGTATTAGGATCAGCAAGTTCAGTTCTTGTACCAGGAAACACTGGGTTTTGTATTAAAGGGTTGCAGTCTATGTTCATCATTCGATGCAAACGTTCGAACTGCTGCTTGCTGGCACCATTAAAGATCTTGTCCATATTGTTTCCTTCAGCCATGTCCCAGTACAGAGGAAAACACAAAAACTAGTAAAAAGAAAAAAGTTTAATGTACTGGATAAATGCTTGGTCTTCACCTCAAAGCTTCTGAATAAAAATATAAAAGAACAAAGTGACCACAGCTGCAGGATAATCCAAAAAGAAAGTTTAATCCAAGTATATCCAAGTAAGCAAAGATGCAGTCACCTAATATAGCAAGCTCCAAATACAGACCAAGTGGTGTATATTCCAATGAAAGGTGTTCGTGCCAACACCAATAAAAAGCGAACGACTAGACAAAGATTTTTTGTAAAAGACCTTAACGCCAAGTTTATTTAAACAGAAACATGCGTTTTCGCTGAAGCTACAGCCACAGCTTCTTCAGAGTTTACAAATAACCCGCCAAGCTGGGTTTTTATTTTCACGTCATTACGTGTTTCCAAAGGCAACAATTAAAGGGCTATACTCATTAAAAAGAAGTTTAAAACAATTAAAACAAACATCTCGAGCCACTTCAAATTAATGCACCATTAATCATAATGTGTTCTGACATTGTAAAAGGTGTAACCTCATAAAATAAATATTAAATCCTTCATATTACATAAACAAATCATACAAATCATGAGAAATAACGTAACATTGCTTGTTAACTAGACGTGCACTTCCTCACAATCGCCCAGGACCTACTCCAGAGTACTTCATCCATCCCAAACAACCCACCGCATAACTCCAATTATAAACTCCTTAAAAATGAAGTGTTTTAATACACACATTATGGGACTTATTTTGGTTTGTAAATTTAATAAAGATGCCTTAACTTAACCAGATTTATCATATAAAAACCAAGTCACAAGAAGAATACTAGTCTACCTCACACTATGATAGATAGTTTATGACCCATGGTTGTTCATGTTATTAACAAAAAATATTTTCCTCAACAGTATCGACTAAGTTGTTGGTATAGCGAATCTTATATGGTAACTCTATCCACCTGCAAATTCCTACATTTTTATAGTTTTGTTCCTCGTTGTTATCAGTTAGAATAATAGCCATATAGTAAAAGGTCATCCGTTAATGGTTATCTTTTGTAACTCTTTAGTCTCAATATACAGGTTATATTACAATGCTCGTTCAGGCCAGGATATGAGAAGGCATCCAACCTCAACTGCCATTCTAGTTCTTTATTCTCTAGAAACAATGATGTTGGCCCTCCTCTTTCTGTATTAAGAATTTGGTCAATTAATGTAAATTCAAAACTATGTCCTACATTTTTTGTGCTATGTTTTGCTAAAGCATTTTCGATATTCTGTTTCCTCATGGCGTAAACGTGTTCGTAAATTCTGTCCCTCAGCCTTCTATCAGATTTACCTATATAGAAGGCTGGGCAACAATTACACGTTGCCAGGTAAATAATAGATCTTGATTCACAATTTAGTTTTTGGTTGATACTAAATTGTCTACCACGAATACAGAAGACACTTGTTGCTTTCACAAGATGGCAATAATTACATTGCCCACATTGAGAGGATCCTTTCATTTTAGTCATAGAAATAGATCCATTATGTCTCTGTAGTAAAGCTTTCAAATTATTCCCTCTTCTATATATAACCCTTGGTTTATTTCCTACTTTTTCCAGGAGTTGGTAATTATTGGCGATAAAGTACCAGTTTTTATACAAAATAAACTGTATTGACTTTGAATCAGTACTGAAGGTAGTAATAAAACTACATTCGAAGTTATTCGGTGTATGGTTGTCATGGTCAACTATATTATTACCGCTAATACTTAATGCAAGGGTTGACTCTCCACTTAAAACCAATGTTGAATTAACAACCATATCTGGTACCTGCTTCTCCGGTAAAAGTGGGGGATAATATCCCAAGGCCCTTTTAACATTAACCTCCTGGAATAAATCCTCAAACAGGTGCACTGGGTAATCTCTATTAGTGAACATAAGTTTTAAAGAGTCACATTCCTTCTGAAATAGGACTTCTGTACTACAAATCCTGGACGCCATGGATCAACTGACCCTTGATTATAGCTTTCTTTTGTTTGTATGGGTGACAACTCTTAAAGTGGAGTAAGGAGTTACAATAGGTGGGTTTTCTGTAAATACTTGAAAAATATTCACCCTTTGATAAATCCTTACTTAGTTTAATATCCAAGAAATCAATTTCTCTCTCAGAGAACTTTGATGTAAACCTTAAAAAAGGTGTGGTGTCATTGATAACCGACACAAATTTTTCTGCATCATTCTTGTCACCCTCAAACAAAATAAATATATCGTCCAGGTACCTGGTATAGAATTTTACTTTAGCTTTCCTTGAAAGATCGTTGAAAATATTTTCCTTCTCCCAATGTGCCATAAACAAGTTCGCCACACTGGCCCCGCAAGGGGACCCCATAGCGACCCCTTGCTTCTGCAGAAAATATTTACCATTAAAAGCAAAGTAGTTAGATGATAGAATTATGTCCAGTAACTGGGTAACTACATTGATTTCTTTTTTTGTTGCTTTTAATTCCATTAACATAAGGGAAATCCATTCAACTGCCTCTAAATGAGGAATGGATGTATATAAGTCTATTACATCTATTGTTAGAAAGTTAACAGCTTTGTCATATTCAGTATTCCTTATCTTATCAAGAAAGGTCCAAGAGTCCTTGCAAATATAAGGTACTTCTTTTAGGTATTTTGAAAGGATAGTCTCCACTAACTGGGCACAGGGGTATGTCAATGAAAGCCGACTATCTATCAAAGCCCGAAAGGGTGGCTTCCTTACATCCTTATGAATCTTAGGGATCCCAAAAATTACAGGGGTTTTAGGCATTTTGATGTCTATATAGTTGTAAGTGTCTATATCAATATCCCCGTTCAGAAAGAGATCCCTAAAATAACTTCTATTCCTCATATGTGAGGTGTTTACTTCATTTAAGGATGCAACGGAATATGCTGGCCCTTCAAGTATGGTCTCCATAATGTTGTCATATTTACATTTGTCAAAAATTGCTAGGCCACCACCCTTATCTGGTTTAATAGCCCTTACCTGTGCCTTACTTAACCTGTCCAATTCCAAAAGTTGTTCCTCGGAAGCATTCTTAATGATGTTAAATTTACTGTGTTTATTAGAAGCTAAGTGTCTTAAATCTAATTCACATACTTTCTCAAAAAGTAATAAGCCTGTATGCAGAGGTGGATTGTATGTACTCGCAAGTTTTAGTCCTACCTCGTTGGTGTTCCCTTGATTATTAAAAAGGAGTTTTAAATTTAACTTCCTGACAAAAAATTTTAAGTCAATGATAGTCTTGACCAAGTCACAACTAGAAGTGGGAACAAAGTTATTGCCATAAGCCAGTAGTTCCACTAGGCAAGGATTAATCTGGAAGGAAGAAAAATTATAGATTTTAAAGTCACCTTTCTGGTTAAGCAGAATGGTTAAATCATTTGAGTCACTTGTAACATTATCAGACAATAAAATCAATTCTTGTTGTTCCAGTTCTTTTTCTGGTACTGTCGTGTTGTCCTTTGCCCTAAAAAACGGTCATTGTCAACATCCCCAGATCTTTCTCCATTCCCATTGTTGGAGTTGTTGCTCCTGGTGTTGTAAACCTTCCTTCCATTGTTCCGTTCTGTTACCCTTCTAGTAGAGTTATTGGAAGTGTGTCCTTCCACACTCTGCCCACTTCTTTCAGATGAAGGGATGTGGTTTTCATCAACATCCCTCTCATTAAATTGGTCAGTGTCTTTACAAGAAGGGAGCTCTTTTAACTTAGGGTAAGCGGAGTTATTTTTATAACTCAGCCTATCCCGAAAAAGTTTTTTATTTTTAGTCACCTTGAATTTTTCTATAACACCATCAATACTGGAAAAAATTCTAGAATAATCGAATTTATATCTTTCAAATTCAAGGTTATTCTTGAGCTCGTTATCAAGCAAGTTCACTTCATCCAATAACCTGGTTATCTCTATATTATAGTATTTAATAATCAATTCCAACAATTGGAGCCCTTGATTGTCAAAAAGTAGCCCCAATTCTTTGAGAAAGT
Source organism: Protopterus annectens (assembly GCF_019279795.1). Taxonomy (NCBI): domain Eukaryota; kingdom Metazoa; phylum Chordata; order Ceratodontiformes; family Protopteridae; genus Protopterus; species Protopterus annectens. The sequence goes on along the minus strand of NC_056732.1, from coordinate 358,444,480 downwards.
CATAATTAATGAACAATCCTGTTGGACAAAAGTTAGAACGCAAGCCTTTCGGTATCATCCTTTCTTTTATACATTGATGAAAATAGGCTACTTCCAATTGTAGCTTTTTAAGTTTTAATAATTTAGTATCAAAATCTTTCAGTAAAACGTTAATAGAACTTCCACTTACTGGATTCGATCCAAGACTAGACCCTGGAGTGTCAACTTGATTGCCAAAAATAAAATTGTCGGTATTATGTATCCACAAACTGAAATTCGGGACCCCCGTGGTCCCTGGAGGCATAGGTAACATTACCGAATGTCCTTTTTCAGTTACACGAGTTTGCGAGCCGTTACTAGCCCAGGAAGCAGATTGCGCCGGCAGAACGCTCTCTTCGTTCTGCCATCGTTGCCCTGCTGGGATAGAAAGACCAGTATTAGCAGGGTTAAAATTGGTCCTGGTACACGGATCACCAGAAGGATTAGATCTTGTTGTAATATCCAAAACACCCGTCAGGTCCCCGTTCGCTTTCGGTGCGGCTTCCATCCGTTGGTGAAGGGATTCAAGCTTATCAGTCATTTTATCCATCCTTGTTGTTAGAGCCCTGATAAGGGCTGTTAAATCAGTTTGTTCTTCATTAGTAGTGGGAATCCCAGTGTTAAACAAATTGGGGCTTGCAGGATTCGGTAAACTGCTTTGCGACATACTAGTTAAAGACGACACCACAAAAACAGTTGAAAAAGACAAAGATGCAGTCACCTAATATAGCAAGCTCCAAATACAGACCAAGTGGTGTATATTCCAATGAAAGGTGTTCGTGCCAACACCAATAAAAAGCGAACGACTAGACAAAGATTTTTTGTAAAAGACCTTAACGCCAAGTTTATTTAAACAGAAACATGCGTTTTCGCTGAAGCTACAGCCACAGCTTCTTCAGAGTTTACAAATAACCCGCCAAGCTGGGTGAACTTGTTTATGGCACATTGGGAGAAGGAAAATATTTTCAACGATCTTTCAAGGAAAGCTAAAGTAAAATTCTATACCAGGTACCTGGACGATATATTTATTTTGTTTGAGGGTGACAAGAATGATGCAGAAAAATTTGTGTCCGTTATCAATGACACCACACCTTTTTTAAGGTTTACATCAAAGTTCTCTGAGAGAGAAATTGATTTCTTGGATATTAAACTAAGTAAGGATTTATCAAAGGGTGAATATTTTTCAAGTATTTACAGAAAACCCACCTATTGTAACTCCTTACTCCACTTTAAGAGTTGTCACCCATACAAACAAAAGAAAGCTATAATCAAGGGTCAGTTGATCCGTGCGTCCAGGATTTGTAGTACAGAAGTCCTATTTCAGAAGGAATGTGACTCTTTAAAACTTATGTTCACTAATAGAGATTACCCAGTGCACCTGTTTGAGGATTTATTCCAGGAGGTTAATGTTAAAAGGGCCTTGGGATATTATCCCCCACTTTTACCGGAGAAGCAAGTACCAGATATGGTTGTTAACTCAACATTGGTTTTAAGTGGAGAGCCGACCCTTGCATTAAGTACTAGCGGTAATAATATAGTCGATCATGACAACCATACATTGAATAACTTTGAATGTAGTTTTATTACTACCTTCAGTACTGATTCAAAGTCAATACAGTTTATTTTGTATAAAAACTGGTACTTTATCGCTAATAATTACCAACTCCTGGAAAAATTAGGAAATAAACCAAGGGTTACATATAGAAGAGGGAATAATTTGAAAGCTTTACTACAGAGACATAATGGATCTATCTCTATGACTAAAATGAAAGGATCCTCTCAATGTGGGCAATGTAATTATTGCCATCTTGTGAAAGCAACAAGTGTCTTCTGTATTCGTGGTAGACAATTTAGTATCAACCAAAAACTAAATTGTGAATCAAGATCTATTATTTACCTGGCAACGTGTAACTGTTGCCCAGCCTTCTATATAGGTAAATCTGATAGAAGGCTGAGGGACAGAATTTACGAACACGTTTACGCCATGAGGAAACAGAATATCGAAAATGCTTTAGCAAAACATAGCACAAAAAATGTAGGACATAGTTTTGAATTTACATTAATTGACCAAATTCTTAATACAGAAAGAGGAGGGCCAACATCATTGTTTCTAGAGAATAAAGAACTAGAATGGCAGTTGAGGTTGGATGCCTTCTCATATCCTGGCCTGAACGAGCATTGTAATATAACCTGTATATTGAGACTAAAGAGTTACAAAAGATAACCATTAACAGATGACCTTTTACTATATGGCTATTATTCTAACTGATAACAACGAGGAACAAAACTATAAAAATGTAGGAATTTGCAGGTGGATAGAGTTACCATATAAGATTCGCTATACCAACAACTTAGTCGATACTGTTGAGGAAAATATTTTTTGTTAATAACATGAACAACCATGGGTCATAAACTATCTATCATAGTGTGAGGTAGACTAGTATTCTTCTTGTGACTTGGTTTTTATATGATAAATCTGGTTAAGTTTAGGCATCTTTATTAAATTTACAAACCAAAATAAGTCCCATAATGTGTGTATTAAAACACTTCATTTTTAAGGAGTTTATAATTGGAGTTATATGGTGGGTTGTTTGGGATGGATGAAGTACTCTGGAGTAGGTCCTGGGCGATTGTGAGGAAGTGCACGTCTAGTTAACAAGCAATGTTACGTTATTTCTCATGATTTGTATGATTTGTTTATGTAATATGAAGGATTTAATATTTATTTTATGAGGTTACACCTTTTACAATGTCAGAACACATTATGATTAATGGTGCATTAATTTGAAGTGGCTCGAGATGTTTGTTTTAATTGTTTTAAACTTCTTTTTAATGAGTATAGCCCTTTAATTGTTGCCTTTGGAAACACGTAATGACGTGAAAATAAAAACCCAGCTTGGCGGGTTATTTGTAAACTCTGAAGAAGCTGTGGCTGTAGCTTCAGCGAAAACGCATGTTTCTGTTTAAATAAACTTGGCGTTAAGGTCTTTTACAAAAAATCTTTGTCTAGTCGTTCGCTTTTTATTGGTGTTGGCACAAACACCTTTCATTGGAATATACACCACTTGGTCTGTATTTGGAGCTTGCTATATTAGGTGACTGCATCTTTGTCTTTTTCAACTGTTTTTGTGGTGTCGTCTATATCCAAGTAAGCGCTTTCACGATCTACAGTAACTGATTGCTTCATCAGACTATGCACTCAAAGTAGCATTGCATATTTAAGCAATCATCAATTAGTAAAACAACAATTAATGTATTAATCACACAGCATGTTCCAATAGTTACGCCAACCTTGCTCTTGCTTCATGGGAAAAGAATTATGTACTACAAGGTAATGAGTTTGTGGAAAATATTATTTGGTATGTAAGATTTGTGGATGATATTTTTCTTCTGTGGGGAAATACTTGATAGATTAGCACTATTTATTGAATATCTGCATGGTACTAATGAATTTTTAAGATTTACATATGGCCATTTACCAGACACTATCAGTTTTCTGGATGTAACAGTTAGTAAGATTACAAATACAGAACTAATGACAAAAATTTATAGGAAACCTACTAGAAGGAATAATATCTTACACAAAACAAGCATGCATCCGAAACATGTTAGTAAGAATGTAATGAAGGGACAACTGATGAGGATGAGTAGATTACATAACACAGATGAAGGACTTGAACAAGCCGTATTGATGCTCAGAACTGAATTCAGAGATAGAGTTTATAAAAGGCGTGAGATAAACCATGATATTGTGAAGATGCATGAAGCAAGGAATACACAAGACAGACCATTTTTTCTTGTGATATGAATGAAGAACCAACATATATAACACTAGAACTACCAGAGATATAGTAAGGTTTCCTATTACTTATTCTAGTGACATAAATGCTTTTTGTTCCATTTTTCATAAAAATTGGAATATTTTGAACTCCGTAGAAGAACTAAATGGGATTATTGATAATAAGCCACATTTTTGCTTTAGAAATAATAGATCATTAAAGAGACGATTATGCTGTAGACTACTGACTAAAAAGAACTACACTTTGTTCTCAGAGATTTGGTACATTTCCATGCCGACATTGCATGGCATGCAAATGTATATATACTATCAGTGTATTTACACACCCTAGCCAAAACTTTTCGATAGAACTTGAATTTTATGCAGATTGTAGGACCATACATGTTGTGCATCTTAGTTTTTGTAAATTATGTTATGTTTTTTATGTAGGAAAAACCAATAGGATTTTTAAAGAACGTATTTTAGAACACATAAGAGATATAGCAAATCAAAAAGAAACTAATGCACTTGCAAAACACATTAAAGAACAAGGTCCTTCACATGATTTTAATTTTTTAGTATTAGAAATAATAGAAGATAATATTAGAGGTGGTGACATTAAAAATAAACAGAAATGGATACTACAACTACATGCAGAAAAGTCACCAGGCATTAATGATGTCGCATCACTGAAACCCTTTTTAAAGGCTAAACCTCTTAGACATTGATTTTTGCATATATATATATATATATATATATATATATATATATATATATATAATTTTTTTTTTTTTTTTTTTTAATGAACATGCTTTGATAAACAGTTTATTTTTACCTTCATTCATACATTTACATCTTTTCAAGTCTTACAAGATTTTAACTTGATTTAATGGTACTATATATTTTTAATTGATTAATATATTAATTGTTGTTTTACTAATTGATTGCTTAAATATGCAATGCTACTTTGACTGCATAGTCTGATGAAGCGATCAGTTACTGTAGATTGTGAAAGCGCTTACTTGGATATACTTGGACTAAACTTTCTTTTTGGATTATCCTGCAGCTGTGGTCACTTTGTTTTTTTTTTATATTTTTATTCAGACACTGTGTAGGCAGTTGGGGGGGGGGGCTTACTCCTGCACCCTCAAGCCTGATAGGCCATCACCCAAGATTCCTCAGTGTAAGGGATAATCACTAAAGACTGTTATTCCTTTTGTTACATCACCTCAGAAGAGGAAGAAAAATCTTGATGTTTCCACCCAGTCAGATGAAATTGGCAGCAGCAGAGGTAGCTAAGCCACTAGAAAAGAGTCATCCAGAAGGTCCCACCAGACCAACAAGTAACTGGAGTCTATTCAAGTTTCTTTTCAGTTCTGAAAAAAAACAGGGGACCTCAGGCCCACTCTGGGCCTAATTCATCTCAACCAGTTCATAAAACAGATGAAATTCTGGATTATGACAGTTCAGTCCATGCTGCCTATCTTGAGGAAGTACAACTGGATATGCTTTATAGACCTCCAGGATGCATACTGTCACATCTAGGTAATGAAGCAATCTGACAGGCTTCTCCATTTCCTGCTGGAAGCCAGCCATTCTCAGTTCAGAGCACTGCCATTTGACCTTATTACAGCCCCCATGTTCACCAAATGCATGTCAGTACTGGCAACCTATCTCAGGCTGCAGGTGTTCCCTATTTGGATGACTGGCTCCTCACTGCATCAACCAGGGATCTATTAATTCATTGCAGGGACTTCTTGCTCCACCTCGCTCCACACTTGAGGATAACCATCAGTCTAGTCAAAAGCCAGTTGACACTTGCACATAATTTAGTTCATCAGATGCTACCTAGACTCAACTACTCAGTTAGCCATACTCCCACAATCCAGAATCTTATCTCTGCATCAGATGTCTTCAGAGGTCCTCCAACATCCCAAGCCACCACCAGACTTATTCTTTGGCTTCTGGGCTTAGTGACTGCTAATGCCTTAGGCAAGATTTTACATTGGAGCCCTGCAGTGGACACACTCACTTCAGTGGTCCTTGATGTCTCATTCCCTGCATTCAGCAGTATTCCTCATGCCAGTATGCAGTTACATCAGTTAGTGCTTGACACCACCCATAGTAACTTGGAGTTGTCCATTCACCCCACCACCCACAGTAGCCACCTTAACCATGGATACTTCCCTTCTGGGGTGGTACGCAGGCATTGTGAAGGAAAGATGGTTTAAGGTTCTTGGTTGATGACAGGCCAGTCTTCACATTGGTAACTTGGAGATGAGGGCAGTCCTCCTAACACTGCAGGCATTTGAGGGCTCCCTTCCCAAGTGTAAGATGTCTGTCCAGACGGGCAACATGGCAGTGATCTGGAATATCAACAATGGAGGAACCTATTCATATCCACTTAGCTGGGGGGGGGGGGTGAAAGTGTGGCAGTGGGAAATGTCTTCCCGGCACTTTCTAGTAGCAACACACATCTCAGGGATTCACAATATTCTGGGGGACAAATTGAGCAGGTCTGTTCTTCTGCCACACAAGTGGACTTTCAATCAGTAATGACGATTTACAGTCACTGGAGTCAACCCTGTGGTAGTCTTTTTGCTTCTTATGTAAACAACAAATGCAGCAGATACTTCATCCTGACTCCTCCACAAGGGCAGTTACTGAAACTGGACAGCTAACAAAGGTTGCTCTGGTCTGCAGCTGGTCCACAGGTCTCATTTAAGCTTTTCCACCCTTCCCTCTGATAGCAAGATTTCCTCAGAAAGCCAGAAGGTACATGGCAAAAGTTGTTCTCATTGTCCTCTTTTGGCCATGGTGGGTTTGGTGTGCCTTTCTATTGCCTGATCTGGTACATCATCATTGGCTGTTGAACCTACATCCAGATCTTCTCTATCACCCATCTAGTCAGACTCACTGAGAGTTGAAGACCCTGAAGCTAGCTGCATGCTGCTTATAATTTTAATGATTGAAAACCATCACCATCCCCTGATAAAGACCTACAACAAACAGCCCACATTTTCAACTCCTGCTTTATTGACAGCATTCTTAAACTTGTGAAGGAACCCCCACAAATAACAAACAACCCCCATAACAATAAGATAAGCACCTCAAACCTAGTTCATGAGAATCCCAGCTTACATCTCTCACGCAACAAAGAAACCACTAACAATACCCAGTAACTCCAGTATTCTCCCTAAAACCAGTGTGCACCTCTCTAGTATTTAAATTGCTAACTAAACTATGAACATACTCCATATCTGCCGATAACCTTCCCTCAGAATACTTGAAACTTGGTGCCAATGCAATAGCCTTACCCCCATCAGTATTCTAATTAATCAGTCCAGCTCAGAATTCACAGTCCCTCAAATATGGAAGAAATCCATCATAACCCCATTGCATAAAGGTTGAAATACTAATGATTTAACTATCGACCCATTTCCATTCTGTCACCATTATCTAAAATATTGGAAAAGTGTATGCACAATCAACTACTAAATCACCTCTCTGACAGTAATCTCCTTACCCCTACCCAGCATGGCTTTCTACCTGCACACAGTACTACTATAGTCTTACTTTCACTGATACTGTGAACAAAGCTCTGGATTCTGGTCTGTTGACAACAGCAGTCTTATTAGACCTATCCAAAGCTTTCAACACAGTATCACATACTAAACTACCCCAACAACTTGCAACATTAGGATGCTCTGAACATACCCTTACCTGGTTCTCCAACAACCTGAACAACAGTCTGTCAGGTGGCAAAACAACCAATCTGGGTAATAAGACAGGAGTCCCTCAGGGGTCCATTCTTGGAGCTTTACTTTTTAATGTATTTATAAATAATCTCCACAGTCTCCCTACAAAGTTCAATCATCCAGTATGCAGACGATTCTATCATATCCTCCTCTAGCAATTTCTCAGATCTCTTAAAATAATGCAAAACACTTCGACCACAGAAACTTGGCTAAATGAAGCACAAATAAGCCAAAAAGTGGTAAAAGTGCCCCGAAGTAGACTAATAAATGAAAAATAGGCACCAGAGGTCCAACCATTTCCAACACAAGTTTCTTTTATTAGCTAAATCCAAAAAGACACATTTCAGTAAATCAAAGTATATAACTTTTTCAGTATCAATGCTAAACATCAAATCATTAGTTATACTGTTTAGTACGTTCTATCACATTGTAGGTGCTTTCCATTTCCAATTCATTATTTTTAATAATAGCTCTCATAATGTCCGCACCACATTTATCAAAAGCTAAAACAAGATCATGGTGAAAATCAGATCCATCTTTAACAGTGTTAGGATATTTACATACCCTTAACCCCTTTGGTACAATATTTAACTGTAAACAATGTTTAAGATATGCATTGTCCATTTCCCACATTTTATATTTATATAAAAGTATGTCCAAGTCTTTTAACATATTGGCATAAGAGCCACAGTTAACTGGAACATGAACCTGTTCCTTAAAATCAAATTTATAGTTCAAAATGTCTTTAAACTGCCTTTTGGTACCTGGAAGATGTGAAGCAGTGTCCATTCCTGCTGCTACATCAACTGGTGGGTTGTAATCATTACTATTCGTCCCCATTTGTCGTTCTCCACTGTTTACATGAAAAGAAATGTGTGGGAATCCATCTAGACAGTCTTGCGGCCTTTGGTTGTTAAAATCCAAACCATTATTCTGCTCAGATGCTCTGTTGTTCCTTTCCATTCTTTCATTCGAAGCTGAACTCCGAAACACTTCCTGATTACCAGGCAAAGTAACTCCTGAGGCCAGCGAAGCCACAGATTCGCTGATAGATGTCAACAGCCCCACCAGCTGTATAAGCTGTCCAATAAGCTTACAAAGCTCACCCCCTTCACTTCCTTTCGCGCCAGAGTCGGTGCTGGATCCAGACTGTACTGCCATAACCACAATATCCAAACCAATAAGCCAAAAAGTGGTAAAGGTGCCCCAAAGTAGACTAATAAATGAAAAACAGGCAAGTTTTAATACCTGTAATTTGTTTCTGACCTGTTTTTTGAGTTATACATGCAGTAGGGATGATTCACTCCTGTATATTCCTCCAATCTTAAGTGAGTGCCTCTCTGTCTCTTATCTGGATCCCATTCTGGCACCATGTCACTCTTTCTAATATAGATGGCGAACAGGTGGAGTAATTTGTTTATATGCTTTATTACTTGGAAACACATCAGGATGGATAGCAGCAGTACAAAACATAAACAAACTGATTAACTGACAGACCACACAGACATACATGCTTACATCTCAAAATTGCAGTCAGGCTCGCATGTGCTCAGTGTTTATGCAGTTGTGCAAGCCCTTAGAAATCTTCTTAAAGGCATACAGACATATTGATCTACACTTACCATAATGATAGAGCCTTGTTGTCTTGTTTTGTCGGTTCAACATCCCTCCCTTCATCCCCCATCCTAAGGCTCTTGGCTGACCAGTTAGACTTGACTAGAGGCCTTGACTTTTGAACAGCCTTTTGATGTTACACATCTTCATGATTTAGTTTGGTCAGTTTGTTAGGCCTTTGTTGTTATGTTTCTTTTGGGTGATATGGTTATAAGCTGGCAAACGCAAACTGAGGTACTTGGGGGACTGGGATAATTATGAGTACAGGATAATTCCGAACTCTGGATCCAGTTCAATCTGATAACCCGAACTTTGAACAGAAAGAAACAAGACAACACAGATCTGGCATTATGTCAAGTACATAACTTTCAAATATATATATATATATATATATATATATATATATATATATATATATATATATGTGTGTGTGTGTGTGTGTGTATTTACACCCTATGATATGCTGCCTATGTAGCTAGTCATTGCCATAGTTAAAGCTCTATGCCCTGTATACTACGTACCCCATAGTATGCAGTATATACTGTTTGTGAAGCATCCTTCATTACATGGCATTTTAAATTAATTACTATACACTAAGTACATCCTCTACTTTGTGAGAAGTAATACACATCAGTAAACATTTCAGTTAATGCAGCTTTCCAGTCCTTATATTCATTATCAGATCTTGAAGTCTTTAAACCTGTTTAGTTTCTCCAGGGGGGTTATAAAATTAGAGCACTTGACAGGACTGTTCAATTTGGAAATGAACCTTCCTTTTGTACAATTTCTTCTGCAGTGGAGCTTTACTTGGAGGCCTGACATAACTTGTCATTTCTCACTCACTTCACTTTCACAGTTCCTGTGCTTTATTTTATTGTAACATTATTTTTTGTGACTTGTTTTTCCTTTTGTTCTCTGGACCTTCACATATTTGTCTTATGCAGATACCGTCAGTTCCATCTATGCAGGTTTCTGTTTTCTTTATGAACAACATAGTGCCTTGTCTTGGCTGCTTAACCAACTGCTTCAGCCTCAGGCCGCAACCATTAAAATGACCTTTTTAGTCTTGCTGTGTCTCTTAACTTGCAGATCTGACTATATTCTGCAGGTTCTGACATACTATTTATACGTCTGCTAATTTTTTATCAGCATTTCCATTATTTCATATTGCTTTTCAGGCATCAGCAATGTATTTGAAGTAGGTAATTTGCCTTTCAGCCTTTCACTCATTAACAGTTGAACTGCAGAGGTCATCAAGTCCCTCTGATAAAATATTCCCAGATTCCATAATTGTGAGATGGCAGTCTTTGATATAACTCTTTGTCTTGATGTTCTTTGCTGTCTAGATTGTTCTCTTGACTTGTCCTTTTGGCTGCAAGCAAAATGGACTGCATGTTCTATTTGGATGTTCAATAATGCACAAGCTTCTGAATTTTTGACTTGTGTTTTGTGAATCTTTAATAGATGTAAGAATATCCGGTATCTTTAAACTCTGGTTTCAAGGAATATTTTGTCTGGGCAGTTTTTCCATCTCTCTCAACTTTCTGATTTAAAAGCCTGCATTTCCACTTGTTTCCCCCCTTTCTTGTAACTATAGTCCAGATACAGATTTGCTGTATCCAGGACTGTTTCTAAGCTTCTGAGCCCTCCCCCAAGCCTTTCTTTTTGGAGGGAGGCCTAGCTTATCAGTGGGAGTGATGAGCGCTAGGTAACCTATCTACCACATGAGTGGTTTCTGGACCCAGAAATTGTAGTTATTGGCCGTTTGGGTAGTTTTTCCATCTCTCTCAACCTTCTGATTTAAAAGCCTGCATTTTTACTTGTATCCCCCCTTTCCTGTAACTAGTCTAGTCCAGATACAGATTTGCTGTATCCAGGACTGGTTGTAAGCTCCTGAGCCTCCCCCACGCCTTTCTGTGTTGGAAGGAAGCCTTCTAGCTTATCAGTGGGAGTGGTAAGCACTAGGTAGCCTATCTACTACAAGAGGAGTGGTTTCTGGTGCAGAAATTGTAGTTTATTGGCCGTTTGGGCAGTTTTTCCATTTCTCTCAACTTTCCAGTTTAAAAGTCCACGTTTACTGTTGTTTCCCGCCTTTCCTGTAACTAGTCTAGTCCAGATACAGACTTCCTCTATCCAGGATTGTTTGAGCGGTGCCAGAGCCTGCTCTTCAATTTTTCCCTTAGATCTACTAGTTCTCTCCTCTCCTGCACTTATACTAGCTTATTAGTCTAGCACTTTACCAGACATCTTGTAGCAATTATTGTAGCACACAAGTGCTACCAGCACTAAACATTCTACAAGGAAACAGATCTAGTACTTATTATCAATGCCTACCCTGCCAGGCATGTCTAAAGGTCAGTTCCATGTGCTTTCTCCTATTAACCTGGTGAACTTGGGCATCCTGAGGCAATGTCGCAACCTCTCCTCTTACCTTCCAACACTCAGACGTGCGAGAGATGCACTTATATATCCAAATTGGAAGCCACACACTCTCCAGCCAAGACCAGAATAGCTGGTCAAGATGAGAAGGTCAACACTTGCACCACACCACATGGGAACACACAGCCCTCCGGAACACACACCAGCAGTGCCTTCATATAAAAACACAAACCACACACCCACCTTAGTGGAGGCTCTCAGTAAAAATCTACCCAAGCAGCAGAGCCCTCCAATGCAGAAACACACTCGACCACCACAGCACAACACTAATCACGAGCCACTCAACCAAAGCCCCTAAGGCAAAACAGCATGTCCAACACACTAATCATAGGTGACTCGACAGTGAGACACACTGATGTCCCACTCACTAGGTTGAATAAGGAGAAAATAAGTCAGCTGCCTGTCAGGTGCCAGGATCTGACACACTTGCACTTATATATCCAAATTGGAAGCCACACACTCTCCAGCCAAGACCAGAATAGCTGGTCAAGAGGAGAAGGTCAACACTTGCATCACACCACATGGAACACATAGCCCTCCGGAACACACACCAGCACTGCTGTCATATAAAAACACAAACTACACACCCACCTTCATGGAGGCTCTCAATAAAAATCTACTTAAGCAGCAGAGCCCTCCAAGGCAGAAACTCACTCGACCACCACAGCACAACACTAATCATGAGACACATAACTCTCCTAAACAGTGTGCCACTCAACCAAAGCCCCTAAGGCAAAACAGCATGTCCAACACACTAATCATAGGTGACTCGATAGTGAGGCACACTGATGTCCCACTCACTAGGTTGAATAAGGAGAAAGTAAGTCAGCTGCCTGTCAGTTGCCAGGATCTGACACACAACGTATGCACTCAGGTCGCTCAACAACAGGTACAAATATGACTCTAACATTATACATGTGGGTGTGAATGACCTGAGACATACCTCCCTGGAATACATGAAAAGAAACATGGAGGAGCTCTCAGATTATGTAGCCCAGGTGGGTATGACCCTAGCTCTGAGCAGCATCCTACCATCACCCAGAATGATACCATAGTACAAGCAGAAAATTATTGATTTCAACAGTTGGTTAATTTTCTGATGTCATTCTAAGGGGTTCCAGTATCTGTATGCCTGGGATGACATGATTGACAGACCTCAATGCTTTGCCAGAGATGGCCTGCATCTGTCACCCCTGGGCTTCTGGATACTGGCCAAGGCTCTTGCCACCCCTATAGTGCTTTTTTTAGGTGGTGTTCCAAAGACCAAATTACCACTATAACAGCTACAAACAAATGCAATCTGAGGGTCATGTTGCTCAACGCTAGAAGTCTAAATCTCAAAATGCACTTGCTCGAAGCACTCCTTAAAATGGAGAACATCGACATTTGTGCTGTAACAGAGACTTGATTCAAGGCAGCAGAAAGCACCCCTGCACTACCAGACTATAACTTATTCCACACCTTTCAGCCCCAGAACTTAGACCAAAGCTCCAAAGGCAGTGGTGTTTCCATATTCATAAAGGATGTGCACACCTCCAGACTGGTAGCTCAACATAACGTATCAGAGATACTTCAGGTGCAGCTAACATTGGGTAAGACAGCGATTCAGGTCGTAGCCTGCTATAGGTCCCCAACCATGTCCAAAGACTCACACTCCACGTTCCTAATCACCCTGAAGAATATCAGGGTCCAACCTAACACTCTCTTACTAGGTGACTTCAACTACCCCTCCATTAACTGGGTAAACTACTCATGTACCAATACTCTTGCCCAACATTTCCTAGAGTTCATTAATTCCAATGTCCAGGACCATCTCATTCTTAACCCCACTAGAGGTAGCAACATCCTTGACCTACTCATTACTAACATGGACGACCGTTGCTCTACACCAATAGTCAGCTCCTCCCTGGTTAGATCTGACCACAAACTAATCACCTTGGAAATCCACATCTCTCCCACCTTCCCAGCAAAGGTAACCACCATGGAAAAACTTCTCCAAAGTTAACTTTGGGATCCTAAAAACAGAGGTGGCTAACTTCACGGCACCCATGCAAATGGAGAATAGTTGCTTGACTGCAGAATCATACACCAATGCACTGTCCAAATACGTATACAAATGCATGGATCTCGCCATACCCAATAGAACCAAGACACTCTCCTCTACAAAATGGAAGTTTAATCTGGTGGTCCCCTGTCCATAAACAAACTCTACAACAGATGGGGGAAAATGATGCGGAATAAGGTGAAGTCCCAAGACTGGGAAAACTCCCTTACCACCCTCAACAAAAAGTTGAGATCCCTCATCAAATCCTCTAAAGCTAGCTATGAAAACAGAATTGCAGCAAGATAGTAAAGACAACCACAATGCCTTCTATAGTTATGTAATGAATCTCCACGGCAATACCCAGATTTGCTCTGAGCTACTGCACAATGGTATCGCCTATACCGAGCCAACAGATATTGCCAGTATACTGGCCGACAGATTCAGTGCCAACTTTACCCCCCCTCTCCCCCCAAAGGACCAATCACAATACTAGTAGATTGCCAGGCACCCAGTATTACTGCTGCACAGGTTAAAAACAGCACTGTCCAAGGCCAAGAATACAGCTTCTGTGGGATCTGACAATATCCCTGGTTGTGTTCTACATGAACTACAGAGTGAACTGGCACCTCACCTGTGTGCTCTGTTCAATCACAGCCTCACCTCAGGCTTTGTCCCTGCTGAATGGTGCACTGCTACAGTCATCCCTCTCCACAAAGGAGGAGCGACTACAGACCCTGGGAACTATTGCCCCATTAGCCTGACAAGTCTGATATGCAAAGCTATACAACGCATCGTCATGGACCTAATAAACAAGGATATAGGGACTCTGCAAACTCTGGATCCCACACAGTTTGGTTTTGTGAAGGGTCGATCATGCCTGCTCAACCTGGTCGACTTCTTTGAGTCAGTTACCAGAGCTGTGGATGAAGGCAAGGTGGTTCATACAGCCTACCTTGATCTGGCCAAGGCTTTTGATACCAATTCCCACTCAGGAATCATAGAAAAACTCACTAAGCTTGGCATCAACCCCTATATCACTAGGTGGGTTGCAAACTGGCTCACAGATAGAACCTACAGTGTGAAAGTAGCTGACTCCCAAGTCAGACTGCCAATTAGTTACAAGTGGAGTCCAACAGGGTTCAGTCCTGGGTCCTCTCCTGGTTGGTATCTACTTCTCTGAAGTCCAGGCCAACACGAAGGGACTCTGGTTGACAAGGTTTGCAGATGATTGCAATTTGGGAGCTGCTATTAACTCCCCAAGTGATGTTGACATCCTACAGAATGGCCTTGCTGTGACCAACGACTGGTGTCAGAACCATGGCTTTAAGATCAATGCCAAAAAATGTGAGATCATCCCCTTTAGGAAAAACCCAGTTCCCATGAATTACCACATTGATGGTAGTCCACTAAACACAGAAGACGTTATAAGAGATCTGGGAACACAGGTTGACAGCAACCTCTTTTTTGATCACCACATTGCCACTGTGGTCAGAAAGTCCTTCCATGTGGCACATCTCTTTACAAAGGGTTTTGCATCCAGGAAGAAAGAGGTCATTGTCTCCCTCTACTCTTCCCTCATTAGACCAGTCATCGAGTACAATGCCCCATTTGGCATGTACCACATTAGACACCTGCAACAACTGGAGAGGCAGCAAAAGTATCTCACAAAGAGGACCCAAGGCCTTAAACACTTGTCCTATATGGACAGAATCAAAAAACTCCCAACTTTTCTCTGTCTTATATCGCCTACTTCGAGGCGATCTCTGCTTGACTTACAAAGCCATGTCTGACACAGCTCTGTTAGAAATGCTACATCTAAAGAAATCCCAATCACTCCGCACCACATGCTCCAGAGACCTCAACCTCATTACCGCAATTAACAGAACATGCTGGAGAGACAGGTTCATATTCCAGAGACTGCCCATGCTATGGAACAGACTTCCCGTACATGTCAAGCAGAGCACCTCGCTGACCCTCTTCAAGAGAAATCTTGAGTGGGTGGGAAACAGAAAATTCACCCCAGGGATAACACCAGTTAATCTACTCGACAGAGGCACTGGAAATGAAGGTTGGGTGGTACTATGCCAGTGTAATCCTATGGCTAGGCTTGTAAAGGCCCTAGGGCCATTAGCCAAGTACACACCTATGAACCTATAAATGGAGACTTCATTGCACTGAGTGCACTTGCACTGTTTTTTTTTTTTAGATTATTTTAGGGGAATTTTAATAACCATCTGGAATCTAAGATGCATTGCTTCTCTAAACTGAAACAAATAATATACTCACTCTGACCCATTGTTGATATGGTGTTGGATATGCTAGCATCCCTCCTTTAGGACTCTGATCCACTACTGATATGGTGCTGGGTATGGTAGTGTCTACTATATAGGACTGCTATTTTGTTCTGCAGTGCATTTGGCACAGCTGTGTAATTATTTTTTTTTACATGTCCTGGCATTCCTAGTTAAAACGTTCCATATGTTGCTGTTTTGTTCTATATTGTCCCAATATGTGATTCATGTATCTTTTCAAGCATTTGTCATCTCAGTCAATATTTTACCGTTAGTCAGCTTTGAACATCAGACCTGTGAAGTAACATATTTCTTCAGGCTAACTTTCTTTTCTTACTGATGAATTTTGCTCAGTACTTTCTTCTGTTATAATTTGTTATTTTTCTTTTGTTATTGATAACCATAGCATTACAGAAAGAATCTATAGTTCTTCAGACTTCTGTGATAAATATGCTGTAAGGAAGATTTCTGCTGTATGTAGCTTCTTGAGTGGTCAGTCTCTTTCACTTTCAGCTTGAGGTGCCTTGTCCAAAGACTGTTGGGATATGCATGCCAAGGGTTTGTGGTCTGTTTCCACTCAAACTTCTTTACCATAGACATATTTAAGGAATTTCTCACATCTATATATAATTTTTGACAGTTCCTTTTGTATTTGGGAACATTCATTTTGTGCAGTTATGAATGTTGTTGATCAATAGACAACTTGTCTGTCTTCTGGTAAAATCATATTTTCTATATCATTCTAATGTCTAACAGCAAGAGGATTGTCTTATCCATATCACAAAATTTTAAAGTTGGATTATCTGTAACTAGTTTCTTGAGCAACATGAAGTAAGTTTCCTGTTCCTAATTCTATTTCCAGGCTACATCATGTTTAATAACTTTGTTAGAAGCTTAATTGTATCAGATATATTAGCTAATAAACTTTACAAGGTGCTTTGTCATTCTAGAAATTGCTGTAATTCCTGCCCGTCTTACCTCCTTGGCATTTGTACAGTTACTTGGATTTTTTAATCAACTTTTTAGACTCTCTGACATTAGAGTATTACTTATGCATTTCATACCTGTCAACTTATTTTGCCTTTGGTCTATTTTTTAACTTGAGATTGAACAGTGTTGAACTTTTCCATTGTATTACAGTCATGTCATGCTCTTCTTGTGTGTGACCCCACACTAATAGATGATAAGTTACTTTTACACCAACAGTGACAGTTCTCTGGAACACCTCTGTAGTTAACAGAATGTTAAAAGGGGGTAGGTTAGCATAATGGTTAAAATGTTTACCTTACAGACACAAAGTGCAGGGTTTGATTCTCACATGAGGTAATTGGCTAGGCTTAAAATAGCACACAAGAACAGTTAGCCTAGTATTAATCTGTCTTTCTATCTATAAGTAATCTTTGCCTTTTTGGTGGTATACTAAATGCAAGTACATTGGAACGTTTTGTGTGCCAGAAACTATAGCTATATACTAGCAATGAGAACATGTTGGCATTTGGCATTCTTGGGATAATTTTCTTCATTTCATTTCTCCAAGTCTTTTGAATTTCTAATATGATGACTGTAATGGACCCCATTCCCAAGTCAGAGTTGAATTAAAGTTCATGACAATTGGATTGTTTCAATCTTTGATGTTAGTCAAAAAGTGTTCTTCGCAGCACCCACAGTGTGCTCAGAACTGACTTCTGCAGTTTATATGGAGTTATATGTATGGGTAGCATATCTAAGTAGGTCTGTAAATTCTTTTTTTCAGTAGAGCCCTATTATTGGAACTGTATGGGTATATTTTTTTCACATTGCTCTCATTTCTGCCTGCAAATCCTGATGCTTTATGACTTTGTCTCTCTCTTGTACGTAATCAGTAGGTGCAGCAATTTAAGTAATCAGTGCTACTCTTGCCATTTTTTCATGGACTACTAGGTTTGCTTTTCTCACACCTATTTTCTGAACTGTTGAGAATGGGTGATCCTCATTCTGTATAATGTTTTGTCGGTCATGTTTCCAGTGCTTCTCAGCTACTTCTGTGTTTTAATGTTTGCACAATCTCCAATCAACAGTATCTTGGCAGTTTACATTTTAATTATAAATTTCTGATCTGTGGAGATGTACCTTATGTATTCTGTAACAGTTATGTTAAGATATTTTCACAGAGGCTATGAATATTATAGCTTGTGATGGAACCCACTATGATAATGATATGATCATATGATGCAACAAGACCATGAGTATTCTGAAGGGTGGGTATAAAGTTATTTGTAATTAATGAACTTTTGAGCCCTTTTTAATTTTTAATGAATGTTTGACCATGCCTGTCAGTTTTCAACATTTTTGTCTGCCATTACAGGCCTCTTTTCCTGAGCAGCTGCAAAAACGTAATACTTCCCTCTCCCAAAAACAGCTTAGTAATCCCTTTCCAAAAGTTTATTTTCTGCAAGTTAACATTTTAAACACTTTAGTTATCAAAGAAGGATTACAAGATGGATATATTTTAAAAAATATATGGTACCAGAATTCTTGAAAGCCACCAGTGTTATATTTGAGGTTATATAACATTTAATGAATATAGCGGTAGTGTTGTCGCCTCACAGTTAGACGTTGCCCGTTTGATTCTCAGTTAGAGCGTCTTCTGTGTGGCGACATGCGTGAACGGGCGTTCCTTTATTGAAGGTTGTGCGTTAGGCCCGGCAAGCCAGCATGTAAATTCTACTGCCAATCATTAGCGGACCGGAGTTCCGCTGTGGCGACCCCTAGCCGGGAAAAGCCGAAAGACACAAACAAACTCTCATAACTGACAATTTCTAGTAATTTGACTTGAAGCATAGAGCATTAACATTTCTTCAGACCACACTAAGTGACACCATTTTTCAGATCTAGACAGAGTGTAAACTTAGACTGCGTTATAGACTTCAGCAAGTTCATTTCTGCAGAAAAGTTATTCAGCATTCAAAAAATATTTTTTCCTGCTGTCTTTCTTCTTGTTGGAAGCACTGATGACTTCTAAATGCATAATATTACTATATTTAATAATCTAACATAATAATCTATCTTGCATATATTCTTAGGCTATGTGACCTCTCGTCAGAATTCCTAGATATGGAATACCTGTAGTATGGTGCACCGTTCACTAACAGCTGGGATAATTATATGTATATACGAACACAGCGCTGGTTCAAGAGAAGCTACTTCTCTTTGCTTGTCTTTTTGGTTGCTTTGTATTATGTAGCTGAATTGTAAGTGAAAATTAGCAACATAGGGGAGGTGGTGTTAGTGTAAAGAACAAAAAGAATGAAAGTGAAAGTTTTCTTGTGTGCAGCTGTTGCCAAAAGCAGTGCGGTAACTGCAGTGTTTTGTCATGTGCTGCCTAGTGGTGGTAAACCATAATCTGCTAAGGATAAAATAGCAAAGCCACTGTGGCTGGATTGGTATGTTAATAAGTCTTTGACTCTTCCATTTATCCTAAGAAAAGGCTTAGGGTGGTGTAATCTTCAGCGCCTACCACCATTTTTAAACCACATCATGGACTTCAGAAATTTCAGAGTGGCAGAGTTTAGACCTGCAGTAACTGTTTATTGTTAACCCTTGCAGTGCAAGGCTGCAGCAATCCACTTCTCCCCATAATGTTCTATTTCACTCTGTGGAAATAGCATTGAATTAGTACTGTTGTCTGATTCATGATTTAAAATGAAGGCAATGCACTGCATTTCCTCAGAGAAATTGTCACTTTTTGGTTTATAGCATCAAATAAAGGTGCTTCCCTTTACAGACATAAATGCGAATGTGAACTTGTTATACCTGTTTGCTGCTCAGGTGACTGCTGTTTAAAATCCAGTTTCCTGATAAAGGTAGAGAATCTATGGTTATTCAGTTTAATTTTTTAAAAGAGTTTATGGCAAACTATTAGCTAGCTCAATGTCTAGTATGCATCCTTCATTTTGTTAAATAAATCAGTAGTTTTTATGCAACTTTGCTCTTTTCCCCAAACATCTTGCTTCGTACACCTGTGTTCATTCAGTCTTTTTCCCCAGATATTTCTCATGCCTTAGAGTTCATTCTGAGTCACTTTGTCAGCATTTCTTCTTGTACCTTCTCCCAGCCTAAACACATTTTATCCATATTCAAAGCTATGTTCATGCATTGCCCTGCAGAAGCTGTGGGCCATCTTTTTCATTATACCAGATAAGTGGTGAGAACCAAGTATCGTGTGTGTGTGTGTATGTAGTATCTATATACTGATATATATTTATATATATATATATATATATATATATATATATATATATATGTGTGTATGTATAGTATGTATCTACTTCATAAGCTCGGAGTTTCAAAACTTTGAAATGCAAATGGTTTACAACATAAGATCAAAGGTTTGAAACTTCGAAATTGTAATAAATTCATTTTTTGTGTTTTTGCAGGGGGGTAACCCCCTCCACCCCCTGCTAAATAAATATACCAACTCCAAGATTGCACTGTAGTGAGGAAAAAAGTAAATTTCCCATTCCATGCTGTACAACAATCTCCATTCAAAGTTCAAAACTTCAATCTTAACTTTGAGCTTGTGAAGAGAATCCATATTTTATATATATATATACACGCACGCACACGCACGCACACACACACACACACACACACACACACACTTACACCTGAGTCTTTGCATGTACACATCATACAAAGAGAGATATGGAGACAGAAGCCATTCAGCCTGCTGCAGGTCCTGTTAATCCATATTATTTAGAGAATGAAGATGGTCCCCCTCTCACTGCTTCTCTTCAGTAAAGTTTGCCCCTAATATGCACAGTCCTTTACTCATACTTGGTACCCTGTTTACTTGGATTCATCAGTGTACCTACCTAGGATGAGAGAATCACAGAAATCCAGATACTGTGCCAAAGGACCAGCCTTTTGTTTTGTTTTGTTTTTTGCTGTTGAAATTGAAGCAATTTTTCTTATTGTAATTATCACTCTGGGCTTTTGAAAATGTTGCAGTTTTATTTTCAGTCAAAAGGCTGCATAAATTTTATAAAACAATATAAGTACATATTCACACATGCATGCATGCAAACACACACTGATAAAGCAGTACATAGAGGTAGAAGTTTAACTTGCATCTGTACATGTGGAATATGTGCAAGTCTGTTTATCTTGTACTGTAAGATTAGAGAACAAATGTAATGACAGTGTGTGATATTTCATTTATTTAGCAGCAGACCCTTGCACATTCCATTTACCTAGTTTGCATTTTTAGTGTACTTTGCCGTTTCCCATGTGGTTTTGCATTGCTTTGTGTTTCACAGCATGACTTTTTGCTTAATTAAGGTTAGATTTTGTGACTAGGTTTATAGCACAGGGATTTGAGGTTGTTTGTTTAGTTTTTAATTTTTGTGATATTGTCTTCTGTTTTTCATTCATTCATTCATTTTTTTACTTTGATTGGTTAAGGGTGTATTTTCTTCTTCAAATATATCCAAGTATGTTTGCAACTGTGATAGCTCTTTCGTAGTTAAAAATGTGGCAATGCTTTTACTTAAATTATTTATTTTACTTTTATTATTTTATTTTATTTTATTTTGTTTTGTTTACTGGGGAAGTCCAGCTGGGTACAAGGCACTTTTTCAGTGGAAGCCCAGGTAGAAGAGCTCCATACACAAAGTTCTTTTAGATGTTTTATTTCATACATAATACTTTATTTTTACTGATTTTTGTGTGCCTTTTAGTGGGTTTAAATATTGTGGACATTTGGGTTAAGGGTTTATGTTCCATGCTATTGGTGTGGTTGCAAAGTGGTGGTTGGCTTTTCAGGTGTTTGGTGAGATATAGATCATGGTGGGAAGTGTTGAACCTTTTTAATTTTGTGGAATTGTTGTAGATTGGAGAGCATACATGTAATTCTGGTATGAGAACAGTCATCATCATTAACTACAGAACTAATGCATCAGGCATTAGGCAGTTGTGTGTCTAAAATGATTCCAGGCTATTAATCCCTCTCTTTCTCATAATGATCTCTATGAAGGCCTTCCTCTTCAGGTCTTTTTGCCCCTCTGGAAAGCAGCAGAATTCGAGAACCAGCCCCAAGCCATAGGCTGCAATAAACTATTTTGTGGCAATGTTTTGTCTGTTTTCATTTATTATCTTTCCTTTTTACTTCCATCACCAAGTTCAGGTGAGGCACTCTTTGAAAAAAATGTTTTTGTTTTTCTTTTTCAGACAAACACTAACTGATCTTGTCCAGCAGCAGGACAAACGGACAGAGACCCTCATGCAGAGTGGGTGCATGAGTGACTTCAGGATGTCACTTTGTCTCCTAATGCTTCTTAGACCTACCATCTGTGAAGCCTGGCAAGAAACACAGATACAAAGGAAGGCATGTTGAATCACCTTTAGAGTCTTTTACCCGGCTATAGATAGAGGACATTGATTCCTCCATCTCCCTGAATGACCTCAGATATGGGGAAATCTTAGAGATGAAAAGGTAGAGGCGTCCTCTTTGCAAAAGACTGGAGGAGGTATTTCAGATCCCCCAGCCAGCTTCTTGGTTGCTTTCGCGAGTTAATAAGATGGTCTGGTTCGCTACAACTGTTGCATGGTATGATCCTGATGTCATGGTCCCAGTCTCAAGAAGACGAAACAGGATCCATTGACTTTCTAATGATTGGGATTGATGGGTCAGATATACTGAAGTCTTACTAGATTGTAGTAGCCACTGTAATTAGAAATGCACCATCACTTTCAAAGCCCAGTTGTCTATCCCTTTGTGAAGGAATCCAGTCTTAATGAACGGGTTCAAGAAGTGAATTTGTATGTTCCACTTTTTCAGTGATGGACATGATCTGTATGCCTCATATGTTTAGGATCCAGCAGGAGCTGTCAGTTGAATTACATCAGTCTCTGGATTAGTTATGAGATGAGCAGTTTAAACAAACTTTACAGTTACAATTGGTATCTATGTATTCTACAATGTCATTGTCTGGTTGTGGTTATTAGACTTTGCTGAAGACACCATGGTGACCTCTTAAACACTTCTGGTTCTGTACTTTCTTCTTTGTGTTTTGGGGGCTAATGCATTTACACACCTGGGGAACATAGAAAAAGAAAGGAAAACCTTTCCAAATATTGATAATAGGTTTGAAACTCGCTAGTGCTCTTTTCCAAAGATGCAGAGATACACATATCATCTTTGTTTCATTTGATGCTGACAGACCCAAAACATCTGGGAGGAATCATTAATTTCTTGAGAACTTTGAGAACATTTGACCTCATTGAGGCAGGAATAACTGGTAGCAGCAAGGAAGCCATGATACCCCCTGAGGTTTTCCCTTGCTGTACTACCCTGGAGCTAGGGGCAATCTGTCCCTCCACCTGTTTGTATGGCATGCCATCATCTTGGGCAAGTAGATAAGGACAGTATTTGTCAAAGGATACGAGTCAGTTGAACATACCCAGCCCCATTTTTACCTTTACCTGATGTCACACCATGTCAGAAAAGTGCAGCAAGAGGAGAGGTATTGAACCTTATAAAAAAAGCCATCCAAGAGGTCTCATTAGAACATAAGGAGATAACTAATAATCCAAATTATTTTTGGTACCAAAGAAAAGAAGGACCCCAGGCCCATCTAAGAGGAGCAGTCCCAACCAGCTCATACCAAAAGAAATATTTAGGGTGGCCTCATAGCATTCCATCCTTCCATGTCTGCCAGGATGAGACTTGATGTAATTTTTGAAGCTTTAAGAATCCTTGCCTCCTCGTACAGATAACCAAGGATTAGGTAGCTACTCATCTGGAATAAGGAGGTCCATCCTTATCAACCATCAGGCCTGAAACCACAGGCTTGCAGTTGGCTCAATATCTATAGCCTTTCTCAGAGTGCCAGCTTCTCCCCTTTACTCATAATGCTGTGCACTCTGGCTTCCACTCAAGATCGTTTTTTCCACTTATCACATTGGCATTGGGGTAAGTGTCCCCATGTTATGTTTCTTTACAAAGGATTTTTTTGTGTACAAATGTTTCATTTTATGAATATTTAATGTCTGTTTCAACTCATTTTGTGACATAGTTTGGACTAAACATCTTTTCAGGCTAGAATTAATTAGCCATTTCATGAAAACATTCTTATTGCTCCCCACCCGCCCACCTCCAGGCTTTGCATTTATCACCATGCCTTAGCAGTTAACTATTTTTGTCCTGCTTTGTTATTAGCTGTAGCTGCTGCAGTAATTTAAATTGTTTTTTAAAAGTTTTTATTTGACTGAATCCCTTTACTTGTCTGAAATGTTAGTTTCCTCTTCGGTATTAGTTACAAAAGTTATACCGCTGACTTTCTTTTTGGTTTGATAGCTTCAACAAAATGTCTTTCTTTATTCTATTTTGTGGTATTACTTTCTGAGTTTGCTAGTTTGGAAAGCAAAGTGTTTAGGAATTGTGCTCAATGTGGGTAGAAAATTCATCCACAAGATAAACACACCTTCTGTGTTGTCTGTCTTTGACAGGAACACCTTTCTGAGAAGTGAGAGATTTCTGCTTCATTTGATCCTGACCTAAGATAAGGCTCTTAGAAACAGAAAGAACAAACTGATATTGAAGGGTATTATTTCTTATTCTGAATCCGCCCATGACTGGGCTGCTTCTTGCACATTCCCCAAGACAATTTCGGTACCTAAAACTGGATCCAAGTTTTTTGACTCTTCCCAAACTATATACAGAAAAAGGACAAAAAGGAGGACAAGTAGCATAAGGAGGGCTAGACTTGTTCTCCTAGTTCTGTCCCTAAAAAGCCATGGGTAGATGATGCCACCCCTTCATGAGTTACTTCTCCCTGTTGTTGTACTCCCCTTCCTGTACTACTACTCCCGTTGTACTCAAATATCCTGTCATTGTTAAAGATTCTTCCTTCACATTATCAGGCAAGAAAGTGTGTTTCTATCAGATGCTAAAGTCAGGAAGATTGTACTCTGCAGATCAACATGGGCTGCTCTGTTAGATACTTTTGTATTGGTTGACACTGACTATAAGAAGATGTTGAGGGCCATCTTAGGAAACGGGTTTGGTCTCTTTACTTCTAGTTCCAGTGTAGATAGTGGTGCTCATTTCTTGTCTTCATTTTGAGTTGTTTTTTTTGTCCCAGTTCTCACCAGCGTTTGTTTCTGCTTTGGTTACCACCTTGCAGAGAGCAACACTGAAAGATGTGTTGAGATCAGTTTTGGTGTCAGACCTAGGACCATATCCCTTTTCTTCAGTGCTTTCCACATTGAAGGTGCCTGTGACATTGATGGCATTGACACTGACATTGTCTGTGTCTTAGAGCTTTGGGTCCCTGTAGTTGGGTTGGACCATTTGGAATAATCTCAGTCCTAAACTTGAAGTCAATCTCTAGTGTTTTTTTCTTTGGAACTTTTGGCCTCCAAATCTTGGGTATTATAGTTGGGTTAATCTGTACACCACTGCTGCTCTTCAGAGTTGTGCAAGTGAAGTCTAGCTCATTGCTTTTTTGTCTATCTTAGCTATCTTAGTGAGCTGTTAATAAGCTGCTTCCTGTAGTCAAGGTGTAGGGGTTAACTCTTTCTACCTTCATATGCCTGCTGTGTGACTTTGAACAAATTACTTAGTGCTTTTCTGGTCACCCCATGTAAAGGGGCATTTTGTCCAGTAAGCTTAACCAGTCAACAGATACATTAAAAAAAAGTCAGCATATATGGATTGCTACATTGGGCGGTCATTCTCTGTGCCCTCTGAACAGAGCATTGCTTTGATGTCAGTTTCAGCACTGGCACTGCAGACTGTTCTACACATGCTGCCCTTGGCATCTCTGCTTGTTTTGACTTTGGCCTCAACTGTAGACTTTTTCTGCCTGTGTCTCCAGTTATTCTGCCTTCTTGGTAGCAGGACAGAGGACCAGAAAAGCACTTGCATGTATATCCAGTCGGTTAAGAAGTATATGTGTAAGAGGAAGCATCTAAATTCTGTCTGTCTCTCCCTCACCACAGATATAATGGAGAGGGAACAGATTCCCTGTCAACCCCTGGAGGACCACAAATGTAAGGAGGTTCTAGAAGTGATGAAGCAAAGATATGGATGGCCCACCCCCAAGCAATCTTAGCAAAGAATTCTCTGCTGTGGCAGCTGTTTCAAGGAGGTTAGACAGAATCATCTGGCCTCCTAAGAACTGTGATTGCTGGGGAAAGACTTCTGTGATGAATGTTACTGTCACTGTGGCAATCCTTATGAATTCTACTGCTCTGTCCAGCTCTACTGCCATCCTTCTGATTAAGAGTCCAAGGTGATAGACAGGTTTGGGAAATGCATTTGCACATCCTCGTCTTTCACATTAAGGATGGTAAATTATCGCAAATATATTTCACTTCTAGTGAAAGCTTGTAGATTGGCTGTCCAGGGCACTGGAAGACTTACCAGATGGAGATCTTAAGAACCAGTTTTAATCATAGGTTACAGTTATGTCCTCCATATTACACATCTTCATTCATCTGGTAGACTGTTTGGCAGACAGTGCAAAGAGAGAGCAGCAAGTGCAAGAGCTGTTCTCTGCTGTCGTAGTTCATACCATCTAACAGCCTTCATTGAGAATGTTAAGGTGTCCTTTTTCAATGTCCCTAATGAGGACTTTCCCTATATTTATATACACATGTCATTAAAGAGAAACTGGAGAAAAAAGAATAGCAGGGCAAGACCCTTTTGCTTATTGGTGTAAAATTTCTGACTCCACAATGCTTCGTGTCAAGGACACAGAAGAGTCCACTGTGGTTGTGGGACCAGCATGAGCAACAGCAAACAAACCAAAAATCTGCAAAATATCCCAAATGACACCCAAACCAAAGCATAAAAAGGTCACAAGCAAGGCATTCTGTAAAAACTGCATTACAAACCTAGCCAAGCTTGTATTTACTGAGTGGTTTGCTTTGTTTAACCTTTTTACCCTTTGGTTTGGATGTTGATTAGGATATTTTGCATGCACCTTAATGTTAATGGCCATCAGCTTGAAAGTATAGCCAGGCAATCCACTTATTCTCTTCTGATGAGGTCACTTAAAAGGCCAAAACATGTATGTCTACAGTTAGTGGGGTTTGGCTGCATTGGCTTGAAAGTACCCATAAAGACTTAAAATGTTCTTTCAAAAGCCATGTAGCTGAAACACTGTTTGTCCTTAAGGGGTTATTTGCATGTATCCTGTGAGCCTTCATTACAGGAGGTAGGTTTAAGGTATTACACTGTGAAAACCCTGGCCTGGCTCGGTTTTTCATGCAGTTTTTACTATGTACTAAGGCTACTGCAGCAGTGATCTTTCTAATATCTACTGTTTTGCTAAGTTTATTTACACAGTTGTACCTTGTATTTCTAAATATGTTTTAATGTTCGTGTTCTTTCCATCCCATGAATCTTTTACACGTGTGTGTGTGTGTGTGTGTGTGTGTGTGTGTGTGTGTGTATGTATGTATGTATATATATATATATATATATATATATATATATATATATATATATATATATGTGTGTGTGTGTATATAGATATATATAAATCCATTGTCTGTCCAGTTTCATTCATGAGATGATACACTGACAAAAGTATTTTGTCCATCAGAATTTCATTATCTTTCTAAAAGGAAGAGTTGTGTTGGAGGATTCCTGTTTGTATTCATAATACTCTCTCAAAATGTTCATGCAATCTACCCACCCTGGGGTCTTAAACTTTGATACTTTTTCTTCTTCCATTTTTTTTGTATTTCATCCTTGCATATCACTGCAAGTTACACCAAATTATGCTCTCTTTTTGCCACATAAATAATGCTGTCCCACTGCAGCCAGAGCATACTTGGTAAGACTTGGTAAACTCAACCCTCCCCATATTCTTCGACACCAGCGGTTTATTTCTGCTCAGTCTAAGAATTTTCCTACCCCATGAATAACACCTGATAAAGGATTGTAAATTTTGTAAATATTTGTTGAAATTTATATGTGGTAATTGTATAACAATGAATAGGGTTTTTGCAATAATTTCAGTTTGATGATCTGCACTTTTCTATGAAAGGGAAGATCTAGATCCTTACACATACTGCATGTATGCTTTATTTCCAGTATGAGGTAGCATTTCTTTCATTTAGCTTATCCATTTGAGTAGTAAATTCCATACTTGGATAAATGTACACATGCCTTATAGGAACAGGTATTTAGAACTAGTTCAATGTGAGCATTGCTCAGTGGCATAATCACAGAATTATTTAAATTTAATTGTAACCAATTTGTGAGGGGAATGAATGTATAACCTTCTTCAGCTTTTGGATGTAAAGGTCTGAGTGAGACCTCTTTATTACAAAATCATCTGTGAACTCTGTGGAGACAATATTTTCAGTTGTATTTATTTATGAAATTAGGTGGGAATCAGTAAGGCTTGAAAATTCACATTAAATAGAGTTAAATGTTTCAGTGAAATTCAGGAATGGAGAAGCAACTGACCAGTTATTCTCATTGCAGTTAGATTCTTTAATGAAGTCCAGGAGTAGAAAAGTGACCAACCAATTCTGTAATGGTGCAAGTCTATGGATATTAAGCCATTCTCTTAACAAATTAGGCCCATCATTTCTACCCTCAGTACAGATGGTTTGATGTTTGCTTATGAGATAAGGTGCAATGTGATCTATTTTCCTGGCAAAAATTCTCTTTTCTAATTATATTAATGAGAGGGCACTATATTTTTTAGAATATGACTTTCTTTAATTTGTTTAGGGAACATTAACACTTTTGCAGTATTAGAATCTTTCAACAAGTCTCCCCGTGTTTGTGAAGTAGCAAAGAAATAGAACTGATGATTTTTCATTTTTTGTAGTTCTTGTAAATGCCAGTGAGTAATTCCTCTAATCCCCAAACTTTACCTATCATTAATAGATCTGTAATAGCATACATTTCAGTCAAGACTTTTAGTATATCAAGCAGCCTGTTATTTTCCCCAGATAAAATCCTCATGTCTAAGCCTTTCAAGAAATGCAGCACAGATTCCAAACTAGGTTGGTTTGGGTTAATGAAAATCTTATATTTTTATATAACATTATGATTTCCTTTAGCTCTTATGCAAGCTGACCTGCATTCAGTGGCCATCTTTCTATTACTTTGAATGTATCTACATGTAACAACTTTAGTAAACATTATTCCAGAAAGTCATAATTCTGTCTCATCTCTCTTGAGTCTGGTTAAAAAATAAGATCTAAATTTTCATTTTCCGATCTTAATATTGTATAATAAATACCTTATACCTGAAATTATTATTTTTGTTTGTATTCAGTCTGCAGTATTTTGACTTTTCCTCCGATTTCAGTATTGTACTATGTAACTCTTTTCTTGGTAGTCTTTGCATAAATTGTGTAATTTCTCTCATTTTAATTTTAAAATATGACCATCTTACTATTATGCCTGCTCACACTTCTGTGTATTCCTTACAAAACTCTGTTCCAACTCCAAACACTTCAGACTTTGACCTTTTAGTATAAGTGCATCAGGGTTCCATATCCACTCATTCATGTTTTTCCCTAAGTTTGCAAGAGTCTGATAATAGAGTATTAGTATCACCCTTAATTTCTGACTGAATGAATTAAATGCAAACTAGAAGCCAGTTCTAGTGGTAGAACCTATGCAAATGTAATCCTTTTTATTAAGATGGTAAAGTCTCTTAACTGTTTGATTAAACTTCTCAGTACAATTACTTTAGTTACACTTCTAGCCATGTTACTGTCCCCCAAAATTTGTCGGTCTGTAGCCTACATAGTACCTCAAAAGATCTGGAAAATGACATTATATCTTATACTGTATTTTAAAAAGTATTAACCAACATAACACAATTTTCTTTCTTTATGTCTGATAAGCTTGATAAGTCATCTGCCTTCCCAATCCTCCATGATTCCAATTTCCTCCAATTAAGTGGTTTATGTATTAATGTCAGAACACTCCTTATGAATGAGTTAGAACTAGTCATCCACCAACTTTCCTCATCTTCTTTCGGCTGTTCCCATTAGGGGTCGCCACAGCGAATCTTCTGTTTCCATTTCTTCCTGCCCTCTGCATCATGCTCTTTCCTCTCTCACCACATCCATAAACCTTATCTTAGGCCTTCCTCTTTTCCTCTTACCTGGCAGCTCCATCCTTAGCATCCTTTTCCCAATATACCCAGCATCCCTCCTCAGCACATGTCCAAACCAACGCAATCTCACCTCTCTTGCTTCGTCTCCAAACTGTCCAACCTGAGCTGACCGTCTAATATACTGATTCCTAATCCTATCCATCCTAGTCAAACCCAGTGCAAATCTTAACATCTTTAACTCTGCCACATCCAGCTCTGACTCCTGCCTTTTCGTCAATGCCACCGTCTCCAATCCATATAACATAGCTGGTCTCACTACCCTCTTGTAGACCTTCCCTTTCACTCTTACTGGTACCCATCTGTCACAAATCACTCCCGACACTCTTCTCCACCCATTCCACCCTGCCTGTACTCTCTTCTTCACCTCTCTTCTGCACTCACCATTATTCTGAACTGTTGATCCCAAGTACTTAAACTCATCCACCTTTACCAACTCTACTCCCTGCATCCTCACCATTCGTCTACCCTACCTCACATTTACACACATATATTCTGTTTTAGCCCTGCTGACCTTCATTCCTCTCCTCTCTAAAGCATATCTCCACCTCTCCAGGGTCTCCTCAACCTGGTCCCTCCTCTCACTACATATCACAATGTCATCTACAAACATCATAGTCCACGGGGCCTTCTATCTGATCTCATCTGTCAACCTGTTCATCACTACTGCAAATAAGAAAGGGCTCAGAGCTGATCCTTGATGTAATCCCACCTCCACCTTAAATGTATCTGTCACTCCCACCGCAGGCCTCACCAATGTCACATTACCCGAGTACATATCCTGTACTACTCTTACATACTTCTCTGCCACTCCCGACTTCCTCATACAATACCACAACTCCTCTCTAGGCACCCTGTCATATGCTTTCTCTAAGTCCACAAAGACACAATGCAACTCCTTCTGACCTTCTCTGTATTTTTCCAACAACACTCTCAGAGCAAATATTGCATCTGTAGTGCTCTTTCCTGGCATGAAACCATACTGCTGATCACTAATCATCACCTCCCTTCTTAACCTAGCTTCCACTACTCTTTCCCATAACTTCAAGCTGTGACTGATCAATTTTATCCCTCTGTAGTTACTGCAGCTCTGCACATCACCCTTATTCTTAAAGATAGGTACCAAAACACTTTTTCTCCACTTTTTCTCTGGCATCCTCTGACTTTCCAAAATTTCATTAGACAATATGGTTAAAAATTCCACTGCCATTTCACCTAAGCACCTCCATGCTTCCACTGGTATGTCATCTGGGCCACCAGCCTTTCCATTCTTCATCCTCTTCATAGCTGACCTTACTTCCTCCTTGATAATCTGTTTCATTTCCTGATTCACTATCCCCACATCATCCAACCTTCTTTCTCTCTCATTCTCTTCATTCATCAGCCCTTCAAAGTACTCTTTCCATCTACTCAACACACTCTCCTCACTTGTGAGTAGGTTTCCTTCACTATCCTTTATCACCCTTACCTGCTGCACGTCTTTCCCAGCTCTGTCCCTCTGTCTAGCCAATCGGTACAGGTCCTTTTCTCCCTCTTTAGTGTCCAATCTCTCATACAACTCTCCATATGCCTTATCCTTAGCCTTCGCCACCTCTCTCTTTGCCATGCATCTCATCTCCTTATACTCATGTCTACTTTCTTCATCTCTTTGACAATCCCACTTCTTCTTCGCCAGCCTCTTCCTCTGTATACTCTCCTGTACTTCCTCATTCCACCACCAGGTCTCCTTGTCCTCCTTCCTCTGTCCAGA
The DNA here is from genome assembly GCF_019279795.1 of Protopterus annectens. Lineage (NCBI taxonomy): Eukaryota > Metazoa > Chordata > Ceratodontiformes > Protopteridae > Protopterus > Protopterus annectens. The sequence continues at coordinate 358,412,653 of NC_056732.1, read as the reverse complement.
TGTCACACCAAGCACCTTTCTAGCAGTCTCCCTTACTAGCTCTGCTGTAGTTTCCCAGCTATTCAGTAAATCTTCACTGCCTCCCAGTGCCTGTCTTAACTCTTTCCTGAACTCCACCTCATAATCACCCTTTTTTAACTTCCACCATTTAATCTTTGGCACTGCTTCCACACTTCTCCTCCTCTTCTTGATGACCAGTGTCATCCTGCAGACCACCAATCTATGCTGCTTAACTACACTTTCCTCTGTCACCACTTTACAGTCGCCAATCTCCTTCAGACTGACCCTCCTACATAGGATATAATCCACCTGATTGCATCTTCCTCCACTCTTGTACGTCACCCTATGCTCCTCCCTCTTCTTAAAATACGTATTTACCACAGCCATGTACATCCTTTTCGCAAAATCCACAGTCATCTGACCTTCTGCATTCCTCTCCTTAACACCATACCTACCCATCACTTCCTCATCCCCTCTGTTCACTTCACCAACATGCCAATTGAGGTCCGTTCCAATCACTAGTCTCTCACCCTTGGGTACACTCACCACCACTTCATCCAACTCACTCCAAAATTTTTCTTTCTCATCCATAGCACACCCAACTTGTAGAGCATATGCACTAACAACATTCATCATTACACCATCAATTTCAAGCTTCATAAACATCAATCTATCAGACACTCTTTTCACCTCCAAAACACTCTTGGCATACTGTTCCTTTAGGATAACCCCTACCCCATTTCTCCTGCCATCCACACCATGATAAACAATTTGAACCCGCCTCCTATACACCTGGCCTTACTTCCCTTCCATCTGGTCTCTCGCACGCACAATATATCAACCTTCTTTCTCTCCATCATATCAGCTAGCTCTCTCCCTATACCAGTCATACTGCCAACATTCAAAGTTCCTACCCTCACTACTACACTCCTAACCTTCCTTCTCTCTTCCTGCCTTCGGGCATGCCTTCCCCCTCCTCTTCTCCTTCGGCCAACAGTAGCCCAATTTCCGCCAGCACCCTGTTGGCTAACAGTACTGGTGGCAGTCTTCGTTAATCCGGGCCACAACCGATCCGGTATGAAAATATGAAATGTTCTCTGCATAAGTAATTTGGCAGAGGTTTTACACCGGATGCCCTTCCTGACGCAACCCTCCCCATTTATCCGAGCTTAGGACCGGCACAAAGAAATGCGCTGGCTTGTGCATCCCCAGTAGCTGGGTTATCCACCAACTTTCCTATCTTTGTTAAATTTTATGAACATTCTGCTTTTTCAGTATTGCTTCTTGTAGCAAGATAGCTTTGTATTTGTTTCATAGGATGAGCAAATATAGCCTTAGGATTAATGCTCTGTTGGTAAGGGCTTTGGTATTCCAGAAAAGATGCTGTAAATCTTTTAAACAATCTGAATCACAGCCATAGATTTTTGCATCAGAAATGGTGCTGCAGTAGCATTGTCACCTCACAGCAAGACGTTATCCCATTCGATTCTCGGCTAGAGCGTCTTCTGTGTGGAGACATACGTGAATGGGTGTACCTTCGTTGAAGGTTGTGCATCAGGGCTGGCGACTCGGCACGTAAAAATCTACTGCCAATCATTAGCGGACTGGAGTTCCGCTGTGGCAACCCCTAACCGGGAAAAGCCGAAACACACAAATGTGCATACAGAAGCAGTGCTGGGCTTAGTGAACTCAATGTATTTTTTTTTATCCTTCCTATTAAGAACTGGCAGAGTAACACTATATGGTGAATTTGTCAGTCCTGTACCTAAAAAAAACAAGGAGTCATCTGTGTGCTCCTACCATCTGATGAGTGAAATCCCATGCATAGGTACTGTGATTATCTTTACTATTGCTTATGGAAACTACATCTCCAGTGATCATCGGTATCATGCTTTCCTTAAATAAACTGTTTATGAATGATATAATTAACAATGTGGTTATGCTTTGGTAATGTTTTGCTATGATATGGCAGTCTTATCACACAACATGAATTCTCCAGGGATATAAGTATGCATAACAGATTATTATTCCATCACCATAGTCGTGCAAATGCCCCTTATTATCGATGTCATACCTTACTGTTATAGTTCATACCTCCTGGAAAGTTATACAGAATGTTACCTGCATCAGCATATTATTCGAGAGCTGTAGAGAGAGAAATGCACACTTAACTGTTTCCATCAGTACCAAAATTGTATTAGTTAATAAACACTTTTGAAATCCTAAACAAGAAACCAGCATCTTCGAGCAATCACGCAAGCAGGAAAATAAACGCCTTTAAGAATTAAGAATTGCTCTTTTCTTAAAACCAAAGCATATAAATCTATTATTGATGAGCTACATAACCTATGCCTGCTAATATCACATGTATTGAGATCTGCATACAAAAAAAAAATTAATGTAGCCATAAAATTTACAGCCTTTCCCTACCTAATGGTGAAGTATAAGAAAATGTGAAACAGCTGTAATTTTGTTAATTAGGCTTTGGCAGTCTTTATAAATAAAACAAAGTGCTAGCATTTCAGCCAGAAATCATAAGGCACTGCCATCTATTCTGATAACCTCTGACTACCATCCATAAAGAACTGTTATAGTTTGAGATTATTGTAGAAAATAAACTCTCAAAATTTATAGGGCTTTAAATTTTACCACTAAATTTAAGTTTTACAGCACAGAACATGATTCGTGCTGTAGTAAATTTCTTGAGCATTTTGTTACAAATCCTTGCAAAACAGCTGCAGACATATTAGCAAGTCTAGAGAATATAGAAGTCCAATCTTGAGCCATTTCATCTCCATAACAAAATGACTATCAAACCTCCATGAAGAGGCTAGCAATTTGTATCATTGTGTGATACAAGCTCTTTCATTTGGGGCAGTTGCAACTCACATTGGTGTTCCCAATCCATCTACATGCTTGAAAATGTGTATGTCTTCACATTGTTTTGAGATACCTGTTATTCATATCCTCATGAGTAATAACCTCCAATGAAACTGAAAAGGCAAGAACAAGAAGGCAACAGCTTGAGAACCTTTGGACTAGAGATACAGAATGGAATCCAGAAACCTATGATGTATGTGCACTGAATAAATAACCTCCATTTAATTATCCAAATGCACAACTCCAAGCCTAACATACATACCTTACAATCAAATGTGTGGTGTGGTACAGCTTGCATCACTAAAATTTCATGTCTTAGCCATATAATCAGCTACAGAAAAGCCACTGCAGATTTAGTCTCCAACATAACAAGTTGCCTTCCAGTGCTTTTAATTTAAACTACAAGTCCATCTTTAATCAAGCAACTCTAACTGATCACCACTCAGGCATCATTGCTGGATATCACTTTATTTCTCTCACCTTACAAAACAATTCACTACTTTGCTCTTATTTCTGCATAGCTTTAACTTCAGTTACCAAAATCTCTGGAGTTGTAAATTCCATATCCACATTTGCTTTATCATCAGATTTTGGGTTAAGTGTGACAGTGGTTCAAAGCAATTTCTTAACAGTTATGCTGGATTATAAATAACTACTGTTTAGCTGTGGTTATAACTGCTCCTAGATTAGTAGAACAGCACTGGATATAAGCATTTTCCCTTACTGTGCAGGCAGATAAGATGAGGTTGTGGTATGTAATCTGTCCCTCCTTTCTCTTTCTACACTTGAGGCGCCAATTAATCTAGCTAACTTCACAGGCTTATTTTTTGGGCCATAGGTAAATACTAGGCAATCAGGCTGCAAACTATTGTACACCTAGCCAGTAACCAGTGAGCAAAGGATGAGTATCAAACCCTGTACCTTGTGTCTGAGAGTCAGATACCTTAACCTTCATACCAACCACCCCCTTTCATGACAGGGTGGCATAAGTTGGTCTTCTCTACTTGATGCAATTTTGAAAAAAGGATTCTGCTTCAGAATGAGTCGTAAAATTATAATTTTCTAACCTCTTTGACAGAAATAAAAACATATAAACATCCTTTCCCTGGATAGTTTTAACAATGGAGTTAATGATTTTCTTATAAGAAACAGAAAAACAATTATAATCAGATGCTCTCTTCACCTTGTGCCCTGCTCTTTGAAGTGCAGATCCAAGTTATGACTTTATCTTTTCTTTGTCATTAAAATTCAAACAGTAACATGAAATGTCTTGTAACATTACCCTCTCCTGCTATAGGATTCCCTGTGCAGTCTTTCTGTCACTCATACTTTGCCATTCCCCAAAGTAGTTTGACTTTCTCTGTAATGAAAGCTATTGGGTCAGGCCCTTCTACCTTCTCTGGAAGCCCTATGCTTCTCAGATCATTCTTTCAGGCTCTTCTCTCAGATACCTTATTCTTGAGCCTTTGAGTTCACAGTAACTTTTTGAATTTAATGGGAATGTGAATGAGAGGAGGATACAACTGCTAAAATTGTGTTATATGATTTAAAGCCCCATGTCTATGTGCACAGTGGTGTGCATTCATTTTGAGAGGACTTCTACAGTGGCACAAATGACTGTCATGACCTTGGATACATGAATTAAATCTGCTGCCATATTACTCGTGCTACACATGATCACAAGTAATGAGCAGCAGTAAAATGTCAGCACAAAAGAGGTTATTTAGGGCATTTGCACTCCGACTAAAGATGATGCATTCAAAAAGTAAGTGAAGGTTATGAGAGCGCTCACACATGCTTATGACACCCACACCCACCCCCCACGCTAGGTGGTGAGTTTCTGCTACTTTTTCTTTGTTGCTGAGGTTGTCTAGTGCATCTTCTGATAGCTGAAACTTGGGGTTCAGTCACGCCTGTGGTGACTCCACTCAAAAGAAAAGAAAAAGATGACTCAGATTATTAACTTGTTTACATCCAAAGTCCTGACTGATGTCTTCTACACATAAGGTGACCTTGTGCCTGGTCTGAGAATGTTCATACTGTTGATGTCTGGCCAGAAGACTGGCATCTTACTATGGCTAAGTCACATTTATTGCAAATCTACAATAGTTATCCTGTTTTTGAGCAGTTCTGATGATAAGTTCCCTTACACATCCATAATTTAATCACTCTTAGATTTAATGTCGGTAGTCCCTGTTTTTTTTTTTCCACTGCATTTTTTTTACTACTGGTGATAGAAAGCTCCGTTAACCACTTTCTATCAGAGTGCTTGGCAATTTATAATTTTTTAAGCCCAAGTGGTTCTTTTTCATTCCATTTGACTGTGGCAGTGGCTGGAGTGGTGTATGCTGTTCCCTAGCCTTGTGGTCTTTAAGGTGGACTTCCCGTAGAGCTGTCTCCCATGATTTGCTTTCCTAACCTTCTGTACGAATGTTTACAGCTGCTGTGCACTTCTGTCTACACAAAGGTTCTTCACATTTCAGTCCCTGTAATATAGTTATTTAAGAGCTTGCTATAACCTTAGAATTTCATAAACTGTAGTCAAATATGTCTGAACCGTATCCCCCCCCACACACACACCCACACGATAGTTTGGCTGGTGGCCTCTTGTAATTTTTTCATGTCATGAACAAAGACAAGGGTATTTCCTGCCTTTGTGCACATATTTAGGTATCAAGGAAACAGAAGAGACTGATGTAGGCCTGCTAAGGAAAAGCTTTTGGAAATCTTTGAGAAATTGTTTCTGCTGATTGGAAGAGTACATCAGTGAAGATTGTTGTGATTGCACTCTGTGAAGATATTGGGTTGCAGTAAGTTCTTATGCAGTCCAATTATTTGGAGCATTTGCTGCAGTTTCTGTAACATGCAGAGGAATGAACATAAAAATTTGGTGTGAAAGAGTGGCGCAAAGCACAAATAACAAAGAAAAAAAAAAAAAAAAAAAAACCCACTCTGCAGCCAATATCCTACAACCACACTAACTGTAGTGAAGAAATGTTTTAATAAAACACACAAAGCCACAAATCCACAAACAGTACTCCTAGGTCAAGCGCTTTTGTCAATAGACTTCATCAGAACAATTAAAAACTTGTAAACCAGCCCTTTTATACTTACAAGCTGATTGTCATTAACAACAGCAGCTCTTGAAATTAAAGTGACAATGTTATTCTAAAAGGATAAAGTGTTTTAAAACCTCCAAAAACTCTGTAAAAAGGTCCCATAGTAGACATAAAACATAAAATATTGTACATACAACAAAATAAATACAAAAATATATCATACATATAAAAATATATAAAATATATATATATAGACAAACCTTGGAAAATTGTATATATGTGTTGCTTTAAAGAAACCTAAAGGGTTGAAAAATGGGGGTTAAAGTTTAGATGCCCGATACCTAAGTTCGGGCTTAATACTAATATAATCATTAATCCCGGGTGCTACAGTGGCATTTAAGCTAAGTTGCCATCTCATTTCAGCCCTGAGCAGTTGATTTGCCCAATCACCCCCTCTAAAACCCTTCTCAACAACCTCCAGGATACCGAACCGGAAGGAATGATCCTGGTTCAGGGAAACATGTTTGTAAAGGGCATTATTTTCGTCCTTCCTTAAAATACTGTAAAGATGTTCATAGATTCTCCTACTCAATTTTCTTTCTGTTTTCCCTACATAAAAAAATCCACACGTTTGACAAACAGCAAGATACACCAAGCCCGTGGTGGTACAAGAACCTGCACTAAAATAAACTATTATGTTATAGGGTCCCAATACAATCGATGGGGTATCTATTACAAATTTACAGTATTCACAGGCCCCACACTTAGTAGTCCCTTTTATATTGTCTTTTTTCTTTGGGACCTGGTTTTCCAAGAGACCTTTCAAATTCCTATTGAGCCTGTATGTAAAAAAGGGTTCATCCCCTAAGACTGTCAGAAGTTCTGGGTTCCCTTTAAACATAATCCAGTTGTTTTTTTATAATATTTTTAACTCCAGATGAGGTTTTCCCATATGTTAACACCATCGTCTGTGTGAAGTCCCTATTTTGACAATGAACTTGAGTTGGGTTAACTTCCCCATCACCAAGTAATGGCTTAAATCTGAGACCCCATTCACTTATCACTTGGTCCCTAATATTGTTGACAAAGTCCAATGGGTATCCCCTCACCCTAAACATACTGGTCAATAGGTCTATTTCAGATTTGGCTAAATCCAAATTTGAACACATTCTAGCAACCCGAACCATTTGCCCTTTCACAATGTTCCTCTTGACATAGGTTGGGTGGCTACTTGTAAACTCTAAGTAGTCGTTAGAGAATGTTGGTTTTCTATACACACTTGATTCAAAACAATTGGATCCTACATCCTTCATTATTTTGACATCCAAATATTTAATGTGTGAATTCCCGTTGTTACCGGTGAATTTAAAGTACTCACTTATTCCATTCAGAAAATCCAAAAATTTCTCATGGACTTCACCCTCTTTCCATAAAATGAAGAGGTCATCAAGGAACCTGAGGTATAACAACCATTGTTCCTTATAGGGAGATCTAAGGACAAAAGTAGTTTCCCACTTGTACATAACAAGGTTGGCGAATAGAGGTGCACAACTGTTTCCCATTGCCACCCCTTTTACTTGTCGAAAAAATTCCCCACTAAAACTAAAAAAGTTATTTTTGAGAATCACCTCCATAAGTTCAATAATAAAATTAATCATGGTGTTACTCAAGTTGGTTTTCTCTATTAAAACTTCATGGAATAACTCGAGTCCCTTGTCATGGGGAATAGATGTGAATAGGTCGACAACGTCAATTGTAGAAAAAGAAACTTCCTTGTTATAATAATCTCTTTTGATCCTCCGCAAAAAATCCCAGGAATAGACCAAAATATGATCAATAGGGGTCAAAGCTTTCCTAACTGTCCGGTCAATAAAATCCCCTAATTGGGTATGTTATGCTATTCTTAATTCATATTAACCTATATGGAGGTTCCAACACATCCTTATGTGTCTTAGGAATACCAAAAGCAATAGGAATAGTGGGGTAATCTACATTGAGGAAGTTGAAAATCTCCTCATTGATAGCCCCTTGGTACAAAGAATCCTCCAGTAACAATTTGATCTTCCTATATGAAATATTTATTTCATTCCTGGAAACACATTCATATTTGGTTTCATCCTGCAACTTACAGAAAATTCTGTTGTTGTAATCTTCGCTATTGGCTATCACCATCCCCCATCCTTTATCAGTTTCATAAATCTTAAGTTAACATCACTTCTAATGGTATCCAAAAGTTGTTTTTCAGTTTTAGTTAGGTTAAAAACTTTCGATTTATGTTCCCGTAAACTCTGGTAAATTTCTTGGGAACAAACCTTTTCAAAAGAACTAAGCAATGGATGTAAGGGTGGATTGTAACAACTCTTCTTCTTAGTAATAAATCTCTCATTATTATTATTACAAGGAACATCTCTGTATAAAAATTTCAAATTCAACTTCCTCACGAAAATCTTTAATTCAATTAACGTGTCACAAATACTCTCCCTGGTAGTGGGTGCAAATTTGATCCCTTTCATAAGTAAATGAAAAAGTTCTTTATTAATCTCAGTCCCTGCATAGTTGAAAATGTTAAAACCCTTGTATGTAAATAACAAACCATCATACTTAATAATAGTCTCATGGTCCCCAACCTCCGTATCTTCACTATTACCAAGAAATAATGGTAACTGTTCTTCTTACAACCAGTTTGGTTCCGGTAACTGTTCCTCCTCCCTCCTCCCGGGGGCCCTAAAAAAACATTGCTATCCTCCCTAAACTTATTCTTGTCCTGTAACCTAGCTGACCTCCTAAGAGGGGGGGTATTCTGAATCATATGAGTCATTATTACTAGCTTGTCTATTACCTGCTGTTGCCCTATGAGAGTTAGCATCATGACCCTGTTGGTTATTAGCAGACTCTTCCCCTTCAGTATAAGCTTTAGGGAGGGGATAGGCAAGGTTATGCTTGTATTCGTATTCATCACGTAATAATTTCTTTTTCTTTCTTTCAATATTAACACCCACATCATTTTCAACCCTATCAAAAATACTGTTATATCTGTGGTTGTACTTAACAAAACTAGAATCGTTTAAAATGAAACTGTTTAGTTCATCAATTTCTTTTAACAACACATCAATTCTTCTGTTATTAGTCCTTATGATAAAATTCATAAGTTCCATTCCATATCTGTCAAACATTTGCAGAAGCTCATCACATTCAGGTTGCCCCTTCTTAATACCATTGGGGAACCTGAAAACGCGTAGTCCTTTGGGTACCCGATTTTTTTCCAAACATTCATTTAAGTAAGCGTTATCACATTGCAAAGCCCGGACTTTATGCAGTTTAAACACAAGGGTAACTAACCTTGAATCAGTATTGTTTGTCCCTTCAGCGTTACAGTTCCTGAAAAAAACATGGTCGTTTTTCACCCAGTCTTTCAAATGGTCATGCGTCTGATTAATTCCTTGGCTGCCCACCCTGGTTGGCGTTTGATTCAAGTTGCCCATTGGTTCTATTGTATTATCGTTACATCGAAGCCCTTGGTTCACCTTGTTTGTAACTTGAATTGAAGTTTCCCTTGCTTCTCGGTTGTAACATCCATTCGCTCCCCCAGAAACCGGAAGTGGGGGATTTTGAATCTTGAACAGCTTCTTGTAACTCGGAAACTTTGTTAGTAAGATTTAAGGTTAATTGCAGCATTCTGTCACTTGAATCATCCACTTGTTGCCCACAGGGGAAAGGGAGGTTATCCAGTTCATCCTCGAAAACAGGAGATAGTCCGTTATCATCCATCACTGGTCTAGGAGGCTGCACCACACATATATACAATTTTCCAAGGTTTGTCTATATATATATATATATATATATATATATATATATATATATATATTTTATATATTTTTATATGTATGATATATTTTTGTATTTATTTTGTTGTATGTACAATATTTTATGTTTTATGTCTACTGTGGGACCTTTTTACAGAGTTTTTGGAGGTTTTAAAACACTTTATCCTTTTAGAATAACATTGTCACTTTAATTTCAAGAGTTGCTGTTAATGACAATCAGCTTGTAAGTATAAAAGGGCTGGTTTACAAGTTTTTAATTGTTCTGATGAAGTCTATTGACGAAAGCACTTGACCTAGGAGTACTGTTTGTGGATTTGTGGCTTTGTGTGTTTTATTAAAACATTTCTTCACTACAGTTGGCGTGGTTGTAGGATATTGGATGCAGAGGAATGAAGGTTTGGCTGTAACCCAGAAAATCTGGGAGTTGATTAGCAACCTTGGGCACTAGAAGGGTGTGCGAGTGAGTGGCTGATGCAGAATCGCTGGGGGTAGGGAGGCAACCCAACTCACTTCATTACCTGCTCTTATCCATGGCAGAAGGTTCAGCATTCAGTGAGAGGGTCAAGGCAACTACTATCATCACCCTGTGCACAGGAGAGTAGCCACATTAGGCAGATGCAGGGGGATGTTTGCATACTGTGATGAAGCCAGGTTAGACTACGCATACATAAAACTGACTTAGGACAGCAGTCCTGGGGAAAAGCATAATGTCGCTCCAGTAGTCGGGATGTTCTGGTAATGAAGGGGTGATCACATGAAAGGAGATGGATTGTCAAAAGGTTCAAGGGCAAACAAATCTATGAACGGTACATGGGATATCTGAGTGCAAAAATGTAGAGTCTCTTTCTGTTGCTTTTCACTCAAATGTCAAATTTTATCTGATGGAGGACACGTTTATTGAATATTTAAGTGAGGCAGTTCCAAAACAAACTTACCCAGCAAGAAAATCTGACCAGTATCTTTGTGCGAGTTTCCATGTCAGGGGGCCATAAAAACTAATAAAGATGGAACTACATGAATTTCTTGTCTTGAAAGTGACAATTTGAAATTCATTATAATAAAAAGATATATAAGCAGAGAGCAGGACTTGGCGGGATGCTACATTTACTGTACATATGCTAGAGTATGTACCACTAGCTTAGAGTAACTGGATCTGTTTTCAGTGGTGGGTTGAGCCTCATAGCAAATTCTAGGAGTCTGCTGTAAAGTCTTAAATAGCAGTTGTGTTCTGGTATTACACACAGATCATGTATTTTCTATTTCATTCCCGTGCTTCATTCTTGAATTTTAATTTATTTCCCCCTGCAGCCACAAAATTCTTCCAGAAAGAAAAAAAGGTCATTGTGACTGTTGAAATTAAGCAGCTCTCTGCTGTGGGAAGTGCGGTGACCAGTTATGAGGAAACTTCAAAAGAAAGCAAAGTTGTTTCATGTTCTTGAACCAGACATCCTGACAGAACCTAGGATAAAACACAGATTTATGTATGCAGCTTGCTAGTCATTTAAAGTCCATGTACAATTACAGGAAGGGATATCAGTGTAGACTTGAATCGATCATTCTGCCTGGCAGGGTCATAAAGTATCAGTCAGACTAAGATCTGCAACTAAACTGCCACACAAGTGTTTTTCTGTTGTGAATCACCAATATGTCGTGGTGAACCAGTGCACTAATTGTCAAGAAGCATTGAATATTCTGCATGTGTTTTATTGTTCAAAACAAAACCCTCCTTTTGCTCCTGTACATATTTGAGAGAATTTTAGTGGCATAAAAGTGGAGGACTTTCCACACACTGGAAATTTGCCTTTCCCTTTAGACTAGCATCTTCAAGCTAAGCTACTTCCATCAGCACACTTGCATGTTGTGCTTGGTACTACTGATTAATTGCTGTCATCTTTAGAGATCAAGTCACAATTTGTTTCTGCTTTGTATACAAATGAGTCGAAACTTCATTTGTTATGAGGCCCACGTGTCCCATACAATGTTTTGTACATGGTGAGGAAAAGAATAAATAATAGCAGATCCAATATGGCTACAGCAGTCCTTCTCACATAGTTGTATGGTTCATTGTGCACGGTCATATGACCTTGTGCACAGTTGTAGTGTCATTTGACAATGGGTAGCTATGCATGTTGTGGCTGTGGTAATGGACAGTATGTGTAGTAATGTCAGTATTAATTTCACTCCCAGCCAGGTTATAACTGATTATGCAGACAAGGAAGATGAGTGTGATTTGTCCATAGATTGTGCCAATAAATGGTGTATTACACTACTTGGGGTAGAATTATTCCAGACATTTTAGGTTGTTGTTGTGTCTTTCGGCTTTTCCCGGTTAGGGGTCGCCACAGCGGAACTTCCGGTCCGCTAATGATTGGCAGTAGATTTTTACGTGCCGAGTTGCCAGCCCTGATGCACAACCTTTAACGAAGGTATGTCCATTCATGCATGTCTCAACACGGGAGACGCTCTAGCTGAGAATCGAACATGACAACATCTTACTGTGAGGCGACAACTAACCGCAGCATCACCACCGCAGTTTATTCCAGACATTTTAGGTATATTCCATAATTTAGCACTGCACACAGTACTTATTCCAGACATTTTAGGTATATTCCATAATTCAGCACTGCACACAGTACATGTACATAATATCTTGCATAATGGGATATATGTGAAAGTTTTTTCTGCATGATGACATAAAACTTAATTATAACATTTTAAGTACACTACCAGATCTAGATGTAAATGTAACCAAATTCAAAAGATGTTGTTGTAGCAAGATTAATGTTATGGTTATTGCAAATGCTTGGTCAGAAGAAGGTCTCATTTATTCACCTTTATTCAGGATGTATCATTATATTGTGGAAAGGGCATGTTCAGCTTGTATATGTACAGGGTACACCCGGCATTATTTTTGGAAAAAGCATGTAATACAAGTAGAAAATGTGTTTATATCTATTACATGTTCTGCTTGTCAGGTTTCTCCCTGCAGTCTCTGGCATATAATTGCCATTAGTTTAGGTATTCTTTTAATCTCTGAGTGCCATGTTAGCCAGTAATAAACATATATGTAACAATAAACTGCATATTTTGATTCCCTCAGAAGAGATTTCCTTTATTATTAAAGTCTGTCGTTGTATATCCAAGGTAGACTGAACTTTGAATTTTGAGGAACTAATGGTATAACTAAAATAGCCCGTGGTGTTGGTGCTGCAGTAGCGTTGTCGCCTCACAGTAAGACGCTGTCCCTTTCGATTCTCAGCTAGAGCGTCTTCTGCGTGGAGACATGCGTGAATGGGCATACCTTCATTGAAAGTTGTGTGTCAGGGCTGGTAACTCGGCACGTAAAAATCAACTACCAATCATTAGTGGACCAGAGTTCCGCTGTGGCGACCCCTAACCGTGAAAAGCCGAAAGACTCAACAATGGTATAACTTCAATCTGTAGTTGTCAGTCTGCACTCATTGCGGATGCATTGCTTAAGGAAAAGTACACTATTCAGGATTGCAGCTTTCATAGAAACATGTCACCCTGTAACTGTAAGTGCTGCCGCGTGTGTCTCATTCAGAATAGTGGGGAAGAGGTTTGCTCAAACGATAAGAAAGAGCACAGTCTTTCACATCAGTTTTGATAACACAATTGTGACTCAGATGGTAATTTAGTCTATGGTGGATTTCCACTGGCAGAATAGCTTCTTGCAGCTGAGGCTACTGTTAGTATTATGGCTTTCTCCTCTGGAATAATGAAATATGCAAAAACAGACAGACATTCAGAGCAAGTTCTTTGATAGCTTGACAAAATATTAGAAAACACCTGTGTCTGTCATGCAATGAAATACATACATTACTTTGCTGCTACACCTCTTTAGTCTTTACAGATTTAAGCATGGTTTTGACTAGAAGCAAGGCTGCAGGCTATGGGAAAAGTTGTAAAACATAGCTGTTCATTAAATGAAATGCACATTGTTCTGCCACTGAAGCTCTCTAGTGTTTATACTGTTTTGATACAGACAAGGCTAGCTTTGGGAAAATGCTGAAGAAACGCTTGCAATAAGTAAGCTCATTGTGATATCAAGGATTTATTTGAGAAGTTTATCACATTACCTAAAAGACTCAGTGATATGGCTCCCGGAAGATCATTAGCCTGCCCCCTTGGAGGTAAATGTTGGCTGTCTATTTGCATATTTTGGTAGTCACTAGGCAGCTCTATTTATTCTGACTCTGTCAACAAAAGATCCATTACTGACATAGGTCCGTTTACACAGATGTTCACACAAACTTCATGCCTAATATGAGTCAGGTATTCGAAAGTTTGAAGGAGCTGGAGATTCACTATAAAGTTGTCAAAGGGCTATTGAGCTGTAAGACTTTGTAATAAATCAGATAAAAACTGATTTTCATTACCCCATTTGCAGTGCTTGTGACATGCATGTGAGAATCATTGAAGAAAATGGCTACGTTATACATTTGTAGAGTAGACATTAAAAATGCTGAAGGTGTCTTCATACTGAATGTAGTAACAGAACCTGTAAGGTTTTTAAAGTTTGTGCCATAAAAATGTCAATATACTGCTGCTGTTAAACTACATTTAACTTGGAAAATGATTTTGCAAAGTGAGACTAAAATTAAATAAAATGTCGTGGTCTTAATATAATTTATCTAAAAATGGCTTTAGTATAAATTGGTTAAAGACTATGAGGCATGTGTGTATGTATATATCTACATTGTGTGTGTGTGTGTATGTATATATATATATAATACACACACACACACATATATATGTATATATATATGTATATATATATCTATATATATATATATATATATATATGTGTGTGTGTGTGTATATAAAATCTGAAATTGTCAAAATTAAGGCTTAATTTCCAGATTAAATAAAGAGTTGCAGAGTTGTATATTTTACAGTGTTCAGTGGTTTAGTCCACGTTTTATTGTGGTTGCGTTATGAAATAAACTAGTAAAAAGTTCAGAAATGTGATTTGGCAAAGTAAATAAATGCAATTTAGGAGAACTGTTCAGTGACATGAATGCTTATGCCTAGTTGATCTGATCCGGGTAATGAATAAAAATGAGTGAAGTGCTAAAACTTATCAGGTTATGGTCATGAACAGAGTGACCAACCAGCCCATTAAAGTACTTTCTTGCACCTGCCTCATTTTGTCACTTCAGGCACTGATAACTTGACTGCAATTTTAAAGAGACTTCCCCAATGTTAGAAATTTGGTCCGTATTTAGGCTAACCAACGTAAGACCCACTATCTTTACGTCATTTACTTTCCCATTCAGTGTCATTTTAGTTTTAAAACATGTTGTACCTCCATTGTCTCAGTGCTGTTTTATTTCCCAGCAAGAACAAAGCACTGTTTTCTTTCAGTTAGTACAACTTTTACTAGTACTGCCTTCAAACAATGTAATAGAACATTCCCTAGCAGCCTGTCCAAAACAAGCAGAAAAGACTTATTTCTGTGTACCTTTCATCATTCCCCTGATTTTGAGTTTAGTAGTGCAGCTCTGACATTGCTAAACAAGAATAGAAATGTATGTTTTCCTCTTGAAAATCTTATTCATCCCTTTTCATGTAAAACTATATAAAACTGAATGTTTTTTGCTAGCCATAGATAATGTACTGTACTTGCTATTTTGTTACAATATATACTGCCGCTATTCATTGTGTTTTTTTGCGATCTATTTCATACATTTTTTTGTGTCTTTTGGCTTTTCCTGGTTAGGGGTCGCCACAGCGGAACTCCGGTCCGCTAATGATTGGTAGTTGATTTTTACGTGCCGAGTTACCAGCCCTGACGCACAACCTTCAACGAAGGTACACCCATTCACGCATGTCTCCACGCAGAAGACGCTCTAGCTGAGAATCGAACTGGACAGCGTCTTACTGTGAGGCGACAATGCTACCGCAGCACCACCACCGCGCGATCTATTTCATACATAACGACAGTAAATGTAAAATTCAGGCATGGAGTAAACACATGCATGTTATTTTAATGGCAGAACATTGGTCAGTTTTGCCCAATCCAGCTACATGATCTTATCCTGTTGTCATAATGCTTGCATTTAAACCCAGAGGACCTAAGACAGTGAAAAAGTTGATTTTATGATAGCAAAATAAAGAACATTATGCTAAAACATACTAATGCTCTGGGCTTTTTGGTTTATTTTCTGCTTCTTTAAGTATATTTTACTGCAACAACCGGGATCTTTGCAGTTTAAACGCTGAAAGTTTTGCCACAATTTCCAGTGTTGCAAGCATTTTCTTTACAGAGTAATTTAGATCCTACATGTAATATATGTAATAATTCTTAAGCAGAAACCACTGTAGAAGCTACTTAGAAGAATTATTTAAAAAAATGTACGCAAATGGCAGGGTTACCTTATATATTCTCTCCATACATCTCAACTGTACCTCATTATGAGGAATGTTCCATTTTGAGTAGGGCCTTGGCACACATTTATTTTTAAGAACTAATTTTTACTTTAACAAATATCCATGGTAAATAGTGACTAATAATGAATTGCATTGTCATCAAAAACATATCTTAAGTATGAAGAAACAGGCAACCGTACCATGAGCTTCCTAGCTAAAGTAATCGGTATGTACTGCACACTTGGCCCATTTTTTCTCATATTGTATGAGATCATCCACATTTTGGAGATGGAAGGTTGAGAAGTTTGAGTCTGTTTGCAACACTGACATTCTTCCCATTCTGCCACCTTTCATGTGAAGCAAATTTCAGCTCTGCTTAGAGTGATCAGATGTTTTGCAAGTACCAATGAGTTTTCACCCACTAATTCAAATCACAGCAAGCACTAGCCATACGTCTGCTAGGCAGCTACCTAGCACAGTGTTCTATTAGGGGCACTTTTTCATTTATTTATTTTTAAAACCATGAAAAAAGTGTTTCTTTGCTGTATAAAACACAAGTATGTAAAAGTCCAGAGTGTTAGATTTAAAGAAAATGCCATCATGATGAGGAGGGTACCTTGGGGGGAGGTGCTGCATTTGACTTGACTATTCAGTCTACATTAGACTTGAACACTATGAGGTTTCTGACTATGGGTGGGGCAGACCAAAAGCATACAGCATTCAAATGTAAAGGCTTTTGAATATTCACTAAAGCATTGTCCTCCCCCATAGTGCCTTTTTTAGAAAATGCCAAACTGAAAGTACTTCCGACATATCAAATCAAAACCAAGAAAATCTAAAGGTGTTGCTGTTCAGTACTAGGAGTCTAAACAAGAAACTGCACTCCCTAGAAGCTCTCTTCACCCTAGAGAATACTGACATCTGTGCGGTCACTGAGGCATGGTTTAAAGCTGCAAATATACATTGACAGTGCAGGGCTATATTGCCTTCCACACATTTAGACCAGCTAGTACACAGACAGGGACTACAGGTGGAGGTGAATTGATTTGTATCAAAAATAATCATAGCTCAAGACATTGCACTTGAGCAAAATCCAATACCACTTCCTTGCAAGCTATAGGTCCCCCTCTATGACCCAGGAATCCCATGCCATGTATTTAAACTTATTGGAAACACCATCCAGCCCAATACCATGTTCATAGGTAACTTTAATTACCCCACATTAACTGGGAATCCTGTATGACGCCAAACGTGCAGGCACAGAGATTCCTGGATTTTGTAAACGTAACCTCTCTGGACTAAATTGTCAATACACCAACCAGAAGTGCAACCATACTGAATCTAATCATCACAAATATGGGAGAGTGCTGCACACCCCCTAGTGTAATGTCTTGTCTGTTAAGGTCAGACCACAAAATGGTCTCCTTTGAAGTAAAAATAAAACCTGAAACCCCAGCTAACCCTGGAATATTCGAGAACCACTCTAAGGCTAACTTCCTACTGTTAAGTGATAACCTGGCAAAAATCTCAAGCCCCCATAAACCCTGAGTACACTGCTGCCTACATGGAATTGTTCACTGAAACCCTATACAAGAGTAGCTGCAAAAAGGCAGCAGTACCCACCAGGTCGAAGTACAGAACTTACTCAAAAAACAAGCCATCCTGGTAGAATCACATCATCAAGAGACTGTATAACAGAAGGAAAAAAATCATGGCAAAAATTAGGAGGTGCAGCACCCAGCAGGATAAAAGCACTCTCATCAAACTAAATAAACAACTCAGAGGAGAAATAAAGTCTACCAAAGCCAAATCTGAGGTAAATTTGGCCTCCCAGGCCAAGGACAACCACAAGGCATTCTTTAGCTACGTCCATAACCTCAAATGCAATACACAATTGTGTTCAGAGCTCATTGTTTATGGAGCCACCTGTTCTGAACCAGTAGATGTAGCAAACCTACTGGCCAACAAATTCAGCTCACACTTTCCCTCTCTCTCCCCCTCAGCCTTCCTTTAGGAAATGCTAACAAATATAACTCCCCTGCTATCACTGGAGAACATGTCCTTAATTCTCTCTCCCTCTCTCTAAGGCCAAGAACACTGCATCAGTGGGCAATATCCAAGGATGCCTTCTAAATAGCATGAATCATGACCTGTCAGCTCTCTAGAATTGCTGTTTAACTGTAACCTCCAAAGAGGCTTCAAGCTTTATGAATGGAGAATATCAGCCATCATCCCGCTGCACAACGGTGAGCCATCTGCAGTCCCTAGAAACTACAGATCCATAAGTTTCACTCGTCTCATATTACAAAGCTATGGAAATTATCAGTAATGATATAGGAAATCTCCAGACACTGGAGCAACCCCAATTTGGTTTCATCAAGGGCAGGGTATGCCTACTCAACTTTTTGGACTTCTTTGAGAAGATCACCAAAGCAATGGATATGGGTAAAATGATTCACACTGCCTACCTTGACCTGGCTAAGGCATTTGCCACAGTACCCCACTCTGGCATTGCTGACAAACTCAAGAGGTTAGGTACAAACCCTTATGTCACCTGGTGGATACCCAGCTGGCTCACAGACAGGAACCAGGAAGTTAGACTTGGGGAGTCCACTTCTACAAAGAGGCTAGTAACTAGCAGAGTTCCTCAGGGATTGGTCCTGGGACTGTTCTTTTTTTTTTTTGGTGCTTACTGCCTAGGGGTTGTGCAGCACTGTCTCATATTAGTCAAGATTGATGTCAGTGGCTTCTGGCTGACTAAATTGGCAGATTATTGCAAACTAGGAGCTGTCATTGAATCCCCAACCAACACAAATGTTCTCCAGGAAGGGCTGATACAGACAACTGATGTCAGAGCCATGGACTAAAACAAAATGCCAAGAAATGCATAATAGTATCCTTTGGGAAGTCATCCATCCTTGGTAACTATCATATTGACAGCATGCCCCTTAGAGTTGACCCAGTAGTCAGGTACTTGGGGGAGACACACAGACAGGAATCTTTGCCTCTGACCATCAACTGGGTTGGGAGGGTGGCCTAATGGTTAAGGTGTTTGCCTTACAAACACAAGGTACAGGGTTTGAATCTCACAGAGGATAATTAGCTAGGCTTAAAATGTCTCGCAAGGGCAGTTAGCCTAGTACTAATCTATGAATCTATGAAAAACTGTTACAGTAGTGAGGAGATCGTTCTGTGTTGTGCATCTTATAAGGTGTGGCATCTGGGTACAAGGAGGTCATTGTTGCAGTGTATTCTGCATTTATCAGATCTGTCACTGTGTACAGTGCCTCCTTTGATATGTACCTAACCAGGCATAACCAACAATTGGAATGTCCACAGAGGTTCCTCACTAAAAATATAGGGTGTAAGCAACATGTCCTGTGCAGACTGCATCAAGGGCCTATCCCTGTATTCTGTCTCCTACAGGCTGTTGATGAAAAATCTATACTTGGCGTAAAAGGCAATGACTCACCCCACCCCGATGGACCTCCTGCATAGTCACAAAACAAAAACAGCACTAGAATTACCCATTCTGAAGACTTAAACCTTGCCTGTGATATAAATAGGACCTGCTGGAAATACAGGTATGCATCATGGATGTACTACCTCTCTGGAACAGGCTCCCCATCCATGTGAAGCCGAGCTCCTCTCTTACCCAATTAAAGTGTAATATTGGACAATTAGATGAGGAACAAGAAATTCATCCCTTCTTTGGCACCTATGTCTCTAATGGACGAAGGCAGTCGGTAAATGTTTCACCTCCCAGGCCCCTGCTTGTAAATGTTTCATCGTCCCAGCCCTTACTTATAACTAGGTTATCAGAACTGTCAGAGACTTGGGATGCATGGCTAGGCTTAAAAAGGCCCTTGTGATCAGTGCCCTAGTACACACCTATGAACCTATAATTGAAATGAAATTAATGTAGTTGTCATGTCTTCAAACTTTCAAAAAGCAGTGGCAAGGAGGCTTAAAGAAAAAAAAAAATGCCTCTCAGAACCATGGACAGTCTAAAAAGTCAAAATGACTGCTTGCCCCTTGTATCCCCTCGTTCTTTTACCCCAGCAATCTTTCAAATTTCTTCCTCAGCCTAGGCCTTCACCTTCCACGATGACATCAGATTATCTCAGACAAGTGGGGTCTAGCACTTAGCCAACAAGGGTATGGGTGGCAGTGGGAATCCTTTCCCCTTTTTCAGGGGATTCTTCCTCATCCTGTAAAGAGGATGTCTGTTTTAAACTATTTTAGAGCAAATGTTGGCTCACGGGGTATTAGAATTAGTTCCTTCAACTCAGATGAGCAACGATTTTATTCAAGAATTGTTCTGGTACTAAAGAAAGCAGGAACTTAGAGACTAGTTGTAGACCTCTCCTTTCTCACACTTTTTGTCAAGATTCCAAAATACAAAACAACCCTTCGAACCTTGTTGCCTCTCATACCCTTCTGCATCTTCATGGTAAAGTTGGACCTAAAAGATGCTTATCACATTTCAATTTGCAAGGAATTCATTGTGTTTTTTTCTCTTATTTTTAAGATTTTCAGTGTCTGACTCTCATAAGTTTTCTGTCTTACCTTTTTGGTTTGTCTGTGTCTGATACGTTTACATCTTTCCATATTTGGATGCTTGTTTAATACCATCAGATACCTTTTTCAGTGGTCCGGATTCCTTGACATGGGTCATGAAGCTCTTGTTCAATCTGATGTTTCATCTGAACTTGCAGAAATCATTTCTCATCCTTTCACAATGCTATTTTTTCTGGAATGAAATGTGTGTGTGCATCTACTGTATACATGTATCTTCTTGGGTGGTCACACTATGGGCTTGTTAAGTAGGGGATGCAGAGTTTGTACACACACACACACACACACACACACACACACACACACACACACACACACACCCCTCACATGTGTGTGTGTGTGTGTCTGTGTGCTTTAGAGTCTTAACACAGGTGTCTGGGTGACTGTTTCCATGAGTGAGAGTGAGTGAATGTGGGGAAGCTTCTTTGTGGATATGTGTTTGATGGGGGAAATGTCTGGGAATGGTTATATGTGCATGAGTGTCTGTGTGTGTGTGTGTGTGTGTGTGTGTGTGTGTGTGTGTGTGTGTGTGTGTGTACGTAAGGCAGATGCCTTTGCTAACATGATGCATAGACTGCTAGGGAGAAAACTAGTGTGTTTAAATCTGACAGCAGTGTTCATTTCTGAGAAATGGTAATCAGATGCTAATAAGGTGTTCCTCGGTGCAATTTTCGATTCAGAGACATGGTAATCAGCCACTAATAAGGTGCTTCTCAGTACTGTTTTCGATTCAGAGACATGGCACTAATATGGTGCTTCTGGGTTCATTTTTTTCTGATTCAGAGACATGCTAATCGGCCAAGAATAAGGCAGTTCTCAATTTTACCATGCCTCTGAATCAGAATTTTTCTTTATTGCACTAATTGACCAACCCTCATTGGTTGCCACTTAAGCTTGAGATCAAGGACATGACAAGAGAAACTTGAGATTAAGAACAAGTGTAAGAAATGCATACTGAATTGGTCAGCAGTCAACCAAAACTTAGTTCTACACTTCATTTGACTTAACATTTGAATACCACTGGAGAAATTCACCTAATGTAAATACATCGAGTATCCATAATGCACATGTCCCTTGTCAGTTAGTGCTGTATAACTTATAGGAAACAAAGTTAATACAATAACTAGCCAAGAACTTTTCCATCTTACCTTGGTAAGTAAGGATAGGACAGTGCCTAAGGAGGTAGTGCTAGTGAATAAGTTATGGCGACATGGCTGCGACATGTGGTTCAGGGACAAAAGCATGATCCACAAGTGACAGAGACAAAAAGTAAAACACAAAAATTGCAATAGTACACCACATCATCAGGAAGCAAAACCTTTTAAAAGCATTTCATGAGGGGGCGTGGCTTTCCCTCTGCGCCCACATATCCATGCAAATTACTTGTACTAAGAGAACACTATACCTTGTAGTGAGGAGAGTATCCCAATTTCCTACAGTATTGATCTTTTTTATACACCTGAAGTCAGCCATACATTTGTGGTTGGATTTCTGCTTGGTATTTATGAAAAAATATGCTTTCCTTTAACTTATCAAAATGCTCAACCTCCACTGTTTATCTTGTGTGTGTTAAGTGGCAACATTTCTGTGACACTGAAATGAAATCTCTTCATGTTGTACAAGTAGCACTGCCAGGAAAGGCATGTGCAGTCATGAATTTAAAGTATTGTACGTTACTGTCAGTTTCCATATAAAAAGATGCAAATTTTATTTCTGTTGAATTACACAGAGCATGACTTTTGACTTGTGTTGAACATCTGAATTGTGCTGAAGTAGAGCTAAGAGAATAGTGTAAATTGTATTTTGTGATGGAACTGAAGGAGTTGAGTTTTCAATTTAGTATTTTGAACTAGTAGTTAATATAGCAATAACCCATGCCTGGGTGTGGGTAATGCTGGATTTACCCACGGTTGGCGTGGTTTGGTCACGAGGGCAAAGCCCGAGTGGCCAAACAAAGCCAACCGTGGGTAAATCCAGCATTACCCACACCCAGAAGTGGGTTATTGCTATTATACAATGACATTATTTAAGAAAAAAAAGAATTACTTTTCTTAAATAATGGCATTGTATAATGCCTCCTTGCTGCCCTTCCGCAGCTGTCTGGTATTCTGCGGCAGTTCTGATGTACTGCGCATGCGTATGCCTATGCAGTACATCAGAACTTTGGGCAAAAGCAATGGAGAAAGCAAGATCTCCGTTGCTTTTTACAAACAGTTTTCGCTATGTTAAATGGGTTTAACATAGCGAGACAGCTTTAAAATAAGCAACGGAGTATCTCTGCTGCTTTTTTTAAAGCTGTCTCAGTATGTTAAACCCATTTAACATAGCGAGACAGTTTTGAAAAAAGCAACAGAGAAAGCAAGATCTCTGTTGCTTTTTACAAACTGTTTCGCAATGTTAAATGGGTTTAACATAACAGTGAGAAAAAAAGTTATAGTAATGGAAAAAGTCCAGGCAACCTGACCTTTTTCCATTACTATAACTCTGATTTACAACGTGCACGCTGACCAATCAATGTGCACGTTTTTGAATATTAATGGGGGGAATTGTATAATTATGATTGTTTCCATTGTTCTACAAGGATTAAGGCTTTACAATCATCTGGAGAGTTTGAAGCTGGCTTTAAGTTTAGGACTTCATGCTCCAACTGCAAAATGTGGGCTATGTTTTGTGGTACTTTTTTTACTATTTAATAGTGTGACTTTTGTTTCACATTTTTCGAACTTAAGTGTTCACAAAATGCTGCTGCTTTGTTCTGAAATAGTAGATGTGTGGTGTGGTGTGTGTTTTTTTTGGGGGGAGGGAACGCATATTCTTACATTTTGTTGCAGCCTGTTTTGCTGTGCAGTGTTTCTTTGTGGATTTTAGATTGCTGATCACTTAACCACTGTTACTCTCCCCACAGTAGTCCAACTGTGGAGTTGATATTTTTAACTTATGGTGGAACAAGCCTCCCCCCCCCTCAATTTAGGGCTGCAGGGGAACCTGACCCCTGCAGAAAGATTTTTTTTGTGTTTTTTATGCTTTTCAAGTTATACTTTTTGGTATAAAAAACCCTCTCAAACATTGAGAAAATTAAGGAAGGTAAAAACACCAGATGTTATGCTAGTCTCCATGAAATAAATGTGCAATATTTTTGCAAGCTGTTGATTTCAGTGGTTTACCATAAGTGATAACAGGCTGATAGTTGCAGCATTCTGTTCCAAATGACCACAGCACTAAATTACCAGTATGATCGCTTTGCCAGAAGACAGTGTTTGTGCCATATGTAGGGTAGAGGATCACATTTGGGGGTTCTGTTAACAAAAGTGACATTGTGACAAAAGAAGTAAACTGCAGGCCAGTTTAACTTCATTAGTAGAATTACATCAGAAATAAATACTGTATACGTAAATGCCACTAGAACATACTATGTGAAGCCGAATGTCCTCATAGTAGGAAGGTAGATTCAGCTCTCTGATTTGGTGCTGGAGAAGCTCTACAGATGCAGCTTATCTTGACATTAGTGAACTTCTGACACTGTTTTGCAAAAAAGATAATTTGTGGCAAATGTCTTACAGGCTTTAAGGTATTGAATATGTCCTAGCATTCTTGTAAATGTTACAGAATAATTGTAATTCTGTATTTGAGATTGAACCACCTCAATATGGTTTGATGTATTAGAAACGATTTTTCAACATGAGTCCTTAAGTTTGTCAGTAAGGTAAAACCCAGTCCTTTATGTTGATTGTGGTTATTGTTCGTCATGTTTCTGTAAGAGATATCCCACTTGTGGCAGCTAATAATGGAGCGCCCAGGATGAGTCATGTAGGATATTTGCCCCTAGGCCACAGAGAGTGATACAGGCACTATGAAGAGATGTTACCAGTGTTGCAGTGTTGAGTTTCTGTATGTTGAATGGTCCTGTTTACTATGTTATAGTGATGTGCGTCATATCTGAGAAAACTGGTGGAAAAGTACCTGTTTTTGCAAATGATACAGAGATCTGTATAAAATCTGGGAAAGTGTTCATGTATATCGTCATATTTTGTTCTTCCCAGTATATTCCCTGTTGGTTATAACCTGTATTCCCCACACACATTTCCCCTTGTGCTCCTCCAGCTGTCTGCAGTACCACATATTTTGTGTGCTAACAATGGGTTACTAAATCCAGTAACAAGTTGGATGACATGTTGAGATTCTGCCAATAGTGCTCAGTGACATTTTTGATTTTCTTCCTTATATGTTCTAGAGCATGTATATTTATGTAGTGTATATGTAATCTAAGAGCTTCTTTCTTTGTCCATACATGTGCTTATAGCTCTGACCAAGCAGCCACACTCTCCCCAGGCTCTACAAGGAGAGAACTGTGGCACAGGATCTCCCTTCTCTGAGGAGAACAATCTGGTTGATGGCTTCATCCTCTTGCCTCCCTCTTCTGGTTTTCAGACTCCTTAGCCACATATTGGAAACAGTTATTGGTAGCATATTTAGGAACATAAACCCTGGATTTGGTGGTGTAGAAAAAGCAATTGGCTGTGCAGTTATGATAGGTGCCTGAGATTTTGATAGTTGGGCGTTTAATTCTGGGGTGGGTTTGTCATAATGGTTAAGGTCTAAACCTCATAGACACAATGCACAAGGTTTGATTCTGACCTTGGGTTATTGGCTAATATTAAAATGGTCCTTTGAGCTGTTAGCCTAGTATTCTCCAATGAGCCTATGAGAAATAATTTGGAAAGGGGTGTGGAGTGGTGAAATGTTTGTCAGCTTACGTGCAGCATCAAAGAGATGCAAAATGCACCAGGAAATCAATCAGAGGAAGAATTTGTTTTTGGGCTGCAAAAGTAAACATGGGAATATATTATATTACAGAAAAGTATGAGAAGGCAGAATGGAGTGGTAAGCAGTTAGTAGATTATATAGAAGGGTGCTGTTAATAGAAAACAAGATATTACTGCTGCAGTGTTGTCTTTGGTATCTCATCTAGACTAGCTTTTGCAGAAGTGGAAACCTTATCTCTAGAAAAACATAAGTAATAAGCCCAAAGAAGGGATACGAAAGGTGCTTAGTTTATCATCAAGGAATAAAATGGCAAGTCTCTGATAGAAACAGTCAGCTGTGGAAAAAGTCTAAGGAAGTGACATGTTTCATTAAAATGTATTTGTACATAGGCAGAGGAGGTTGTGCTGCAGGTTAGAATGATCACTTGAATCTCATACACGTTTGAAGGGTTAGTCTTTCATCGTAGCTGAATTCATACTTCCATTCACTTTTCGTTATGCTTCTCTTCCCTTTATTGCGCAAGAGCCAAGGGATATAATTTGTATATTGGGGTTACAGGGTTGGAAATTACTTGTTGGTAATGAAATATGTACCAAATATAGACACTATAAAGAAGTGCCTTTATGAGAATGCAAAGGGTTCAAACACAGGAAAATTCCCAAGTGTATAACGCAGAAGATTTCATTCCAAATGAACAGAGCTTATAGACTTGTCACTTAAGATCAGCACATTATGCAGTAGACAGGGCTGCAATCATGCTCTGCAAGGCCAATATCCTTATCTGAATTCAGAATGTAGCCATATTTTTATCAGCAGGGATTGACAAGAGTGTGTCCTGGTATAGTTTGCTTCCCCATCTGAAATGGTCACAGTTATAGCATGTGCATTTGACTGCATTTTGTTTTGTACACTAAATGTAGATTCTTGCACTTTTGTTACACTTGCCACAGATGACCAAGCTGTTTTCTTTTCCTCAGTAGTACTAAATTCTTATTTTTATATTTCCTTAAACACACTGGCTCATTGTTGCCTTACTCCACATGCGTGTTTGATGTGGTAAACATTCTCCCTGGTACCACTGCGGTGTCTGGTCCTCCTAGTCACATTGCACTGTAATAAAAAATACTTTTAAACATTCTTACCAGGGATTTCGATTTCTACAGTTTGCTCTGTGGTTGGGGAAGCATTTTCCATATAGCATGAGAAACTTTTTTTTTTTTTTTTGCAGTTAGACACTGTAGTGTGAAAGCAGTTTTTATGCTGTTAAAACAAGACTTCATTGTGCTTTTCTTCAACCATTTCTTTATTTCAGCATGGCAAAAACTGATTGGATTCTACCAGTTCTTGGTTTCATGGTTAATAGGAAAGACTCTGTCATCTGCCCTACAGGCATTTTGCTTTATGTGGTCATGATACATTATGTTGGGGCTTCTGCATATACTTGCCAGCTTTTTTTATTCTGCAAGATGTTAATATGGTATTTCTAAATGTGCTCCTTCCACATTTCACATGCTGCATCACTGAAACAGACTGATATTGCTTCTATTGTGTCAAAGAGGTGAGACCTATTTTAGGCTGTGTTACTTCCTTGTAAACAGAATGAGCACAATAAAACACTGTGCCTCCAGTATTCATTTCACCATCAAGAGACCTTTTGAAATATTGTATGTAACTCTCTAGTATGACTGAGTGGTAGTCGGAGGTACTTTTATCATTCACACTTGCTCACTGATAATATGATGGTGTAATACTGCAATACAATCTTTCAGTACTGCAGTACCAGACATGCTGCCCAGGTCAGCAGTAATGTTTTAGGAAATGTCCATCCTGCTTATAATTTTTAAACAGTCAACCTAACATTTGAATTTGTGACATGACACATGAGGAACAGACTTTAATATTACTTAGTAGAAAAGGTGGTATGCTCAGGAATGCATTACCTTTTTTTTTCATTTTTGTGTAACAGGTAAAGCACATTCATTGTGGTTTATGTATGTTTGTACCTGTTAAACATGCATCCAGGAGCAGCTCCAGTGTTTTTTTATTAAGCCTTTTTGCCAGGCTTCAGCTCAGGGAATTCAGGTAGAAGCGCTATGCAAGATACACAGGTATGATAAAACTCTTCTATTTCCACATTAGTCAGACATTGGTTTACTTATTTATTCAAGGGATGCATGATTGTTGAATTGTCTGGTCTAGTACACTGGGTAGAGGCCTGTCGGATCACCGTTGAATTAAGTCCTTCCCCTTTCTGTTCTGTGGGTAATAGTGATGCAGGGAGTATGTCCTCATGTGAAAGAGCATTTCAGTGAGCCAGCACTGAAGACAACTACATATGTATGATTTTGAGCATGGGAATTTTTTTTTCACTGACCTAAGTGTTTCTTCTCACATATTTTATATTGACCTTCTAAAGGCTGCATGTTGTCACTTCCAGAAAATATTCTGTCAAGAAGGTTGGGCCTTGTATTATTTGGGTACAAGTTCAGTCTTTAGGCCCAGTCGTGCTGCCTATTAAAGATGTCCTTTCTGTGGCCACAGAAAAAGTGAAATATGTTCTTCTTACTCAAAAGAAGCAGAAGAGAACATGAAATTCACATTCAGCTTTTTTGGCTTGTTCATCTCATAGTAACAGGTGTAGCCTGTGACAATGTTTTGCTCACTGACCTACATATCTTGCCCTAAACTTTAACTGTAACAAAAAAATATTAAAAATACCAAAGGTTCTGAGGCATTCTCATGATTTCAGACATATTGTGTTTGTATACCAACAAGGAAATTGGAGGCATTTGTATCAGAGTGCCTTAATTTAAGTTTTATTTCCTCAGTGTTGGCTTTCCTAGAAGTACAACCACTTTTAGAGTGGAATTCTTCCTTCCAGGTCTTCTAGACAAGCAGTATTCTCTCTTACGCACTCCAGCATCACGACTCAAATCTTGTCTCACTTAGGGTTACCACCTGTCCCATTTTGAGAGGGACAGTCCGTTTTTGGGCAGTTGTGTCCTGCAAAAATCTTGTAAAAATGGCAAATGTCCTGAGATAGTAGGACAAAGTTATTTCCTATATTTATGCAATAGTTGCATAAAACAGCTATTCTGTATCTGAAGCACCTAAATGTTATAAAAAACAGAATAAGCAACTAAAATGCTACAAGAATAAGCTTTTATTTAGGCAAAGAAGTGAAGTTCTGTCCTTTGTACTGGCTGTGGTTATGTTTCGGCCTGCCAAATCTAGCATTTGTACCAAAAATGTCCCACTTTGGGCGTTTGAAAAGCTGGCAACCCTAGTCTCAGTAACCCATATCTCCAATATTTTAATTCTTCCACTGTATCTTCAGCCATTCCAGCTATTTGACAGCTGTGGGCACAAATGTTGATTTTCTGTCGGCTCATACTTAAATGTAAGACAGGGTTGTCCTTAGCACCTTTAGCAGGCTGGTCTCTTCTTTTTGCTGTTGCTGCAGTCATTGCATCCATTTGGGAGTGCACAGGCTATGAAATGCATCACTTACACACCGTTTGCATTATCTTGTGTCACAAGCAAGTAATATGTCTAGATTTCTTCAGACCCTAACAGCTTGAGAATAATTCTATCTGCAGCAGGTCCAGCTTTCACTTGTCCTTGTTTCCGTTTTCATTCAGCCATTTCAATCTCCAGAGCAATGCAGAGATGAAGAAAATACCAGTGCAGCAATGTTTTATACTTGTTTCTAAAAATAATACTTTAACTGTAATTCTTGTTGATTCAGTAATCTTAAGGGGCACTGAAAAGTGTGCA
The DNA here is from genome assembly GCF_019279795.1 of Protopterus annectens. NCBI lineage: Eukaryota > Metazoa > Chordata > Ceratodontiformes > Protopteridae > Protopterus > Protopterus annectens. Next base: position 358,383,378 of record NC_056732.1, on the reverse strand, counting down.
TGTACGTATCAGGAGCAAACACCACCTCCACCCCTCAGATCCTTCCAAATTGTAAAGAGCCTTTGTGCTACATTCTAGCCTGTGGCGTTTTCCTCCCTTAAGGATGTGAACACTGTTAGATCTTTCATCCACTCTTCGTTCTCCTGTTGCAGCATTTTTTTTCTGTACTGACTAATTGATTTTGTCAGCTCCTTCTTGTTGCTATGCATTTAGTACTGCACTGGTGACAGCAGTAGTTGGAAAGTCTGGGTTGTGTTTGATGCCATGAAGTATATTGAGGTTTAAGCATCAGTAGACCATCTTTGTCCCTTTGAGCTTTTTTTCTCAGGGGACACATTACTGCTTTCCTAAGATTCCAGGAGTTGCATTATTAAAGGCTCGGAAAGAGACATTTAGCTGTTGCTAGATGACTGAATATATATATATATATATATATATATATTTCCCCTTTATAATCTCAAAATACTGAAATCTCGAATTTCAGTATATCGAAACTATAAAGTCGAACGGCCCACAATCCTGAAACACACAATCGTGAAAAATATAATCCCAAACATACACAAACCATACACCACACAATATGCACACCATTCAACCCACAAACTACACAATCCTACACTACATCTACACAGGGGGGCTGTGCCCCCCTGCACCCCCAACCCCACTCCTACTTATATATACCAACTCCAAGATCACACTAACAGTAAAGAAATGCATTACACACACGCAGACATTCCACAATCCCTCGTGCGTACACACACACACATACGCACACACACACATACGCACACACACACACACACACACACACACACACACACACACACACACACACACACACACACACACACACACACACACACCCCACACACACACACACACACACACACACACACACACACACACACACCCCACACACACATCACACACACATCACACACACACATCACACATACACAAACACATCCAACACTCACACTCATACTTTCACCTCCCTACCCTAACTCAAACGCACAACTTACAAAAACACTCACATACACTCACTTACCTTCACTTCCGTAAAACATCCCGGCCAAACACTTCCCGTCCCGTTGCTGCACTGCATAAGCGCGGATTCAAGATATTCGAATTCGCGGTTATGCACTTTCGACATTTTTGGTTTTCGCCTTTACGGTCCCGAGATACTGAATTCGAGATTTCAGTATTTTCGGATTGTTAAGGGGAACTATTTATTTATTTATTTATTTATTTATTTTTTTTTTTTTTTTGTCCAAGTATGCATTTTTGCTTTTAAGATGAACTTGAAATAGATTGTTTTGTTTTATTTGTGTGATGGGAATGCTTGCTGACAGGAATCTACTTTCAGCTACAGACCACCGTTTCCTGTCAGTTGTATGAGAGGTCCATGTTCATGACTGTAGTGAAGAACTGGATGATTGATGAGGGGCCATTTAGACTGACAATATGGTACGTTAAATAGAAACTTATTCTGATTCGTGCTCTGTCTTGTGTGCAAGACATTAGACATTCACCCTTTCCATTAACACTTTAGAGGGAGTTATCCCATGATAATTTCCCACTGGAAAACACTTGAGTGTTCCAGAGCATTTAGTCCAGCTTAATTAACACAAGCTGTTGTACGTTGTGGGATTTGCATCCTCTTTGCATGTTTGGTCCTGAGGGGTGAAGCCCTTAGGGAACAAGCACACTAGCCAGATCACAATAAATCACACCTCAACCATGTATTACAGCAATGGTAGCATGGCGTTTTTTTAACTTTACACTTTTAAAGTTTATTGGTTTGTAGATGCTTTTCCGTCATGCACATACTGAGCATTTTTTTTTCTTTCTTTTTTCCTTAGTCACATGGCTGTGATGGCCAGAATATATTGAGAGCTGTAAAAATGTAACCGTGCATTGTTCACACTATACTGAAAGGTGCATTACAGACTTCCTGACATAGGTTCAAATTCCTGTTGATAGTGGAGGAAACTGAACTCTTCTGCTGGGCAAAGCTTCCCCAGCTTTTGAAACTCGAAAGCTAATCCAGAACCTCCATTATAGACTGGAAAGTGAGCTAGTTCATAATCCAGGCTTAATTAAAAAGTGCTGCATAAGAGTTTTCCATATAACTGTCTCTCCTAAATTCTGAGTTTCCTGCTACGTTTTGTTAAATGTGTTGCTTCAGGTTGTCTAATGGTGGGAGCAACATCACTGTTATACGAAGAAAGACCCATTGAGTTATGGAATATAAAGCAGTCAAGCAGAATAAAAGACGTATGCACACACTTTTATGGGATGAAGATAGATAGGTATAGAATTGTCTCTAAAAATGAGATTAATATAGCCTATCATAAAATTGATACAGCCTTGTATGATATGCTACAGGAGGGATTGATAAGTCCTAGTCGTTATAGATTTTTGAAGGTGGATCAACCCAAGATCCCCACGATTTTCGGCATACCGAAAATCCACAAGAATCAAGTAGATCCCCCATTAAGACCTATACTCTCAGCCGAGGGTTCTAAAACTCAGACCCTGGCTAAACATGTGGATCTTAAGTTAAAGCCAATATGGATTGGGAGACCAAGTATTTTGAAAGATTCATGGGATTTATTGAGAGACCTAAATCATTGTAAATGGCAGGATGATGTGTTATTCCTAACTATTGATGTGGTCGACTTATTCTCCTCTATTCCTTATGAAGAGGGTAAGATTATTTTGGAGGATATAGTCTTTGGATATGAAGGTATGACTAGGAATGATAAACTGGCATGTCTATGGCTCATGGACTTAGTCCTGAGAAATAATTATATACATTTTAAAGGAGAGTTCTTCCAGCAGATCAAAGGAGTAGCTATGGGGGCAGCTTGTGCCTCCACATACGCTAACCTTGTTTTAGCATTTTGGGAGGAGAAGTATGTCCTTAAATCCATTTACAAAGATTGTTGGATAATGTACAGGAGGTTCTTGGACGATATAGTTATTCTTTGGACAGCTGGGAGAGATAGATTATCTGAGTTTTTAGATTATTTGAACCTAACTACAAGTTTTTTGAGATTTACACATCATGTTTCAGATGTTAGTTTAATATATCTTGACGTTGAATTTTATAAGGGAGAAGGACAATATGAATCCAGAGTTTACAGGAAGCCCACATACTGCAGCTCCTTCTTGCATTTCCAAAGTGCCCACCCAAAGCATTGTAAAAAAAGCATTGTCAAGGGACAATTTGTTAGGGGCAGCCGCATGACGAGTTTGGAGCAGGACTTCAAAAATGAGTGTGAATTTTTAGAAAAGATGTTTAAAGAGAGGGGCTACCCCAATGAGTTTGTGGAGCAAATAAGGATAGAAGTGGAAGAAGGAAGGAAGGGCAGATTTGAACCTATATATATATAAAGGGCATAGAAATGAAGGAACATCTAATTCTACCATTGGTAATGGACTAATAAGTAGTAATAGTAAAAAGTCAGAGGACTTTTCACAGGCTTTCGTCCTGGAATATAATGGTATAAATAGTGGAATTAGCAAAATATTTCTTAAAGAATGGGACAAGTTTCTAACATTTACTGACATAGAAGGTATATCCAATATTCCCAAGAAAGTAATTTATAGGAATTCCAGAAGTATGGGCAATATTTTGGAAAGTAAGAAGACCTCTAATAACCGAAATAAAAATAAGAATGGAACCTATAAATGTGGACATTGCGGTCAATGTAGTTATGTAATAAATGGGGAAGGGTATTATATCCCAAGCAGGAACAAAATGATAAGTAGTCCGGAATATTTTAACTGCAACACCAAAGGGATAGTGTACCTTGCCTTTTGTGAAAAGTGTGGTTCGTTTTATGTTGGCAAATCTGAAAGAGTTTTAAGAAAAAGGATTTACGAGCACATCTATGAAATTTCCACTAAGAAAGAAAGTAATGCCTTATATAAGCACAGCAAAATATGCAAGGAATATAAATTTAAGTTCTTGATAATAGAGCATATTCAACCAGATATCCTGGGGGGGACCTTGGGAGACTAGAATTGAGTATAGAGAACTTTGGTGGCAAGTAGCGTTGAATGCTGATAAATATCCAGGGCTAAATGATAACATAACTATATTGCCTTTGTTAAAATTAAGAGCAGCTAAGTTGTAGGAATGTCATTACCTACTCTTGCCACCAGAGGTCCCCATAATTATTTAAACCTGGATTTATGAGAAAAATATGTAATTCAGATATTAGTCCTTTATATTTGCATCTTCATATCATGAATGTGGATTATATCAATAGGAATTTTTTGAAAATTAATAACTTAGTCCTTTATTTTATTTTACATATGATTTTTATCTGAGTGTCCTAATTATTTTAATTAATATATGTCTCATGGTAGTAAATTGTAGAAACTTCTACCTACATGCATTTATACATTTCATAAGCTATATATATTTTAAGTACATATTTTATTCATAAGCATATTTATAAAGGATTTATTGAAGATTTTAACATATTCAATATATATTTAATGTTTTAAGGAATGATAATGTGTGATAAAAATGTAATTTAAAGTGTTATGGAGTGATAGGCATTTTAGAGTAATTATGCACTATTTTTTTAAATCCTAATTGATTTTAATTAAGGAGCAATTAACTGAAGGATGAGACTATATAAAAGCAGTTAAAACTGATGTACTGGTTATTCTGACGAAGTCGGAGAAGTTGACGAAAACGCAGCGTGTAATTTTCTGTACTAAGGCGTTCATTTATTTGGAGTGTTTTAGCGTTTGGATTAAATAAAGGTTTTCTGAACTGGTCTCCGTGGTGGCGAGTTGGTCCTATCGTTTTCTGCTTGGTGCTTTTTTGGAGTTGTTTGCAGTTCCTATTTTCTCTTTTTTTAGAATAAAAGACGTAACTAAGTCATAAAATCTATAAAAGTATTAAAGCGAAGAAAAGTGTCCAAAAATGCAGCTAACGATATGTGGAAAGAGACTAAACAAAAGATAATACAAAAACTGAGAAAATGGAAGCTTTGTTATATGGAGATGGATAGTAAGATACAAGCAGTTAAAATGTTTTTAGTTCTATTAGTCTTATACACAGGTCAGGCATATTTGTATCGACCAGAGAAGCTGTGGGTAGTAATTAATAAAGAGCTTTACCTGAAAGGGGAAGACGTCAAGAGTCAAGTGGGATAAGATGATTCTTCCAGTAGAACAAGGCAGATTGGGATTACCTGATGTGAGGAGGTATTTCCGATCTACACAGTTAAGACTCTTATACATAACACAAGCAGAAAACTATAATTCAGAGCGGAAAGGGATGATGATGAAACAGGGATTTTGGATGCAGGCCTTTAAGGAGAATAACAATAATAATATAGAGTAGTATATCTATAAGGTAGCAGAAAGTACCCTAAGAACTAAGACAACATGAGAATGGAGAAAAGAAATTCAGACAATAGGGATGACTGCATATAGGCGTAGGGGGCTGGAATTTATTGGAAAAAACTGGCAAAAGAACCAAAGCATTGGGAGAAGATAACTAGAGAGGGAAAGATGATAGAATGGGAAGACGCCAAGAATGTATCTGGACTGCAGGTTAGATATTGCCTTCCTATCAAGGACTGATATCAGAATATAGGCAAAAAGAAAGAAATAGAGGGGTCCTAAATGAAAGGCCAGCACTGGTAGAATCTAAAACAGAAGCTAACATTAAAAAAGGAGTTAATTAGTAGAGGATACAGAATATTGCATGATAACTGTAAGAATCAGAGGAGATTAGGGAGGATTGAGAAGAGAGACTGAATAAGCAATTCTCAAAGAAAGAATAGGAGGATATTTGTATGTCTCCCAAATATGCAACAAAATCTAGAAGATTTAGGATTTTTACTTGAAAATGGTTTCATAGATATTTTTACACCCCATGTAGACTCCAGAAGATTTTTCCTCAGGTAGACAGCAAATGTTAGAGGTGTGATGGAGAAGAAAGAGCTAACTGGGAACATGTTTTCTAGGAGTGTGGTGAGTTGGTGGACTTCAAGGATTCCCTGCAGATGAACTGTTGAAGATGCAACTTGGGAGTGTGTCATTATGGTTTGTGATGTAAAATGCTTGCAACTATGATTGTGTCAGCATACCTCTCAAGTGTATCTCATTATGAGGAACGTACCTCATTTGGGGTCTTAAAAAATTCATGTTTCTCAAAGTTCCACACTGAAAGCATCTGTCACAAATTCAGTGCTAGGATTTTTTTTAACTGATATCCATGATAAAGAGAACTGAATCATATTAATTTATCAAAATAACTTTTTACAAGTAAAAATAGCACATTTTAACTATCCGATGAGCTTCCTAGGTGAAGTTGTTTGCAAGCTGTTAGCAAGTGTTCCACATTTTGCCCATTTGTTCCACATTATAAGAAGAAATGTTCCTCATTTTGGAGATGGAAGATTGAGAGCTGTGTGTGTCAGTGTGGTTTGTTTTTGTTTATACAAATGTGTGATTGCCTATGTCAAAAGTGATGGTTTAGTAAAGATCAAAGACAGGTTTCTAATTTACGATCCTCGTTCCTATACCAGTGGTAACAGAACAATGACCCAGTTAAAAGATGTAAAGAAATAAATTACACAGTGTTGAGCCAAAATGCTTTTACCAGTAATACGATGGGCCTGCATGTTATACCTTTCCTGAGTGACAATCATCTAAGCAGGACTTGTCATCTCAGCACCATTTTGACCCAAATACCTTTTGATCTGATGTTCTCTTCCATCCATCCTGAGTTGAATGGGTACTTCAGTCACTCTCAAACTTTGGTTCTAGGACTCAGACTCCTATTACCCATAATCCCCTTATTGTACTAAATCACCTTAGGTCTTGTTTGCCACTCTATTGCTTCATATGCAAATCTCTGGGGCTCAATGGTTTGAGTGTCAAGTGAATTTTCCTTCTCACTTTCTCTTTTAGAATAGTGTTATACCATTTCCTCTTCTGTACTTTTCTATGTTTTTAGTCTCATTATCGATTCTGTGGTGGTTCCAGTGGCCACCAAGAAGGAGCTTGCCAAGGAGAGCTCCACTGTACACCTCCCTAACAGAGACTACATGGCATTGGACAGGTTTGGTAAGTTTGTTTATGCATCAACGATCTTTGCTGTCAGGTGCTGAAATATGTGGCACATGTTACACATTTTCAGTGGGATTTGATGAATGAGCTGTCTAAATCCCTCTCTGGGTTCTTATCTGCAGTAGATAAAGAAAACTAGTTGACTTGCAGTTGGCCATCCTACAATCGCTGTCAAATATATCTATGCATGTTATTTCTAATGCTGCAATGGCACATTTGGAGCAGCAGGCACTTGAATAGATGTTCACCGGTATGCCTGCATATGACTATCTAATTTTGTGAAACACTACAAGACATCTTTTATTAATGCCTTTCTTTGACAGGTCCACTTAGTTTGGGTCTAAAGTTAGAGATGCTGTATAAAAGTGAGCAAAGGGCAAGGCTTTGTCTGCCATTGGAATATGCATTTCTGTCTCTCAATGAATCTTCTCTAGAAACCAGTAAGTCACAAGGTTTGCCCCGGATGCTTCTAGACCTCCCCCAGTGTTGGAGGGGTAACAATTATAATGGACACCAACCCCACAATAGAGCTGGACAGAAGAATCAAGGCTTTTGGGCCCCCTATTCTGACTGGCCTTTCCAGCACTCCTGAAGGGTTGCCTAACTGACGTACTCTAGAGATACGTAAATAGCCAGCCACAGATCCCAGTAGCTCGAGCAGGGGTGGTAATCCAATAAAAAGAGAATCCACGGAAACAAAAGAAACTCTTTAATGCAGGTTGAAAAAACACAGAGCTCCAAAATGTAAAACCAGGTTTAGCGCTTTCATCTGTCCACGGCAGACTTCATCAGAACCACATGACAATGATTAATTGCATCTTTAAAAAGCTTATTAGGTGCCAAATTACTACCCAATAATGGTTATAAAATGATTATAAAATATTTCAAAATATTTTTAAAAATTTTTAAAAAAATGTATGTAATGAAAGCCATACGTGTGATAACTAATAGATACTACACAACAACTAAAATGTATAAAATAGATCAAAAAATGACAATGAAGTCAGAACATGTATACCAATATAACAATAAATATATATAAATAGCATTGCAAAACTTCAGAATCGATATGATGTATAATACTGTAAAACTAAATGAAAATATGTATTGAACGATAATTATATTATTGTGTACCGTAGAAAAACATCCTAATATATCATGCCCTAGCCACGGTCTAATAATAAAAATGGTTTGATACTAATACTATCATTAAGACCTGGCCAGGTAGTGGCATCACAAATTATCTGCCATTTACTTTCTAAACAGGACAAACCAACTTTCCAATTGCCCCCACATGCAACTGTGTCAATGGAATCAATGATAGTAAATTTAAATGTGTGCTCTGGACCCTTATCGCTAATGTGCCTACTTAATGCATTGTTCATATCCCCTTTTTTAATCTTATATAGGTGTTCATATATGCGGGTTTTAAACTTCCTCTCCGTCTTGCCGATGTAGAAGGCATGACAGCAAGAACAGATAGCTAGGTAAACAACTCTCTTTGTATTACAGTTCCCCTTTCTACTATAACAAACTGTTCTAGTTATATTCTGAAGTTTAATAATCTTATTTTCATTAACATATTGACACTGACCACAAGTGCCGCATTTATAAGTGTGATCCTTATTGTTCATCATTTTTTCCGTCTTCTTAGCACCTTCTAAGATTCTTTATAAATTGTGTGAAGTTTTGTATACGCAAATGGGACGATCACCTAAAAGGGTACCAATGCCATCTGAGATAGTTAACATATCCCAGTGTCTATTTAAAATCTCCCTAACTAAATTAGTATAGGGGTTAAACATAATAACACACACATGTCTTCTACTATCGGTATCCTTCTTTTTCTTATCAGTGAATGTCTTGCCCAGAAGAGGAGGGTACGCATTCCCCCAATTTTTCTTAACAAAACTGGTCACCTGATCCAGCATATTTTTAGGATAACCTCTACATGAAAACATATCATAAATGGTATTGATTTGGTCCGCCATAGTATCCCTAGTAGAAGACATACGGGCAGCTCGAATACATTGCCCTTTAACCACATTTCTAAAAATATGGGGAGGATGACAACTGTCATATTGGATATAATCATTAGAAAAGGTCGATTTTCTATAAATTTTTGAAGCAAACCCATCACCAGTGTTACTAATGAAGGTGTCCAAATATGATATACCCAACGTATCTGTTTGATATGTAAATTTAAGAAAAGAAGTTGTGTTATTTAAATAAGCAATAAAACAGGGTATATCTTCTTATTTGCTTCCCATATGTCTTCTACTAGGGATACTATGGAGGACCAAATCAATACCATTTCTGATATGTTTTCATGTAGAGGTTATCCTAAAAATATGCTGGATCAGGTGACCAGTTTTGTTAAGAAAAATTGGGGGAATGCGTACCCTCCTCTTCTGGGCAAGACATTCACTGATAAGAAAAAGGATGATACCGATAGTAGAAGACATGTGTGTGTTATTATGTTTAACCCCTATACTAATTTAGTTAGGGAGATTTTAAATAGATACTGGGATATGTTAACTATCTCAGATGGCATTGGTACCTTTTTAGGTGATCGTCCCATTTGCGTATACAAAGCTTCACACAATTTAAAAAGAATCTTAGAAGGTGCTAAGAAGACGGAAAAAATGATGAACAATAAGGATCACACTTATAAATGCGGCACTTGTGGTCAGTGTCAATATGTTAATGAAAATAAGATTATTAAACTTCAGAATATAACTAGAACAGTTTGTTATAGTAGAAAGGGGAACTGTAATACAAAGAGAGTGGTTTACCTAGCTATCTGTTCTTGCTGTCATGCCTTCTACATTGGCAAGACGGAGAGGAAGTTTAAAACCTGCATATATGAACACCTATATAAGATTAAAAAAGGGGATATGAACAATGCATTAAGTAGGCACATTAGCGATAAGGGTCCAGAGCACACATTTAAATTTACTATCATTGATTCCATTGACACAGTTGCATGTGGGGGCAATTGGAAAGTTGGTTTGTCCTGTTTAGAAAGTAAATGGCAGATAATTTGTGATGCCACTACCTGGCCAGGTCTTAATGATAGTATTAGTATCAAACCATTTTTATTATTAGAGCGTGGCTAGGGCATGATATATTAGGATGTTTTTCTACGGTACACAATAATATAATTATCGTTCAATACATATTTTCATTTAGTTTTACAGTATTATACATCATATTGATTCTGAAGTTTTGCAATGCTATTTATATATATTTATTGTTATATTGGTATACATGTTCTGACTTGTCATTTTTTGATCTATTTTATACATTTTAGTTGTTGTGTAGTATCTATTAGTTATCAGATGTATGGCTTTCATTACATACATTTTTTAAAAATTTTTTTTTAAATATTTTGAAATATTTTATAATCATTTTATAACCATTATTGGGTAGTAATTTGGCGCCTAATAGGCTTTTTAAAGATGCAATTAATCATTGTCATGTGGTTCTGATGAAGTCTGCCGTGGACAGATGAAAGCGCTAAACCTGGTTTTGCATTTTGGAGCTCTCTGTTTTTTCAACCTGCATTAAAGAGTTTCTTTTGTTTCCGTGGATTCTCTTTTTATTGGATTATCACCCCTGCTCGAGCTATTGGGATCTGTGGCTGGCTATTTACGTGTTTTCCTTGGTTTACAGCTGCTTGATTTAGTACTCTAGCGACAGTTGATGGGGGCATGTTCTGCACCCAATGGCCTGCACATCCATCACTCAAGTAGGGGTGCAGAGAATCATAACCAGAGGCTTTATACTTCACCTACTTTACCATTCCCCTTGTTCAAGAAAGCTTCTCAATGTGCCACCTACCCAGTGAAGCAGCACAAGAAATAAAAAACCTGCTAGACAAATGAATCATCCAAAAGGTCACACAAAACCAACATGGATCCGAGGTCTACTCAAGGTTCTTTTTGGTGCCAAATAAAAAATCAAGACCTCTGTCACACTAACCAGTATGTAAATCAGATGAAATTTCGGTTGGTCATGGTTCAGTCCATCTTACTGTTGTTAAAGGATGATTGGATGTGCTTGATAGACCTCCAGGAGGTATGCTATCATATAAAAATGGACAGACACTCCAGGAGTTTTCTTCAGTTTCGGCTAGTCACTTCTATTTCAGAACCCTGCCCTTTGGTCTCACCACAGTCCCCCCCCCCCACCCACCCATGTGTTCACCGAGTGCATGGCAGTGGTTGTGGGTCATCTCAGACTGCAGGAGTTTTGAGTATTCCTGTATGTGGACAGCTGGCTCGTAACTGCTCTTGCCAGGGATCTTCTTATTCAAGCCAGGAACTCCTTGCCACCATTGCTTCCAGTTGGGAATAACAGTTAGTCTTGCCAAGTAAAAGCTTCAGCCAGATCAAATGATGGAGTTCATTGGAGCCCATCTAGATACCAAGCTACTGCTAGACAGATTACAGGACCTTCAGCATCAGTAGATGGCTGTACTGTCCCTTCAAAAAACACAAGCAAGACCTATTTTAAGCCTTCTCTACTCTAGTCCTTCTGTCTAGATTTTATGTGAGAGTGCTGCCGTGGACCCTTGCAGTTCATTGGTTAGTGAGATGACAACTGTGAGCTTTCATATGTTCCTCACACAGATTTGCAGGAACAGTATCCAGTGGTAGCTGGACTCTTCAGTAGTTTCTCAGGGTTAACCATTTGCTCTCCCTACCCTCCACAGTGACCACAGATGCTTCCATCCTGGGGGGCATTTCCTGGAAAAGATGGTCCTGGGCAAATGGTCTGCCACAAAGGCCAATCTTCACATCAGTGTTCTGGAGATGAGGGCAGTGTTTCTTTCTTTTGCAGACCTTTCAGGATTCTCTCCCCAGGGGTGTGATTGCAGTCCCAATTTACAATGTGTTGGTGATTTAGTACACCAACAAACAAGGGAAACATGTTCTTAACTGTTGTGTTAACAGGCCATGAAAGTTTGGCAGTGGACAATGTCCTCTCACCATTTGTTTTTAGATTTTCTGGCTAGACTTTTTCATGATGGAGTTAGTTACTCTTCTGTTAAAGTCAAGTTAGCAGGCACCTCCAGTTTTCTCATTAGGAAAAATCAATCATCAGTTGCTTCTTTGAAGTTGTCTAAGGCCGTCTTGGGGCACCTTCCTTGTCCAGCCTCCTTTCAGGCAGGAGCAGCCTTAGGTCAACTGGTGCCCTAGGCAAAAGGGCTCCACGGTGCCCCCCACCACACGACTTGGTGCCCCTATCCTGGTCTACCTACACCAAATAAATATTGGAAAAGCACCCCTGCTAGAGCAACGCCCTAGGCGGCCACCTAGTTGGCCTATGCCTAAGGCCGGCTATGTTTTCAGGTACCCTGTCCCTCCTTGGGACATTACCATTCTTCTTCAGGTTTTGATGAGACCTCCATTTCACTCTGCAACCACAGTTGAATTGAAATATCTTTGCTAAACAATCTTGTTTCTTGAGGCAGTTACTTCTGCACAGAGAGTTTTGGAGCCTCATGCCCTTTCTTGTAAGCCCCCCCATCTAGTTTTCCACAAGGACAGAGTAACATTGAGAAGAAACCCTTCCTTTCTCCCAACGGTGGCTTAAGAATCACCAATGAACCAGTCTATCAATTTCCTTGTTTTCTTTCCCTGTTTTTCTAATAAAGGAGAGTATATGCTACATTTTTGGACGTGCATGGATAACTAAGATCCTGTTTGCATCTCACTGAGATCATTAGAAAGACTGACCAATTGTTTCTACCTCACCTTCTTTTTTTCTCCAAAGTGCCAATTGATGACATTTGTGCAGTGGCTACTTGGTCTGTTGTCTATACCTTCATATGTCATTACAAACTGAACTTGCATCTTTTGGTTCAGCCAACCTTCAGAAAATCCTTCCATCAGGCCTCCCAAGGTTTATGCTGTCTGGAGACTGTGTCCCATTTGTTGAATTTGGACGGAGGAGACAAAATCGAATACAAAGGTTATGTTCTTACAATGATAGATCCATGTTGTCTGCTTCTGTCCTCAACTCCCCTTCCTCCCCCATCCCTCTTCCAGTTGTCATAGTACCTTGTTTCTGGAGTAACTGCACTGACCTGTTGATGGCCTGTTCATGTCCGTCTTATGTCTTGTATTTCTGGAGTTCATTGTTTTTTTTTTGTTTGTTTTTTTTGAGAATATATTTCCTCTTGTTGGGAGCGTAATTGCAATTGTTATAAAAAATAGGCAAACTCGATCTGAGTTAACTTAGTACAAGGAGGGGGATTATGGGTAAGAACAGGAGCCAGAGCCTTGGATCCAAAATCTGCAAGTGGCCAAAATTAGATCCGAAGCACCCATTCATTGAGGAGGACAGAGGCAGACAACATGGATCTATTGTTATGGGAAGTACATTACTTTTGTTTCTCTCTCTGTCCTGTTTGTCTCTATACCAACTGCATCTAGTAACACTTTCAGTACTTCCCAATGTTCTGATCGTCAGCCAGAGCTGAGACTAGCTTCCCAGCATAAGGACACCATTACATTTAGCCTTTTATCCAATCAAACTGGGCACGGCAATCCTAACACCACTACAGCTTCACCTTTCCAGTGATCTCAGTCCAGCTATACGTTTACCTCCGCAGTCATACTGAAAGTCTCCATCAAAAGCTCACATTCTGTTCTAGAGAATCTTTCAATAAAATGCAATGTCCTGACAAATGCTACAACTTAACTGTTATGAAACTGTTGTGTGCAATGTCTTGACAAATGCTATAACTTAACTATTGTTATAAAACTGCCTTGAGCGATGTTCTGACAAATGCTACAACTTAGTTGTACTACTGTGGGTGAAGTTGCATTTTGGACTAAATAGCTTTACTGTTACTCAAGTTTATTATTTTGAAATGAAAGTACTTACTGGTGGTTTGTTAAATAAATGAGTGAGTTTTGGTGGATCATCTTTCTGTTTTTATTCTGTTTGTTAAACGCGTTTTGCCTCTTGGGTTTGCCACTGGTGTTTTATTTTTAATTCAAAGTGACAACAGTATTAGGTTCATACAGATATGCCATATGTGCAATACTCTAGCTTCACTGGGGCATTTGGAATTTGACATCTTAAAGCCCATACAATCAAATTCATCAAAATTCATCAGTGCCACTAACATAAATGAAAGCAGTAGTAGTGTTTAACTATGTTACTATGCTATTTCAGCCAGTCTGTTGCAAACAGCCACATCTCTGTGATACTCTTTGGTGTTTTTTTTTTTTTGTTAAGTCTGGAAGAATTTAATGGTGAGTGGTAGAATTTTCCAGAATTGTGGTGCTAATATTAAGACTGTCTTAAGGATATCGTGCAGTACAAGTGGTGATATAATCAGATGCTGTACCATGTCTACACTGTAGCTCAGTTCTGTGTCTGCTATTTATAATCCAATTATTCTGATCAGTGACCTTTAGTAGATTATGGTAAATGCTGCTTTCATGAAAGAAATGCATCCTGCTAGTGAGAATGAAAAAATATCTCTGCTACATGAAAGAGATCTTCCTGTCCTTGCATATTGTCTAAATATGTGTGCGTTTCATTTAAATCTCTTAGCTTATTTTTAATTAGTCTAGACCTCAGATGGTATTAGACACAACAACACTGTCACATCAGGCTACAGTATAAAATGAATGCATTGATAGTCCATACACTTTCATTAAAACCATCAGGATTCCAATTAAGTTATAATTAACCAAATATGACAACGTTGTGAAAATAAATACTACGCTGTAATAGTAAACCTGCATGGTATCTGTATGTGTATGAGATTACAACAGCTGAGACACTAGTAATGAATCTGAAAGTTCAGAGAGCAAAAGGACTTGGATCATTGTTTACTCAATTTGTAACCAGAAGAAAGATATGGAAAATAATTTGGAAGTAATGCAGCTGGTTGTTTCGAGAGTGATTGTGTCATTTCAGGAGAAATTGGATTATGGAGTCTGAAAATTCAGATGCCACATATCCGGTAACTAGATAACTGAACTTGCGTATGCATGTTGTGGTTCTATCATAGATAAATAGTAGTTTGGAGGCAATAGTCCTTTTTGTTTTCTGTCTGGAAAGTTGCATTGAAATGTTCCCCTATTATGTTGAGATTTAATGTCTGCTGGACCGGTGTCTGAAGTATCTAGGCACACTATTGACTATTTGACTTAAAGCTAAATATTTTCACTGTTTGTTATTGTTTCTGGTTTAACTTGATAATACTGAAAAAGGTTTTGGGCTTAAGTATGGATTTAGTTTTCCTATTCAGAAATGCTTGCAGTTTTTCTGATGTCCAGGATGTCTTAAATAAGGGTGAATGCATTTTTTTCTCTTAGAAAAGCTTCTGGCATAAAATTTTCAGAAATGCTTACAGTTTTTCTGATGTCCAGGATGTCTTAAATAAGGGTGAATGCATTTTTTTCTCTTAGAAAAGCTTCTGGCATAAAATTTTCAGAAATGCTTACAGTTTTTCTGATGTCCAGGATGTCTTAAATAAGGGTGATCGCATTTTTTTCTCTTGGAAAAGCTTTTGGCATAACATTTTCTATTCACCCAAGCCTTTAAATAAGTTGTTTCAGGGTTTGTTTGTTTTTTTTTTTCTCAGATACTTTATTTGAGGTTATTTTGTAACATTTTACGGGGTATATCTGTTGTGTAACTGACTGTTTCTAGATCCAAGTCAAAAATTTCTAGTCATGCTGATTTTAATAAAGCAAAGTGGATGTCTGGTATTGTTTCTGGTTTCCCTTGGCAATATTCACTTTTGTTGAGCTCTTTAGTGCTTTGACCATTGAGGTCAGAAATTATTTTTCATGGGAAAGCTGCAACATTTATGGGATGCCTAGCAGGGAACATGAATGCAAATATTTTTCTGTTTATAAAATCTTTGTTCAGAATCTATTCTGATTACCTTCCATTTAAGCAGTTGCTTTGGGGGAGGATGGTGTCCTTTTTGTATGAATGGTCAAAGTCTCAACTGATACTGCTCATTCTTATTTATTTATATTCT